>NW_026623233.1:2709549-2767073 GCF_030028575.1 Malurus melanocephalus | reverse complement strand
TTATGTGGGAAGTATGCTGTGCTTTCCTCATCCCCTCATAAGCCCCCCAAAATATCTTTGCTACTCCATGGGGGATTATTGGGAGTTATAATTTTTGTACTACTTCTAAGTTTACAAATACGATCATATACAAGCAAGATGGAATGCAAGATTTATGGAATCACTAACTGAATGTTTTGTGTTTAAATGTGTTAATTCAGTGACTGGAGTAGTCTGCTAAGTTTTGAACTGGAATCAGTTTTCAAAAATCAACATGATGGACTAGTGAATGTGTTTGTACCCTCCATGTATATCTTGCCAAGCAGCAGACTTCCACTGATGTTCATCCGGGCTTCAGATGAATGTTTAATAGAAGTAGATTGTTTTGGGAAGTGTTTTGTTATACTTGAATTAGACAGGACTTCAGTGCTCCCATTTGGTGTCACCTGTGTGAGAAGCTGAGGAAACKCCTGGTTACACACATGTACTTAGATGCTTATGTGGGTACCTGTAGAAAGATGAAACATCATTGAGCAAGATTATTGTCTCTTTATTTGCAGTGTGTGTGTCTATACCTAAAATATTTTTTTTTAAGTTTTATTTATCTGGTTGTTTCTGAGCATAGCTTTTCAGTTTGATTTATCAAGCTGATCAGGAGAGAGTTGTAACCTACCAAGGAGAACAACATTTATGAACTTACGAGAGAACTTCCTTCCCTTCTCATAAATTAATACAGTATTAGTGTTCAGTCTCTGATTAACTCAAGGCATTCTTGGTGAGCACAGATCTCTTATTGCAGATAAGAGAAGGGCTTCTGCTACATAACAAATTTTATGTGGCCTTTTTAGTGGCCTTTGTGTGTATCCGAAGGTCATTTTGGTGTGCTGAACCCCTCCAGGCGTGAAGAGCCAACTGGTAAATGCTGGAAATGTGGCAAATTGCAGCTTTGAGAAACTGAATAGCTTTTGTCAGGTACACAATTCTTGGGTTGACTCTAAGAGTAGACACWGATGGAGTTGAGTGTTTGAGGATGGAAGAGAGGTGGTTATTTCAGAGTTCCTCTGAACCCTGATGAAATGCCAAAATCTAYTGAAAGCTTTGAGCTGTTTAGTCAAAAGCTCAGTAGCGTTGGCGCTGAGGGGAGCACCTCACATCCTGTCCCTGTACTTCTCCTGCCTTGCACCATACAGAAAGGAAGGCTTCCCCTCTGCCACCAGCCCTTTCTGAATTGTTTCTGAATTGTTAGATGTTTTGAAATGTTTAAATTGCTCTTACTTAGCTCCATCTATCATCTGATATATGAGCTAGGAAATACATTGTCATGTTTCTTGGATACAGATTTGCTGAAGAACCCTCCCTAGTAATGAGGGGTTTTTTAAAGATGTAGAGTGGCCTGTTTTTCAAGGTGGTACAAGAAAGGGTGGAACAAATCTCAGTGTCTGAAAGCTGGAAATAGRTAATAGTAAGGAAATCTACTGCAGTTCATGAGAGTCTGCATCCCTTTGGATAGCTAGAAATAGTGCAGGTTCATCCATTCTTGAAGTAATTTCTCTAGCTGAATGACCTTTCAGAAGGAAAATRGATCAGGATTGAGGGTGTTCTTGTAGGTTGCCTTATTGGATCTTTTCTTTGCTCCAGGCTATTTGCTGTTCTGTCCATCATGTTTCTATGATCTAGRCCATTTCTGTACTCACAGTACAGAAGATACTCTGGTGTAGTCTTTTGCTATGTCATTTGTGTCATCTGCAACAATAGGGTGCTTAATGTTCGGGTAATAGCAGAGAGGTATCACTGAGAGTTATCTCTGAGAAATTTGGCAGAGAGTCTAAGAGTGCTTTTGGTGATGTGTGAACCTACTGAAATGAAACCAGCTTTTTAAAATAATGAAAATCCATTAACTTTATTCTAAGTTGAGTTTTGATTGTTTCTTAGATTCATGTATTAGTGAAACTTACTTGAAAAAATACCAGAGCCTTTTAAAATGGCCAGACTTTTTAATTTTAGAGTAACAAATTCTCTGTAATGGACTTGCAGTCAAGTATAGATAGCTAAAGGAGGTAGGGRTCTGTCAATGGGGAGCATGAAAGGATAGTAAATTTCTATAGAAGTGATGCACAGGTACCCACTGCTGTATTTTAAATGGCAGTTTCAGTACTTTTYCTCCTCAGTAAAATATGTGATTGTTCTCAAAAAACCTCCACAAAGCTATACAAACAGATTATTTTAGATTTTTTTTCTCTCTCTTGAGATAAAACATACTTCATTACACAGTTTCTTTGAAAGCTTCCAACATAAGTTATTAAATAGAGCAGTGTCTCCCAGTTTCCCAAATGCATACAAACTAGTCAGCATTCTTTAGGAAATAAGCTTCTTGATTTGCTTCAGTGAATACTGTAAAAAGTTACTGTTTGGGGATAGCAATACTTTATTTGGAAGCTGTGTATTTTTCAGTAAAATACTCTTAATATTTTGGGATAGCATCACAGAAACATGATTTAATGATACAGGAAGTGAAATGCTTCCTACACAGTGTCAGTTAGTCATCAGTGTGTTAATTTTATTAAACAAATTACATGCAAAAATGAGTTTGTGGGTGTCTAGCTGGCTCATATCTGATGTAATGYATTATCCAACTCCTGAGGAGTGTTTGGATTCTGGATAGTGCAATAGTTACAGTATTGTAAATTGCTTTCTTTTCTCTACAAATACATATTTTGTTATCCCAGAAGAAAGAAGAACATTAGATTTTCAGCAGAAGCATTTGCAGTTGTCTTTTTTTCTTTAATGGAATAGCAAAACRTCCATTTCACAGCCATTCTTTCAAATAAAAGAAAGATGCAAACATACTGTGTTGACATAAAGTAGTGTTTTATTGGGTGTTTATATGTAGAAAGAATTTCAGGATAACAGGGAAAACTCAAAGCTTTGTGTGTCTGTTAAGCATAATTAATGTTTAGAATAGTTAATTCAAGATTTAAGAGAACTGTATACATTAAAAACCAACTTTTATAAACAGTTTATAATCTGTTTCTTACATTACTTTTTTGGTCAAGTGTCTTTATTTCTAAATAGAAAAACTCCTGTAAAATTAAAAAAACAGTGTCTTTTCCCCAGGYGGGAAGATACGGTAAAAATACCGGATTCTCTTCATTCAACTCTCATGTCATAATGTTTTTTCTGAATTTCAGAAATTGGGTAGAACACTACTTTAAGCTCTGAGGTAATTTTTTTCCATATTTAAATTATGTATTCATTGTATGTATAAGAACCTTCTGTACTTATTCTTTTTGCTTTATGCTATTCTGTAAAAGGTAAAACCCAACAATTTGCTCCCTTGCTTATRAAATGGAAACTACAGCGATACATTAGTAAAATAATCTTTTTCCTAGTCTTTACCTTCTGGGAACTTGATGTTTTTTCTTACTGCTGGGGAAGATTGCTATCACAAGCAGGGAGTAGGGCTGCGCCTTTTCTGACACCTTGGAGACCTGAGGAGTTTCTGTGATTACTCAACCTCTTGTTAGGGAGGGGTGTAAGACAAGTCTTTTGTTGCTCAACTGAATTTCTTCTGTCTGATTCAGGAAATCRTCATCTTAACAAATATTGTAGCCGTGACCTGTTATGTCAAAGCTGTCTGTGGTGAGAATGTGCAAGTGAAGATTCATGTGACTCTTCGGTGGTGGTTTGCTTCCATGAAGCCGGTAATGGCTATGAGTTTGCAAAGTTTCAATGCAGAGCCCTATCAGAAGCAAGGAACTAGAAATTTTAGTGCATTGGAAAYTGGGAGATCAAGTAAATTAATTACCTCTTTTACCATGGGTTGTTTTATATACCTGTGTGGAATTGTATGGCCCCTAAACTTCTGGTGAGGAATAGAGCTAACACAATTTCACATAAGTCTGTTGCTCATGAAACAGACCTGATGCAGAAGGCTGAAATATTACAGTGACAAAGACTTTGTATTCTTTCTATTAAGACCCAGAACACAAGTATTGAAAACCCTAGGGGTTCACTGAGTTGTGTCAAAAGGCTATAGCTATGTGATTCTGTAAATTTTTCTTCATGGCAGACACAAGCACAAAGTATTGTTTTATCTACAGTATTCATCATAAACAATGTACTGAAGTGTACAATTAGATCTCTGTTTACAAAATTAAACACTACCTACCCAAAATGCACAGATGCTTTCGGTGCCTCAGAAAAGCAGAAGAGATGAACYGAGTGAGGTGAGTCAGCACCTGAGTGGGAGGCAAAAACACTCCAGAATGTGGGCTACTTACACAGTAGGTCAACCAGCCATTTCAAACATTGGTTGGTAATAAAACTTGTTTTGTAGCCAAACACATCCTTGCTGACCACTTGAATTTCCTTCAGTTTCTGATGATTATGAACCACTTACATAGCTCTATAATAGAAAGAGATATTTTCAGTGACTTGAAGATTGATGATGGTTTATGGTTCCTCATTGACTAAGATGACAACACAGCATACAAGTTGCAGCAGAATGGGGGGAGCATGTGCATGTTTTATTCTAACTGTGGACTAAAAAAATTTAGTTTTTTTGTCTGCACATTACTGGCACTAATTGAAGGCTCCTGTCTGTATTGTGTCAATTGGTACCATCAACCTGCATTTCAGCCTAAAGGTGTTGGGCTAGTGTAGGCTCCACCTTAAATCCAGTGCTGCAAACGTCAAGTCTTTAGCAACCTGGCTTATTTTGCTGAAAGCTGACTGGGGAAATGTTGCATGAGCAATTTAATTATCCGATTAGAGGGARTGGAGATGAGCAGCAGGGAGTGGCAACATTGTGGTGTACAGTCACATGCTCTGTAGTGACACAGGCTTTAGTCCAGATGACTTCCAGTGAAAATTAAATTGAAGTGTGGAAATAACTTTGAAAATGCTTATCTCCTGGTTTCTAACTTTTACRTTTACATTGATGAGCAATCTGAATCTAAAATGCTTTCAGTGCTCTTCTGAGGACAAATTGTACATAGCTGTTATTAATATCAGAGTAAAAAGAAAAKTGTTTTGCTTGTTTTAATTTTTTGCTACCAAAAATATTTGACCTTGGACTATTTAGGAGAGAGCATGTTTACTTAAACAACACTAAATTAAGTCATGACATATTTTAGCTAGGTCTGCATCTCTGATAGGTACCTCTTTTCCTAAAACCTTGGAATTTTCTGGTACATTTGATTGATGCTGACTGCAGTTTTTTATGGCCTAGTTTTCTTCTGAGTTCTGGGGAGATTTCTATGAAGACTTTTTTTGTGGATGTTGTTTTGATACTAAATCAAATTGGTTGTATACCTTTCAGTACCATACTGCTAGTAATTACTGCTTTTTAAAAATGTTTTTGAACTTTGCACTGAATTTTTTTTTATTTTTCTGATTTGTTTAACTCTTAACTCTGGATGCCTAGGAGTGTTCAAGGCTAGATTGGGTGGGTCTTTGAGCAGTCTGGTCTGGTGAAAGGTGTCYCTGCCCATGGCTGGGGAGTTGGAACAAGATGATCTTTAAGGTCCCTTCCAAACCAAACCATTCTATGATTCTGTTTGTCCATGAAATTTAGCATGTTGTAAGCAATGAGGGCTAGGGTTGTGTATGTGTAACGATTACAGAAATCTGAAATCATTCTACAGAATAATTTGGTCTTACATTTTATGTTCTTGAAATAGTTTTGGGGGTATTTTTGCTTTCACTTTTTTTTTCTTTAAGAGAAGGCAAAAGGAAAGTGGCATCCTATGGTGTCCATGTAATTTTAACAGCTAAACTGCATTTTCCTAACAAATTTTCCCRTTGGAGTCAGCATTAGGTGGTGACTGGGGTTCCTTATGTGTTGGGTTTAAGTTTTTCCTTTGCCAAAGGAATGTTTGGATTCAAGAACTTGGTCTCCAGGTTCTGGAGGGAGTGTGTTGTAATTTCCTTTTCTTTCTGGTGCTTGGGCCCAGACTTTTTTGAATTTCTTTTAGCCAAAGTCTTTATCTCTTATCATTCTCTGCATGAGTGATTCTGGATTCAATTCAAATGACAAAATCTTCTTTCTTTACCAGTTTCTTTCACTGTGTTATTTCTTTCCCTAGCTCCAAAGCTTGTTTTGCCTTTAAAGTCCCGAGCCTACAAAATGTTTAGCATGAAGGATCTTCTCTGAGGACTTGCAGTTGATTGAGACTTCTTATAGCTGGGCACTTTTAAAGGTCAGGTGACATAAGGCATGACATCATGCATTCTGTCTGACTACTTCTTTTACTGAAGCAGGGGTCACTGGAATGTTTCAAAAATTTGGCTTCGTAACAAGGGTTTATTTTCTTTATTTTCTTTATTTTCTTTATTTTCTTTATTTGTTTGTTTCTTGGAACTGGGTGAAGCATTTCAGTTTGAATATAAGAAAAATCAGTGTTTGAGCCTTACATGCACATTGGGGAGTTTCTGCCTAACTAATTGAAGTATGGCAAATTCATTAACCACTGAAAGAAAATATGATTTCATAATGAAAGCATTGAACAGCTTTGATTAGTGAAGTGGTTAATACCACCTGTGATTAATTAGTGAAATGGATCTTGGAGTAAGATGACGACACAAGATGATTTTTATAAAACCATGGCTCAGATACTACTTTATTAGGAAAGTGTAATATGTAAATAAGAGCAAAAAAAAAAAGAGATGTGTGTACTTTCTGTACCATAAATTTAAATACAAATTAACAGGAACTCAAGAGCTTGCAGGAAGAGCAGTGATTTTTGTGTTTTTGTAATTGTATTTGAAGTTAATCAGTCTGTTTTTTTAAATTCAAAGCCAGAGTACACATAACAAACTGTGACCTGAAAAAGTATCCTGTGAATTTTGGTACGCAAGAGAGCACATTGTTTTTTCTCTGTCTCTGTGACTCACGCAGCTAAAACATCTCATCCAGCTTAATTTTGAAGACAAAAGCGTTTAGCAAGGTTAGGGGATGTTTTGTAGTGTTTGATGATAGTTGTCCAGCTGCTGATTAAATTTTAGTAAAGCACTAGAAAAATGTATCTTCTTTCTGAGATAYTCAGAGAATTATTTCCCTTTCCAATTAGGCTGTGAGTTGAGGCAGAAGGATCATGATGTAGTAGTTAGGTCCTTTAAACAGCAGAGCTATCTTTAATGTACAGTGACAGAAAAGGAATTTTCCATTCTTGGCTACATATTATTCAAAACTTGCCATTTTGGAAGGAAAGCAGGAACACCTTRTGACCTCCAGCATAGTCAGAGTTTTGGTTTTGCGTTTTTTTTCTTTTTAAAAAAAGTGACAGTTCAAAGGCGTTTTGTTCTTATCTGATTTATGTTCACAGAGCCATTTCCTGAACTGACCGAAAATCTCATGATGGATGCCAGTTTCTTCAAGGGTTTCAAAGTTACATATTAAAATTAAATCTTGAAGTTCATAACCTTTACTTGCTGAATACTGTACCTCAATCTCAGAGCAGTGGGAAGAAATCTAAACCTGTAAGCAGTACCTCAGTTATGGCACTTCTTGTAATGCAGTGCAGGTTGTGCACAGGATAGGGACTTCCCTTAGAAGGCAAGAAGAGACCAGGATTTCTAATGTGACATTTAAGATGCAATGRTATCAAAAAAAGGGATAGTGTGGGATCTTGAGTATTACAGCCAAGGTTGCAGTCACCATAAATTGGCACGTTTTTTAATGTGGTGCATGACAATTGACACAAGGTTCCGGTTTATTAAAAGTATGTTGAAAATTTAGTATGGTGCTGGAGAACAGCCTAAGTTACTTAAAAGCTGACATAGATTTTACTTACGGAAATTGAAACACAGACCAAAATTCAATGGATTTTTTTATCTTAACCAACTTGAAGACTTGGCCATGTTTGAAATTATAGTAATGGTTTCTAACCTGTAAGCGGTATGTCTTGGAAGTTTGTTCTTATGTTTACTCTTGCTCGGTGGCTTGTTGCTTTTTTTGTGGGGTTGCTGGATGCGAAACAGGTTACTGGCTCAGTGTCAGTGTAGCTGGAAGAAAGCAAGTCAGAAATAAAGTTGGATTGTGAATTGATGGAAMCTTTTAATATTTTGTCCATTTACAGTTTCTGAAGAAACAGAAAGGTACCATGGGATTCCAAGCCAAAAGCTTTTGAGTTGTATGGTGACAGAGTAAATTCTAGCAAATCACAGGATCTGTAATCTGTTAAGTTGTTAATTAGTCATAGGGCAACTGAACAAGGAAACTTTTGACTGATACTGTTCAAGTTAAATACAAGAAAAAATGGGTTTTGTTTTGTATTGCATTGTGTTTGCAGGGTACTCAAATGAAAATATGTGTCTTTGTTGGTAGGTAAACACAGCTTTGAATCTCTGTTTTTCCATGATCGTGAGATTGCTTATATAAGATATGAGATCAGGTTCTACTCTGAAATAGTATGATATTGTCATTTATCTTTTAAATTCTAGATGATTTTTGAGATTATAGTGGATAGCATTAGAATTTCTTCAGTYGCTCTTTATATTTCATCCTTATTTTCTTTTTTAAAGGACAATAGCTTCTTCAGTATCTCTGGGAAAAAAATACTGAGATTACTTAGAGACAAGTTATAATTAAATGATTATACTTTACATCGTATCTCTGTTGTTTTTGAATATTGTATTATTTCCTGCTCTGCTTAGTGATTCTTAGCCTTGTGTTTAGTGTCATAGTAGGGTTTGGAGGTAAAGCTTTCTTTGTCTGGCCTTCTGTGTGGTGTGGAAAATTTCTTAAATCTGTCCATTCTCTTCACAAAAAACACCTTAGCAGTAAAATGAACTCCTTAAAATCTTTAGGATTGAAACCGAAATTGTATTTACTTTTTAATTTGGATTCCGTACTTTTCTCATTACTGTACAGTGGTTTTAACTCCTTCTCATAGAGTTTGATGCAGTGTGGCTGGTGGTRTGTAAATGTAGCAGAATCATAACCTGTTTTTAATGAAAACAAAAAGCAAAAGATTGAACAACCTGTTCTGGTGGGAAGTGTCTGGGCCCGTGGMAGGGGGCTTGTAACTAGCCCTTCCAACCCAAACCATTCTRTGAGTCTGTGAAGCRCTGTGCACAAGGTGGGAAAATGCTTGAAAGTTCTTTGGTGCTGAGGGTATAACAAGCCTGAGTGACTATTTCTTCCAAGATAGTCCTCTTGCTTGGGGTTGCTTTTGGGTGGAGACCTGAGGGTGTGCAGCAGCACTGGAGGTAATTATACAGCAGCAATAGACAATAGCAGCAATTTGTGGTTATCTCTGTGGCTGTATCAGTTTTGTGCTMATAATTCTCACAAGGAAAACTTCCTCCGGAGGCTGCATCACACTGATGTATGGTCGCTCTGTTGTAACCTGGCTGGAGTCAGCTTGTGACTCCTTGAGCGTGGGATTTGTGTCAGGGCACAGTTTCTGGTTGCTTGGTAGTTTCAGAGGGAAGGATGTGCAGGAAATTAATGTGAGTAATACATTTGCAGATGGGCTGAGCTCTTAACGTGCACATCATGAACAATAATGATGTATTGGCCATCCCCACTGATGAGGAAAATATCTTGGTCTTGCCAATCAGAGATTTCCATTAAGGGCTACACATATTTTTTGCCTGATTTGTTGCAGTCTCTGTGTRATGATTGTTTCAGGAACATCTCTGTGAATTCTCAGAGAGCAGCTTCTAATTTTTTCGCATTTAGAATTTCATATATTTAGAGACAACTGTATTCTCAGGCCTAGAAGAACGTACTCTGATGGTTCACAGAGGGAAAAAGTAGTTACAGGGTACTTGTGGAAAAGTTAGGAGACCAGTAATTTCAGTTGAARGTATGTTGCCTAAGAAGATTTCATTTTATTTAAGTGTGTATTTATGGATTCACTGCAAGTAAGGAGAAAACTTGTGAATTATTTTTATTTAGTCATAAGTTCATATGATTTTGTTTTGCCACAACTGGGCCTTGGTATGCAGAGTTTTTGCAAAAACTGAGTATTTGTCAGCTTTATTTAGGGATTGGACTTGCAATTTGCTCATGAAGCTTTAGACTTCTCAGCTGAAATTTCTTTTATTTCATCAGTGGTAACTGTTGGTGCTGGTAGAGTCTGTTGGTGATGAGCCTCTGTATCCGCTGACAGGGATTCATCTGCTGTCCAGTCCCARCCAGAGAGCCCGATAAGTTAGCAGTGCTTTCCAGTCAGTAATATTTCCTTTTAATTTATAATAAATATAGTAAATAGCAATACAGATTTGYATTAATTCATTGCATTTTTTAAAAGCTTCTGTTTGACTTTGGCATTCAGTAAGTACATTCAAAATAGTCAGTGCTCAACATGCAGTGTTGCMTGAATATTGCAGGCTAATTGGTACTACACAGTTTAAGGATTTTTATATATTGCCTTTATTTCTTTTCCTTTATCATTCAATGTTTGTTCTTGTCTTCAGAGTTAGACCTCTGTTGTTTTTGTAGCTCCTTCATTTGAGATTGCTATCCTATCGATATCTGTTCTATGGGTGCAGTCTTCCAGTACTGTTTTTCCAAACCTGTTTACTCTTGAAAACATCTGTTGCTCCTGACTATCACAATGTTCCTTAGAGACATCATGACCTTATACCTCTTTCTGAAAATGCCATACCTGTAATTTTTGACAATATCCTGTACTTTCAAATAAAAAAATAAATTATTTTTTGTTCTTCTTGACTTGCTACYGTGCATTTTGTAGTAGCTCCTGTATAGCCAGCTTAATGTACTCTGTGTTACGGATTGATTTCTTCCATCTTCCTCCTTAGCATCGTGAGGTGGGGATATTGTCTGGGTGGGCATGTCCGCCGTATCTAGGAATATGATGACAACTCTACCAAGTTGGGACAAAGTCTACTGGACCTTGTTTCCTGTTTGTGGAAGTAGCTGAGAAATAGTTGTGATAATAATAACTGAGGAATCGTTCTAAGAAGCAAGAGAAGTGTAATGTAATTAAAAAATTACTTTTATTTCCCTTCTTTCTTTTACTTTTGATACAGTTTTTTAGTAGACAGAAGGGGATGTTTGAATTATTTGTGTTTAAGTTAAATAGGAAATTCACGGCAGGACAAATAATTTTTTTTAGGTTCACTGTATTTTTGAGCTTTTGACTTCCCCAGTATCTACTAGCAATGTTTCATACCTGCTTTTAACAAAACAGTGCTGTTTTACACAGGCTGTCTAATTTGCTTTGTTATATTTCTGAGAAATAACTGGCCCTCTCCATTTTGTGGATTCATGGTTGTGTGTTATAGTCTAATATAGAATCTTTCTTCTTGCTACATCTTTTCTGAGGTAAGTCTGTCCTGATTAAATTGTCTTCATGAAGATTTGGGGTCAGTATCTCTGGCAGTCTGTTTTTTGCTCTTATGTTCTAAATTCTGCTGGATTCTAATTTGGATGGGATTACAGGAAATTTTCAGTTTACAAAAACATAGGGAATTGAATGACACAGGACCTGCTATTCCCTTTCTAGTAATTCCAGATGTWGTATTTAGTTGTCTGGTGGTGACCATTGAGCTGCTGTTTTCAGAGCACAGCAGAGCATGTAACGCAAGTGTTGATTTCTGGCATTCCCAGAACTTCCCTGTGGGTCGTGTTTGTTATGTGTGGGTGTGGGGGGAGTTTTGTGTGTGTTCCCTTATCTAAAGTGACTTTAAGCAATTCAGTCTTCATTGTATGGCAGTCAAGCTGCAGCCGGTGCAGTYTTGACTAATCTGGGTACTTTTACATCATTGACAAGCTTTGCTCATCCACTTGCAGATCACTTTTAAAAAATTACTAAAACCAACATGAACAAAAAACACAACCAAAACTCCCAAGACCAGAAAAACTGAACAGCRCAGTCTGTAGTGTAGATGCCAGTGAGATGCTCTTGGTATCCTTTCAGTATTGTGAAATGGCCTTTTCATTTCTGTATCTTGTTTTCTCCTGACTGGGCTTTTAGAGAGCAATTATTTTTAATCCCGTGACAGCATATTTTCTTGTAAAAKTTTGGTAGGAAATACCATCAAAAAAGTAAGAAACTATTTCTGGGGGGAAAAAAGCATAGTGTATTGTTCAGATAATTCTTTCTGTAGAGTTGCAAAGAATTTAACTCAGCTACAAGACAGAAGCCTGCAGCAATCACACTTTGTTGCTGCCTGCTGTGTTTTACTAATGCCACATCTTTTGTAGTCTTTAAGTTGGTAGAAACTAATAGTCATGTACTTGCCTTCTTTTTCTCAGGAGTTTTATGGGGTTACTGTAGACATTAATGTATTATTTTCATTCTGTGAGGTAGCAAGGTTGTTTTAAGTGTGGGATCATACTCCGCAGTAGGAATTGCTTTAAAACATACCCTGGGTCTGGATTTGTTGAAGGTTGTGGGTTTTTTTTTTTTTTCCCCCTCCTTGCTGTTGAATCAGTTTGTGACTATTCTACTGATTCTTCATTTCATAAGAAATTACTCTGGTRTATGGGAATTTCTAAGTTTGTCTCTGAAACTTCTTTCTCTTTACAATTTTACAGAATTCTTCACTTAATTGTTAGTGGCAATGCAACATTTTGCTGAATGTGTTTACTGTACCTAGATTGTTACTCAAGATCTGCGGAGATTGTGAATGCAGATCTAAATTATTTATTTTGACTTCTCAGATCAAATACTGAGGCTCCTTTCTTGATCTCCAAAAGTCTCTAGTTCAGTTCTTGACATGTGCTAGAATTGCAGCATTATGACAATATGAGCAGGAAAGATTGTATACGAAATGAAGTTGCATGGTYGTGTTGTTTTTAGAGAATGACCTGAAATAAAACCTGTCTTGCAGTGTAAGCGATGGGTGTGTTCTCAGAGACACCTGGCCAAAAGCAGATTTACAAGGAGCTGTATTTTCATTCAGTAAGTGCTCCTATACCTTGTTTATAGGACATAAACCTAATGAATTTTATGATCAGGGATATTTACCATCAAAATTTGAATATGCTTTACTTCGGGGTTTGATGATTTTGTGAGTGTGATGTCTTACGTAATAACAGACCATAGCCTGTTAATTTTATAAATTATTAGGTATTCTTTATTGCTTAATTGGATAATTGACCAAGTCTTCCTAGGAGAAAGCTGCCTCTCAGTAGGACAGCCCTATTTGCTGGACTACTGTCCAGCCAGTCTTGGATTTCTTGGACAGTCCTGTCCTAAAGGCTTTTTTCAGATAAAATTCTGACTCTTAGCCTTAGCATTTGATAATCATTGGGCCCAAATCCACTTGCATGTATYGGTAATGCTTTCTGTGTTTCTTCAGTATGTTCATTTTCTGTCTGTGATGTAGAATTGCCTGGCTCTATTTGTTTTCTTTCATTTCTCTAAGTGCTTGGACAACATAATTCACTTATCTGGCATTGACTGGCTGYGAACATCATTTGTTTTTCTCAGGCGCATGGAAGCATTATGTCTTTTGTTCTGTGTTAAAGCCAGAGTTACAATGTTGCTTCYCTTATTCCAAGAAGAGTTCAGAGCTGAGTGAGCTTTTTGAAATTACAAGTCTTTGCATAATTGGAGTTTTTTTCAAGGTAACTTCTGCCAAAATTGAGATTATTGGAAAATAAGGGGATGTAAGGTTATGTTGTGAGCTAGATTTTACCCAAGGGCCTGGATCCTATTTCAGGATTTGTTAAAAAAAATGCTTCTTTCTTTGAATCTCATTTGGACAAAAGAAACTTCAGTGTAAGATTCAGGCATTCTTTATAATCTCTTTTTTCTGTTATTTTGTCACACCCTTGTTCACTTACATGAACTCAGCTGTGCTTAGGAGAAAATATTGCTCTCAGYATACTGTGTGGACTGGCTGATTGGAGAATGCAGCGGGCTGGCATCTTAGCTGAGCTGAGGGCTTGATTTGCTGTAAATGGGCTAATTAACCATGAGGTGCCATACTGCTGTGTTTGCATGCACTGGACCTACATAGGGATAAGCCTGATTTTCTTACAGTTTGCTGTTTCCGTCCATTGATTTGTTGTAGTTTGATATAAGGAGGTAATAGTTGTGAAGCAATGCTTGAAATAAAATGCAGAGAAATAGGTAAGACAACTATTGTGTGAACTGCTCAGTTTGTGCTCAGCATTTCTGGATTTTTTTCAAATAAACTAGCTCAGATTTTTGTGTTTTGCTATTAAATAACAGAGAGGAGGTTTGTGATTTGCTCTGGAGGGTCTTAATAAAGATGTATTGATGGAAGATCTGTCCTTTTTAAGCCTTTTATGCAAAGGGACAGCAAGCTGAATATTCTAGTACTTTTGAGGAAAGAATAGAGCAGCAATCTGTTTTTATTATGATTGAGATAAACTGGGCTGTATTAAGGGTGTCATTATAAACCCACTATCTTTTGAATTTTTTTTTTCCTATTTGAAAGACAGAAAAAACTTTGCAAGAATTTTGTAGTTGCTGGACCTTTCTTCTGTAACTGGGACAAGCACTAAAAAGCTCATACTAGCAAAATCTGTATATCAGTCTGTTCATTAAAAGACAGAATTTTGCTCTCCAGCCTTATCATTCTATTTTGTACCATATGTAGCCAATTTTAAAAAAAGGGTAAGAAAATATTGTTTGCTTTTTGTTCTATACAAGTAAATGGAAGTGAGCATAATAGCAGCCAAAAGAAACATTCCTCTGTGATTGCAGCAAGGTTTGTCCAAAATAATAGGGTTTGTATTTTGTAAATGTTTGGTTTGCCTCTGATGTTTAAACATTTTAGGCTCTTTAATGTATGTAGGTACATACCAGGCTAAGTGTAAAATTTCAAAATCCATTGGTAGAAGTYTTGTGAGACAGGACCACCTGCTGTGTTAGCTCGGCTTTTTCAATTGCTCTGTTATGCAATTTCTTCTGTTGCAAGTTGAAGAAGATGGAGGAGGCCACTTGGATGAAGTATTACTTGGCATTAAGTGTTTATGCAGGTCACCATTTTCCTCATTTGGGAATAAAAAGTTTCATGCAGATGACTAAGTCTTTGGGATCTGCAGAATGATGGGTCCTTCTTTTTGTGGATCCATCCAGCTGGGGTTTTGTGCGTATTTGGTCTCAGGTTTTAACGCTGAAGTAGATGTTGAGGCTGCATATGAAGCTAGCTCTGTCACTCTAGTCATAGTTGGTTAATGAAAACTGTTAAGAATAATAAATTTTTCAAACTTGGTAAGTGTATTTATGTAAATGTTCTTGCAGAAATAATGGACGCTGTTATGGGGCTTTAGGTAAACCATGCAGAACTATATGGTAAATGGTAATTTTGGCCAAAAAGCATCTGAATCAGCACGGGAGATGACCAGAAAAAATTCCTTTGAATGAGAAACTTTATTCCGAAGGACTTTTCTTGTTGTCTCTGTACTTCAGGTGTCCGTGACTGCTGAGTAAACCAAAACCATAGTCAAATGAGGACCTCCAGAGTTCTTAAGCAAAATTAGGTCTTACCCTTTGTCCAGTCCTTCTCTGGTAAGTGCTGATACAGGATGAGTCATTGATGTTTGAGCCATTTAAAARGCTTAGTTCTAGCAGACCTCGAACAAAAGCTGCCTTAAGGAGCCGTTTCTTCAGAGTAAGGTGGTGCTGCTGTGGGAGACCCAGAAATCATCCTACAGGAACTGCTGCATGCCCTCTGAGCCACAGTTAATGCTGGACAAATACTGTCAATTGATGACATTTGGCCCATGCAAGATGTAGTGAGGAAATCATGCTTTAATACAACTTAAAGTATTAAGATAAATCACAGGCAATTTAATGCCGTTTYAGAGGCAACTCAAATGCGTTCTGCTACCTGGGTCTGTCACTTACTTTGTAACGTCCTGATAACAAAAGCACTGATGCTGAGCACTTACTCGGTAATGCAACAGCMGTTGGTAGAGGGAGCATAAAACTTGTATGTGAGAAGATCTGTGAATGTTGACTGTTRAGAATAKTTTTAGATTTAAACACCTTATTCTRCCCMATTCTGAGCTAGGTTCATATAGGAATGATAGTTTGAGTAAATGCATCTTGAATCAAAAAAATTAATGGCTCTAAATAGGAGACATCTTCAGTTTCCACAAAGAAAGCAACTGTAGCTCATTTTTTTCAAACTGAAAATAATGCTGCCTCATTAGACTGGATTTCTTTTGCAAGATTAGTTAGAAAATACTCGAGTGGCTAATGATGTGGGTCAGTGCTAGGATGGGCGATTTAGAAGCCACTAGCTTGTGCATTCCTGGTTGTCTTTTCACTGCTCGTATTTAAAAATCTGTCTGAAAATGGGTAACAAAATTTGAGATGATGTTGCCCAGATTTTCCTGACAGGAATGGAGCTGTTAATCTTTCACAGAGATAATTTTAGTTTAGTTTTGTGTTTTGGTTTTTCCCCCCCTATTTTTTCTGTGTGTTTTTATTCTTCAGCTCTTAAGTTATAGTCAATCCATGTCCTTTCTATCCCAGCCCCCAACTCCAACACTGAAACGGCTCAAGGTCAAGAATTTGGCTGTTAAAGGAAACTGTTTTGTTTTGCATTAAGATTAATGGAGCTTTAAACTAACTAGGAGAGAAGAATTGTTCTGCTGCAATTGTTAAACACGTCCACCCTTTTCACCAGAGAGGTYTTTGTCCTCAATAATGTTGGAAATAAGTTTTTAACAGATTGCACCAGCAGTAAGATATTCAGTGCAAGTGTATTAATTCCATTTTTAAATGAAAAATGAGATTGGATATGTGTAAACATGGCAATCACAAATCAAACTCACGTAAACCCTAGTCCCTAGTAGTGCTCAGTAGGAAATAATTCAGTTAGAAATAATCTAAAATTATATTCCTATGCATTTGTGTGYATGCTTTATGTCAGTTTGCTCTAACAGTGAGATATTTGAAGAGGTGGTTCCATAGTCAGTATGATTTGATGGGAACACTGAGAGAATGCAAGGGCCTACCTTGTTGTCTATTAAAAAGACATAATCATTCCCACTTTTTGTTCTAAACATATTAAGGAATCCTTTTGGGAGCAATATGRCAGCTGCTTAAGTAATTCTGGAACAGAAAAATCTCAAAGTAAAAATMAWGCAGAGGTGTTTTGTCAGCAGCWTGTTTTTCATATRTGTTAACTTCTGATGCTTTTTATTCCCCATTGCCTTGGAGACACACCTTGATGGGCATTCTGTCTGGCTTGAGAAGTGTGACTAGCAGCATGGCTCACACTGTCTCTCTTTAATTCCATGTATAGTGTACAGTACTGGAAGTGAAATACAGGATCACCAGTCTGTTCTTGCTCAACCCTGTATGGCTTTGGCGGACTACAGCAGGCAATAACTTGCTAGCCTTCCCGATGAGTAGGAGTTCACTGCATGTGTGCTGACCACAGAAGCCTCCACTGTCATTTTTCACTGAGAGATTATGCCGTCCAGAGATGAAATGTTAATGTTTCAACCATACACTTCCAAATTCTTTAGGACTTTTTTAGTCAGCTCACTTGCATTTATTACTGGCTAAAGTATTAACATCATCCTCTGTTGTAAAGTACTTTGGAAACATAGTTATCTATTTTCATTTTCTCCCTTTAAGACTGGTGGTGACCTTAGTGAGTATAAGGCAAAGACCAACAATTGGGGGTTTCTCCTGCACTGAAGGTTTTCTAAAGAAAATAAATCAAATCTGAATTTGTACAGGAATGTTTGCCTTGCATTCCACACACTGAGTCAATTTATCTCAGGGGCTCTCTTTTTCCTCCTTCCCACCCTCTTTAAAGGCTTGGTGACTGGAAAAAAAAAGGAGGGGTGTATGGTAGATTGTAAAAAGAGATTTTTGTAGCCACTGGTGCCAGGAATCATCAAGGAATGCTTAAGTAGTGCCTCTTGTGACAGCATCCAGTCTATTGGAAAAGCATYATGTGCCATCTGGCTTCGATTTTGCCTTAATTAAATGCATGCAGCCGTCTTTAAAAACTCAGCTAAGATTCAGCTGTCTTGACATTTTRCAAAGAGCTGGAGTTTGAATTTTGTTGGGGAAGCTGCAATAGTCACCTGATTTATGTTGTTTAGTTCMATTTCAGTGTGGTCCATGCAGTTTGCTAGTATTTGAGTGACAATTCTGTTTAAATAAACTCTTAAGTCTTGCTGACTCTTGGAAGCCTAATTCAGTAGGGGTTTTCCACACTAGATTCTGGGATTTTTCTTAGAACTGCAGTTACTGTGGAATTTTGTAATAGCGAAAAGAGTTTCTTAAGTTCAGCCAAGTCATTTGTCTGGGAAAAAGGCAAGCTGCTTTGTAAGAGTTTGGTTGCTCCACCCAAAGACTCTATATCAATGGGATTTTAGCTTTGTGTGGGGAGGGGGATAAGAAGAGAATGCTTTCTTTAGCCAGTCTCTTATTTCAGAGAATAGCAAGGAACTACTTTTTCATGGGCCAGCAAATCATCTTGCCCTTATGAGAACCTGTGTTTTCAATTACCTGTTGTTTCATCTAGCATCTTCAACAGCAGCTTACCTATGTGGATGAAGGATATTGAAAAAAAGTGCTGCAGACTTTAACCCRTGCAGTTGTAAATAAAAACCACAATTCTGTTGTTCACTTTGATCTTTAAAATGTAAAAAAAAAAWWAAAAATCAAGGGGAAACAAATGTACAGAAATGGTATTTTTATTTACTGTCTAGATGAAATGAACAAAGAYTCATTCAAATGGGCCTTTTCATTCTTATATTGAGTTTTATCAAGTTCACTATTGATAATGGTCAAGTGTTAATTTGAAGTAAGTCTTTTACCATATTCCTGATACTTCAAAATGGTCAATTTTTATCTTTTTCATCCAGCTATCAAGGATTATCCCATTTAATTCCCCTTTTTTAATCACTGGAAATGATATGTTCTTGGAAGATCCTTCAGGAAGAGGGAGTACTTTTAATAGTTACATGTGCAGGATTATCTGACTCTTTTCTAGTTCTATATTGTAAGAAATGTTTTCGCTTTTTAATCTTTCTAGGTCTCTTATTTTTAGCAAGTTATCCTTGGCCCATTGCCACCTATTGTATGAATGGAATTCTACAGTTCTCATTATGAACATCAGTTTGCTTAGACCTCTTTAGCTGATTCACTAAGTACAATATCCAGATCCCTCCTGCTGTGTCTTAACAGCTGCGCTGCAGCCTTGGGTTGGACACTCCCCCCTGCCCCCCAGGCCCCCTAACCTATAATGGGCCCTCTGGCCTGCTTGTGGAAGAAAGAAGCTTTAGGAGCTGCTGAGCTTACCTTTACATCTTCCATTTCCCGTTTACATCTATTCATGTTTGTAATCAGGGTTAATGAAAAATTTGCTGTTTTGACAGCCTTAGTGATCAGTTCACTGTCTTTAAAAGAAAAATACCATGATGAGATAGCTGTCAAATTTCCTCATGCAATGCTGCTAAGCATGTCTTGAACCTGGCCTTGAGAGCCCTGTTCCCAAGTGTGAGGGATTGCTGGACTTTGGCTTTCAGACATGTTGAATTCTGGGCTTCTGTTCTCAGATGKTTGAAACAATGTTGCAAATAACATTTCTTGCAAAGGAAGCACTTACTAGTGATAAGCAAGAACRTCTTCCTTCTAATGTTAATCTGATTACTGTAGGACTAATTGACTCAAAGCAGTTGAGAATCAAGGRGTTTTAATTTCCTATTGTCCACCTGTACATGTAAGCATCAAGATAAGAAGAGACTATGCGTTTTTAAAAGCTTGGATTGTTTGGAATTAATTTCTTAAAATCACATGCTAGTATGCATTACTTGTGCATTGTTATTTGTATTTACTGTGAAGTTAAATACTTGAGTTTACAAGCCCCCTCAAACTTTGTTGTTGTTGGATATGAATTGATTATGAGAGCATGAGTCCCTTCCCCTGATGGGAATGCATTTAGATTGTTTTGTTTGTGTTTGTCATTTAGTGGGAATGGTGCTTAGTCTCTCTGGCTTGAGGATGGCACTATTGTAGTGGTAGACATGCTCTTTTATAATTTTACAAAAGTATTTGTTTGCATTGCTCTGGTTTTGGAGACATTTTAGGGGCGATGTAATATACGTAAACAATGTTGATAGTTTTACCTACCATGAAACAGGTAAGCAAGTCAGTGGAAGCTGGAGTGTTGGAAGTAAATCCCCTTCAGGAAAGTYTTCTGATTGTTCTACCTGTTTCCTCTGTATCCACATTTGTTTGAAGGAGACAGTAAGATAGAAACATAAGCCAGAATTAGGTTGGGATAAGACTGGTGGAAATGATTCATGCTAGTAACTATTGTTCAGTTGTATTGAAGCTGGTCACAAGCTCCTTTGGCACCTCCTGTGAAGTGAGCTTGTGGGGCATCCCTTGAAGACCCAAAAAAACTAGAGAGATGCCTGAAAATGTAGCCAGGTCATGAGCCCYTGATCTGTGTGCATCCATGCTTGGGAGACCTTTCACAGCTGATGGGGGTRGCAGAGGAAGCTTTGGAGTTGACTGTACAGGAGATAGTTGAATCTCTTGATTCATTAGGGGCACAACTGCAGAGTAAGTCAAGATGAGTGTAAAGCAGCTGAAACCACCATTGTAAGATTCCCTCTTGACACTTCTCTTGTACATTGCTCTTATGTGAAAGGTAGGGAGCATGTCTTTTCTAACCTGTTCCTGAGTTATTTGTATTTCACATGCAGTTTTAATTTCAGCTTCATGCTTATTCTAATGTTTAGCAAAAACGTTTGCTTGTGTTGTGCTTAGTTTGTAGTAGATGCTCCCTATGAAGGAGTGAACCATTGCCTAGTCTTCAGATGAATCCYAGTGCATTTTCCTGTGTCCTTCACTTCTAATTTCTCTGTGTGGAGGAACAGTCACCTTGAGCTATGTTGTTGTAGTGCATAGTAGATTTTGGTGCTTGACTGAGTGTCTAAAAGACCCAGGTGCAATCTTTTCATTGTTTGTATAGTTAACTGTGGGTCTATGTTTCTTATGTTTGGTGGAACTGACTTTTGGACCTKAAAATACTTCTGCYRTTTGCTACACTTGGGGTGTCTACAAGCCCATGSATATAGTTTGAAAYAGGGGAGAAGGGCCCCTCRGGTGAARATAYTCACATAAAGGTAATCTCCATCACYGCWTTCTATTTCTAAYTGTGAAACAAACAATTACTTAGAGGAGGGAATTCTGGCCAAATAAACAAAGAATAAAAAAACACGTAATCTCAAAGTCCAGGAGCCTGACCACTACAAAAACTAAGGAGGAAAAGAGCTGTGTAGCTGACTTTTCTCGGATTGTTGATCTACTTTCATCCAATGTAATTTTTGAGAATTTGAAAGACTGTACATTGACTACAGTTTAAACTTTATTCAGAACATCAGCACTGCATCTTGTATTMCAGCAACTGTACCTTGCATTAAGAAAATTTTCTGTGGCACAGTTTACTTGGTTGTGATTTTTAAAAGTGCCAATTGGAAGACACAAGACACTCAAAACTGGAAGTTAAAACTTAGGTGTAGGTTGAAAACAGGAAAAAAAGACCTTTATCTCTCTCTTCACCACTTTTTCATTTGACTGCTGGAAAAGAAAGAGGGGGTCAAGGCTTCAATGAACAGCAAGGAAATATTTTCAAGTTCTCAAATACTTTTTATTATCTGTGAATGTTTGCTTTTAGRTATGTTTTTCAAGTAGAATATTTTGAACAGCTTCAGTTTATGCTTTCACAGTYGTTGAGAATTTTAAAGATGGTAAGAACAGATTTCAAATAATGAGGGTTTTAATAAGCTTTTAATAAGCAGAATATTTCTGTGAGAAGAATGCGGTTAAAGCAAGGAAGTCGTATTTCTTCTTAAAAGTTTGGAGATTTAGACTTAAAAGGAGARTGAGACTTCTGTCCAATGTGTCTAGGACTTGAATTTTCTGGATTTTGTTGGTTGAAACCTGCCTGGGAGCCATAGGATGTGTGAATATAGGTTTGGTCCATGAGCAAAACGGAAAGTAGAATGAACCATGTCATCTCGAGGGTGTAGGTATGTTTGTTCTGAGCAGACAAGTGGGTTTAAGGTGTTCCTTACAGCACTATCACTCCAGCCCTTGCATCTTTTACAGGCTGTAATACTACAACAAAATTTTTTTTTAATTGTCAAGGCCAATGAGTACTGCATAAAGTACAGTCTCCTCTGAAGCTGTGTAGCCCATGTGCATGTTTCGTGGGTAGCAATCTGGGTTGCAAAACACTCCTTAAATTATGCTCAGATGAGAAAGCAAAATATAGTACAGTGACAATAGTTGAGTGCATATAGCATATAGATCCCTTTTAAAATATGGGAGGGCTATGACCTTGCATTCCAGAGGAGATTAAGTAGAAAGCATCAGCAAAAGCCATCTGTAATCAGATTCTCTGCAGTTTTTCCTTTAGTGCTTTTGATCTGAGATGAAGCCASTGAGTGATGTGAAAGTTGCCTTAGCAGAGCATGAAACTTCTGAGCTTCATGCATTTGGCACATGTTCAAATGGCTCTGTGTGGGGTCAGTTGTACTTCAACCTTGAGCTTTAGGCATGCTGTTAGAGAGTCCAAGCACATTTATTTGTCCTCTACTTTCCTCAGTTAATATATTCTGTATTGAAAGTGAAAATATTTAACAGAGTTACTTTTCTTCAGTTTTTACACAAGTCAGATGTTAAATGTCACAATCCAGATAGCTTTTCTTCTTTTTTTTTTTTTTTTTAACCACTTCCAAATTCAAGCTAATATTTCTGTTTGGGAACTAGCCAAATTAGCTGAGGAGTTTCTTATCTAGCTTCGTCATTCTGCAAGCATTTCCTTAAAACTCTTCTTAGAGAAATGAACTGGTAAAGTCTTGCTGTGAGTCAACTCTGCCTGCCCAGCATCTTGGCAAACTATGAATTTTATAGCAATGTGCTTTAGCATTAAATATTKTGGCAATGATCCTACTTTGTTGTTGCTCAATGCAACAAAAAAATATTAAATTTATCACAGTATTGCTTTCATGTCAATTAAAGCAATAATTATTTAATATTTGTGGTTATACCATGTTGTGGGACATAGCTGGATATGCCTGTCTGCAGCAGTGTTGTTTGTCTATATTGTGCAATGTGTGCAACTTCCAAAAATAAAAGATTTGATKGGTGTTGTGCAGCAGTTTCCCTGAGTCTGAAAGAAAACCTGTTAAATGTTGACATATTTAGGTATTGCCCTAAAATTATTTCTTAATGCACTCAAATGTTGCTGGTGTGTTCACTTAACAGAGAGGTGTTTTGTCTGTTCAGCCACAGGACAGCTGCTGACCGAGTAAACCTCACTTGACTAGTTTGTTTTGCTTTCTTTCATTTTCCCCAGTTGATTAATTGGTTTGGATCTTTTTTTTTTTTTTTTTTTTTTTTTTTTTTTTGTTTTTTTTTTTTTTTTTTTTTTTTTTTTTTTTTTTTGTTTTTTTTTTTTTTTTTTGGCAAAGTATTCAAGTCTAGTTGGTGTACAGTCATGTTCGTACTTTGCTACGTTTTTTTATGCCAAAAAAGTTAGCTTTTTTTTCTGCAGAGCTCCGTAAAATTCTTTTTGCACTTCCCTGCCACTGACCAAGCAGGCAGGCAGATTTTGAAGGCTGGATGCTGTATTTTGCCTCCTCCATCTACCTTGTTTAGCCCCTGGGATGTGATCATTGGCAAACAATGCACAGCCTGTACAAAATAKTATAAATTTGTCAACTGCAAACCAGCATAGAATACCTAACTCAAATTTTATACATTGTAACTTCTTCCCCCAAGACAAGCTGCATATTAGATAAGCTTAGGCAAAAAATATTTCAACACTATTAGTATTGCAATGCTGTAAATATTTCAGTGCAATTTATACTTGAGATACTTAGATAAAGGTAATATTCAGTACGGTGTAGAGTAACAGTCCAGTGTAAAAACTTCATGCTTGAAAGCAAAGGGTCTTTATTTTAGGATGGAAGAGAACAACGGTTAACTTACATGTTCTTTAGTTTTTCTGCAGTGTGATTTCCTGATATTAGAGCTGAGTGCTTCACAGYGGGAATGGCTGGGGTGGGATGGTTTGAGCACCTTCAGGGAGGCACATGGCCATGTTTGGGACCACCTGCTCAGCACCGTGTCTGTACAATCAGGAGCACAGCTCATGAAGGCACCCACATTCCTGTGGGACCTCAGGGKGGCTTGGAGCAGTGTCTCCTGCTGGCTCCCTGGGGCTGGAGGGCAGAAGCTGTGGGAGAGAGGTGACTGTGTGGTGAGCCAGCAGACCTCATCGTGGCCTCTCACCAGTTCAGCTTTGCTTTCTGGTCCARTGCCAGGAGGCTGCTTTGAGTTGTACATCGACTGATGGAATTGCGCTTTGTTTTTCTGCCTTTGGTAACAGGGCATAAAAACAAATGAAAAACAACAGGTAAGGGAATATTTTTATTCAGCGTTATTTTTTCCAWTTTTTTTCCCCTTGTTAAATTGAAAACTAACTCTTGGAACATCTCATATAGTGTTGAAGGGTACGGRTGATGCTACTCTGTGAAAGGAAGTTRTCTGTTAGGGTTTTAAAGTAATTTCTTCTACTGTGTTCTTCAGAAAACKAAGACATTGCTAAGACATTGCTTTATAAGAGACATTTTTCCTTGTTTCTTATAAAGAAGACTAATTTTTTTAATTAGAAGACTAATTTTCTAAATGATGTGTTTTTTTACTGGCCCTGTGCTGCTTACATTTTAAATCCTCTTGACAAGCAGAGCAACTGTTGTGCTCCTTCTGCATATGTATAATTAAGTGGCTGATTATATTGCTTCCTAATCTAGATTATCATCCCGAAGAAAATAATGTGTTCCTTTTGCAAAAGGAATGGTGAAAGGCAGAGGTGCAACATAATACCAGCATGGGGGAAGGCATTACCAATTAATAACACTATCAGGAGAAGTAGTATTGTGTTCCTTATCACAAGACCATTTTTTAAAGTAGCACAGCTTGTGAAACTCAGCCAATTTTTCCTTGCTTGCACTTGACAGATGCTGTAAGAATCCTGAAAATGCACATTTGGTTTAGAGTGAAATAGGCAATGTTTTCATTGAGGTTTGAGTCTTAGTTTCCTGTTTGTGGAACACTTCTAAAATTAAATTTTTACAGCTTTAAGGCTTCATTCACTTTTGTCAATAACTAAGTTCTCCCAACCAAAAGGTCTTTTTATTGCACTTTGAGCCTTGTTGATAGATGGGAAATATCACAATAGTAGTACAACACTATTCCAGAATTACTCACTGGATATTTTTCTGGATTACAGCCTTTAAACTTCATAGGAGAACCATCATATGAAAAAAAGTTCTAAAATAGGTGTAGTAAAATGGAAGAATTCAAAGGTTATATACTAAAAAGATAGTATTGTCAGAAAATTAATTCAAGTTTTGAAATAATCTTGAAATACAAATAATAATTATGGTAGATAACTGATAAAGGAGGAAGGATAAAGGGAYTTGCATTTGAAATGAGAACTATGAATACAAGACAGAAACTTGTGGTTTGGCTAACCATATGGAAAATGAAGTGAAATTTTATCTGTGAACTAAAATTGGATGATGCCCAGACAAGGAAAAACCTATGACTGATAACAGTTATGGATCTGTTGTAGCTCTAAAATCCTGTATGTAGCAAACCAGTCTCTCCAAGTAACTTGCTGATATTTCAAAGTAAGAAAATTCCTGCATATTCTGTACAGTTACATAAGCCAGTAGCTTAGAGAAGGAAGGAAGGGAGAGGTACTGTCTAGCAGATACCCCATGCTTGCTTTAACTGGTAGAGCGTCCATGCACTTGAGAGATCTTCATGAAATGTTTTTACTTAGAGTTACTTCATGCATCTCAGAAAATATGTGAGCAATCTTCCTCAAATAATGAAATGGGAATTTTAGGTCTTTTACTGCAGAGTTATCTAACTTCCTGCACTTCAGTCTTACTCATGCTCCGGAAACTCCCTAATGTAAAAAGCTGCGGTTCTTCCCTCTTTTGAGCAGCTCAAGAGGTATCAACCCCAGCCCACATCAGCACAATATCACAACTGCTAACATCTTGCTGTGTGGTGTGGACCCCGACCAACTTAAATAGACTATTGCTAGCCCATCTCTGCCTTCCTGTATCCTGGCAAGRACAAATGTGTTGCTCTCCACAGTTCGCTAGAAATTAAGAATGTTGTTCAACTTAATGGGAGGAAGCTGAGTGTTTTGGGATGTGCTCCCAAAGGTACATCTGTATCTCTGTTGGACAAGGAAAATCCAAGAACACCAGTGCAACTTTCCTCCAAATTCATATCAGCTGCATGTCTTTCTGGTGTATCTGTGCAGTGCTTTTCAAGTGCTTGTCAAAGTACAGAACCTTGTTTCTGAAAAACGAGATGAGCATAAACAGGAGGAACTGAGACATGGGAATTCAGGCTTCTCATAGTGCTTAACTGTTCTTGAGRTAAAGAAACAAAGAGCAACACAGGAAGTATAGGAGCAGTTGTCTAATAAAACCATGGGCGATTTGTACTGACTGACCTGCTTAGTAAAAGGCTTGAAATACATTTTTAATTTCAACAGTCCTTTATGRTGATATTTAGTAATAATAAACTTTTGTAATATTAAAAGCAAGCAAACAAAAGCAAAAGCTCTAAGTCTACTTTTAGGAATGCCATTTCTTTTTATGTTAAAAGGAGAATTAAAGTTATTAGTGAAAATAGCAAAGTTCGTCTTCAGGAGCTGAGATTGGACACATACTTAAAAATAATTCATTAACTAGTCTCCAAGTCCATAGCTAGCCCAACAAAAAAATAGAGGTTTGTAAATTGGTCATTACAGTGTCTGATGTTCAGCTCCTAGAATGGATGTGTAGTTTATAGTAATTAAGTACTTGAGATAGGTAATCCAGAAACCTCCCTGTTAAGCAAGGAGCTATTTAAAGAAAAATCCTAACATGAACATCTGTGCAGAGAAACAGTCCAAATTCTCCCAGATTAATTCAAAGTGGGAAGAGTCAGGACTGCAGTAGCAAAGCAAATTTACACACCATAAATTTAGGGTAAATTCCTGCTGATTCCCTCCTCATCCCTTTGTTTTTTTCTTCCTTTTTCTTGGAGATTGCAAATTACTGTCCGTTCAAAACAAAGCCCAGCTTGGCAGCACCAGAAGTGGTGCTTGTTCATCTTCTATGTTCTATACAAATACTGAAATGTGTATCCAGAAAACAGGAGATGTTTTTTGCTCTACTTGGAGGTGATTTGACCTCCCATTGATGGCTAGGAAACTGCTCTAACCACCATGTTGTGTGTTGGTGCGCCTGAACTGCTGTGAGGAAGCAATCCCAGACCAGTAGGTCTAGGGTGAGAATACAGAGGGAATGTGTTGTTTGTATTTTTTAAACACACACATATGCACACACTTCCCCCGCGCCCCCCCCCCCCCCCCCCCCCCCCCCCCCCCCCCCCCCCCCGCCTTCCTTTCTCTTTTGCAGACTATGATTAGTGTGCTTTTTGGTGAAGAGGTGAATGGACAGTCTTAGGTAGGGATTTCTACTTCCATACACCAGACACTACAGTTTCCTAAATCACAAAATGTTGAGTTATGCTACAGAAGTCTGGTCAGCCTCTGACCTCAAAACAAATTATGCAGAAACACAGGGCCTATTTAATTTGAAAAGCAGAAGGTTCTCCAGTTGCTGCTTTAGTCAGACCTTCAACTTTCTTTTACTATGATAAATAAAATTTTAATGAAGGTTTTTCCTACAATTTAAAGTGTAAAAATTACTGAAGTGTAATTATTTGGAAATAATTCAAATACAGTGTAATCAAAATTTTTCAGTATGCAACTGTTGTTGCATACTATGTAATATAGTATGTGATTTAAATTTTTGTCATTGAGAAGAGTAAATTGCTTCTTTGCTCTTTTTAGTAATTGATGTTTTTCTTGAACTTAACATGTAGGTAAATTCTATAATACTCCTACCTTGTAATTCAGTCTCAGCCTACATGCATAGCTCTTAAACAAAAAAAAAAATTCAGGATTTTTGTTAGAGGATTTTTTGCACTTCTGCCCTTTAAAGAATCAAGTCTCTGCTCAGAATATGCTTTTGGGGAAAGGCAGGTTGTGGTGATGAGCTGGAGTAGGAAAGACAAGTTTTGAATGGAAGTACTGCTGACAGTGGGCAGACTCTACAATAGGCCATGTTGCTTTTTCCTGAAGATGTTTGTAAGAATATCCCGTGGAAAATTGTTAGGACAATCAAACAGTAGGTTAAAATCCTGCTTTGCTCCCAGGTTTTGCATGCTTTGGTGTTAGGCTTTTAAGATGTGTCTTCTCTGAAAGGAAAGCAGCTGTTGCAGGGCATGTGTAAATAACATTGACAGGATCTTGTGGGTCCCACAAAATAMTCAAATTCCTTAGCCCTGTTACTGACTCTTTTCAGAATGTCAATACAGGCAGTCTTTAAATGATCTGTCAGTTATCAGGAGCAAGTTCAAAATCTCCTGTGCAATGTGGTATTTGAACATTCAACTTTCTGCCAACACTGACATCCTAAACTGGCATGCTCAGGCATGAATTTTTCATGAGTGTGGTTGCATGCTGCTAGAATATATGCTCCCGAGAAGCAGTTGTATTTGCTGGCATAGGCAGCAGTGTGAGACAAGGAGCTCTGTATATGATGCTTGTGTGCACATACAGTGGTCCCACCACCGATGTCAGAAAAKAGAAGTGTAATTATAAATGTTCTCCTGTGTTGCAAGAATAATTGTACAAACATTTTTTCCCAAAATTCCACTCATACTTGGGTGAGTGCTGCACAGTGAAGTTGTGAATTGCACTGCATGAGCAGGATGTGTCTTTTAATAAGTGCATCTGCACAGATGTCAGATAGCTTTTGCCAAACAGAAATACAGAYGTTTGTCAAACTGAATCATTTTGTCATAATTAAATACATGGTTTTAATCAGGAAAAGCAGCTAATTGTGTGTGTAATGTTTTGATATGTCTTTATTTTTTTAAGTCTTTGAAGTAATGTTCCTGCTCCTAGAACTAATTAGGTCAGTAACATGTAATACAATAAAGCTTTTGAAAAAGACTTGCAAATGGAAGCCAATTTGGAAAATGTCCATTTCGAGTAGTAAGCATACTCTAACTTCTGAATATAAGAATTCTCCAATACTACAACACAATTTACTGTTAAATCCATACAGCTTCTGTTTGTGTAAATTTACACTCCATGGTGATTTTAGTGCATTAATTGATAATTCACAGAACAATCCTGTAATTTCTTAAGAAAAAAATAACCTTTGTCATTGACCCAGTATAATTACCTTATTARTTAATTATCTCTCAATCCTAGAAAGAATTAAGCCTCTGTAATAGAGAAAAGGAGGCAAGGTACAGAAATGCCCAAAATGGTTGCATACCTACTTCCTATGGTAAATTTTTCATAAGGAAGGAATTTCTTCTAAGGTTCTGTGATGATATAAAGTAATGCAGTTTTAAGGAATAAGATATCAAATAAACTACCTAAAATGAAGAATTTGAAATTATGAACATCTAGGCTTGTTTAGAAAAAAGGAAAATTTCTTTTAAAGAAAATTTTTGGGTTTGCTGGGGGGAAGTGGGGTTTGTTAGCTTATTTTTGTTGKTGKTGGTGGTTTTGTTTGGTTGATTTTTGTTTTTTGTTAGATCTGAAATAAATGGTACCAGAGTACTTAGGGCTAAGGAAATAAGGGCAGGGATGCTTTCATGTGATTGATGTGTGGGGTGTAAATTGCTACAGATTAGTTCCTCTCCACAGAACTGAGTTTTCCTTTTTTCAGGTTCTCAACTCAGAACAGGCTTAAGATATTGGTGCTTAACTCAAACTTCATGAATGTTTCATGCCCTGTTCAGCCACATATGTGCTCTAGGAAGGCAGATGGGTACTATTCCATCTTGTCAATGTACTGCATAAAACACWGTTGGTTCTTTTTACTGACATGCTCTTTTTATTACTGGAACATCATGAGAGATTTACGATGATTTTATTAGCAGTCTGTATCCAAAAAAGCAGCCCCCTGTCTGATGGTACCAGGCAGCTCAGATAGTGCAAGCTGACAAAAGTGGGCCTCATCAAGTAGAAACTGCCATACARTTCTTTGCAACTTGCTTTGTGAATTGTGTTTGGTAATTTTAGTAGCAATTACATTGCAGTTCCTGCCCTAGAAAAATGTATTCATTGCTGTTTTTAGTGTTTGCTTCTTCATCTTTTCATGTTTGAATTCTGGGTCAAAGTGGAGTGAGGGAAACTCTCTTCCTTTACTGAGGCAGTAATAAACAAGAACAGAAGACAAACTAAGGGCAAGGTTACCCAGACCTTTTTTGTTTCTGTAACAGTATCCCTTTTTGTTTTCTTGAGGGTCATCCTACTTGGTTCCGAGTTTTTATTGCTCTGAGAATGAAGAATTGAAATGGCATGCAGAGTGCACAGCAGAAACATGAAGCAGATATCTTTTATCTATTAAGTCTGAAGTACTACAGTTTTAGAGTAAATGGGTTTTTATAAATTACATGAAGGTGAATAAGGACAACTGTAGGTTTTGACTATTTTAGCCCTGCAGTGGGGGAGGAAGGAATAAATGTGCCCTCGTTTGAATTTGGCTTTTAATATTTGAATTTTTGAGGAAGATGGTGGCAAAGGATGGCTTCAGTCTGTTATTTGGATGCTCTGGGAATGTGAATATAAATTCTGAACAGAGATCAAAAGTTAATGTAAAGATAAGATTCTGTTGTTAAAGTTTAAAACACTCAAATTTTAGGAGGAGCCTGATCCTTCTTTTGAAGTCTTTTGTTTGTTTTCTTTGAGGTGGAAYGGGCAAGGATATCAACAAATAAGACATGTTTTAAAATTCAGCACCTTGCTGAGCCTTTTTTCCCTTTAAAGTTGAATAGTACTGCAAAGTGGGGAAATCTTGCTGAAGAAAATGSTATCAGTTATTATGACAGCAGGTCATTCTCATTGTTTGCTAGATTTTTTTGTTTAGATGTGTAATATTATGTTCTGTTCACTGCATAGTAATGAGTTCTTAAATGCTTCTGCAGTAACTATTAAAAATAACTTTTCCTTTTGGGATAAAAGTCACATTTTCAGGGGTTGATAAAAGTCTTCTTACAAGAATTACTGGGAAATATTATACTTGCTCACTGTCAAAATGAGCATTTGTGCTATGAAAAAAATGGAAAATCCCAAACAGCAGCTGTGGTGATAACCAAATAATGGTACGAGTTAGTCAAGATAAGCATTCTGTTAAAAATGGGCTGTTCAAGAGAAAGTATTTCAGATGGAAACCTAACACACTGTAAAATTCCTGTGGCTTTTGGCAGACCCATCACAGTGCTTTTTGAAAGTAACAGGCAGTGAAGCAGTTTTTTTCTGTTGCTGGGTCTTAATCAGTGCTACCTGTGTCTAATAGTGTAGCTTTTTTTTTTTTAACCACAGCGGTCTGTAGACGTAGTCATACATGAAACTTAAATTTTTGTAAAAGGCCACATTTAGACTGGTAGACTGAATGAAATGGGTTACATTTTTTTTTGGCAAGTATACTGTTGCCATCTACTAGGTCTTTCAGTGTCTGTTAGGCATGTTGTAGTTCTTCACAAGCAAACTTCAAGTTGATGAAACTGATCTTTTCCTTTTTTAATTAGTGCACAGTCCTATCTACACAATCATACAGACACATTCAGGGTTCTTTTTTAATTTGATTTGTAACTCCTACTCTTTCCCTAATTATMCAGTGGTTTTGCAGGCTGTTGGATTGCATTCAGTGTTTTTGTCAAGGGCGCATTGGCAAACGTTTACATTRTTTTCCTGGGATGGACAGGAAGGCAGAAAGATAAACCAGCACTGTTGAAAGCGTATGATAGTTGCAAAGTAAAAAACCTTGAACCTTATGATCGTAAAGATTACTTTGTCAGGTCATATTTTTCCTCTTGGAAGCCTGTTCCTGTTATCAGTTTGAATAGATAAAATACAAGTTGTTTCTAGGCATAACCTCTTTATAAACCRTTCTTATCATTGTTCGTAATAGCTGAAAGAACAAAAATGTAGACCTATAAAAATGCTTCATGTTAACTGCAGAGATTGCATATGTAAACAGCCTATATATGTATAATCATCCATAAGCAAACTTGGACAAGTAAATGCAGATAATCCAACCCTTTCAAACTTGTCTGGTCGGAGGTTTGTTAGAATAAGTAAACTGCATATAGAGAAGTTCTCTTTTGTCCAGCTGGCTATTTCTTTTCATAGCACAATTATGTACACCATTCTTATTACATACTTATTACATTACTGTACACCATAGATTATTTTGCCATTTTGAAGAAAAAAAAAGATAGGATGATATGTTTAAGAGCAGTGTAAGGTATCTATGACTACAGATGGGTTCCTCTGGGCTGGCTGTACCATTAGCTTCTGTAAAAGGCTAAGCCAAACTCGTGGCTAAAAGTAAATGGGAGTTCTTATTCAGTAATCTTTTAAATAAGTTGTGTACAGATTGAATGGTACAGCCTGAATGAATGCTGTACCAACAGCAGTAGGAAGGTGTTTAGATGTTGGTGATGTGCTAGGAAAAAAAAAAATCAAAACTTAAGCTATGCTTTGCAAGTGTTATTTTGGTGTTATTTTGGAGGGAGGGATGGACTGGAGTTGTTTAGTTTCAGGATCAACACTACCTGCAGGCTTCTGCCATCACCCCTGCTTCCAGAATCTTTGTCCTTCCCACTCTTGTCTTGGCCTTTTGCTTACCCAGGTAACCTTGGTCTGGCTTTGCTCTGACCTGGGTACTGGTTCAGGATTGTGGGGACTGTAAGAGCTGGGAAGCTTCGCTGATGGTTTTGTGCTGCCCTAGAGAGCTCCTGCACAGAAAGACTTGCAAAGAGCACAGTTTATCTTCAGTTGCTTTGTAGAGATGGGARTTACATGCAGGCGTGCTGCTTTGGGTTATGTGCAAATATTATTTAGAAGMTGTAAAATGTGACTAGTAAAGCTTAGGTGGTAATGGCAAAAAAAAAAAGAAAAATTCTTGACACTCAGCAGCCCCACTTTTTTTTCCCCCTTCTTTTTTTAAAATGCATTACTGCTGTGCTTTTCTAACATGAAGGGGGTTGGGGGTTTGTGGGTTCTGGGTTTTTGTTTTTTGTTTTGTTTTTTTTTTTAGTTATTAGTAATTTATTTCTAAGAGAAGGGTTCAGCAGTGATGGAAAGTTTTCAATTTGTGCTGCTGAAACAGTGGAATCACTTTGAAAAAAACCTTTAAAAGTAAACATCTGTTGTTCAGGTTTTTTAAACCTACAAATCTACATGAAGTTTCTGTTCCTCATACTTTTCATCTGGAAATTGTTATCATTTGTTTCTGGGGGAAAAGTTWCATTAAATTTTTAACTTCAAGTACTTTAATTGGTCTTCAGTCCATAACAACTTTGTGATTTAAAGAAACAAATATAATAACAGTAACCTCTTTAGAAATTGTAATTGATTATTTATAATAGGAAAGATTTTCTCTAAGACTTAAAGTAGGTATGATTTTGAATGTAGGTTGAGCTAAAATATTAATCAGTTTATGTATGAATTTTAAAAGAGGAAAGTGGTGGATTTTTTACCATACTTCTTAAACATTTCTGGCTTGAGGAACTCTGAAGTTAGGTTTCAGCCTGAAGTCAGTTTTTACAGCTTTAATAAATCCCCCCCAAAAATGGCCTGTTCTAGTGCAAGTAATGGCAGCCCTTTGTCAAAACAGTGGCACRGACACCATTATAAAAACTGAATAAATACTTAAAGAACTGTATCCACAGTTARCTTTCAACATATAATGCTTCTTTAAAGCAAAAAACAGCAAAGAAAGGAAAAGATTGCCAGGCAAATATTTAAATACACTAAATAACAAGCAATTAGAAAAGTCTGTGATAGACTGTGTCCTRTTACTGAACTCCACCCTTTAAGAAAATGTTTCCATTTTGATTTTTAAGAATCACTTGTTGACAGAAGGCAGGGCTCCTGCCAGCTCAAGATCTGTGCAGCACCATGGGGAACGCTTTGAAAGAGCAGCTGGACCAGGGGGATTGGGGGATTTCTCTGCCTGTTCAGTGGTTTTGTGACAGTGACCGTGAACTGTTTCCCTCCAGTCTAGGGAAGAAAAACTGCTGTTAGGGAAAATACATTGTCCTGGACTAAGCATTCCTAAAATTTACTGTTTGCTGTAATGTTTAAAGATAATCTCAGGAAGAGCAAGTACAGACAATGGCTCTGGGGCGTGAATTTATGATACCAGGCAAAAGGGAAGTTCTGGCTTCTGTGTTAAGTTAGTGTGTCACCAAATGCAGTARACACCCACCTGCTTGATCAAAGTGCAGCAGTTGTCAAGTTAATAATATTGGGTAGTATTGCATAGGCCCAGAGTTTGYAAGTTGGCAGCCCATCATTAAGTTTTCTCTGCTTTGTATGGTGGTGTTTAGGGTTCATGTTGGGTAGTTAATGCTGATTATTTAACCTGCAGTTGTGGGAAGAGGTGGTTCAGAGTTAAAAGTACTCTCCATTAATGTGAAAGTTTGTGTAGAATTCCTTGCTTTGTTGCAGCTATGTTGCATTGTTTTGGGCCTTGTTTCCATRTATAGTTCTAAGCCCATCTGTAAAATGGGGCTGGAGTTTCTTCCCTGCCAGGTGTCCTTCCAACAGTCCCTTTCAAAGTCCAAGTAGAGTGGAGAGAAAAGACATGTAGGAATGTAAAATCAAACGCATTAGCCTTGCCCAGCTTCTAGTGTATTCATGCCTATGTGTGATGCCTTACATATACACACCTGTTGTCCTTGGACCAGTTAGGTCCTGTTGGAGTTTGCACCCCTCTTTTATCCTGCCTTAGTCTGAGCCATGAGTGTTGCTGGTGAATGCAGCCCTGCCCACTCCAGRCTGCATTTGCAGAATGTATAGCTGGAGTTAGATCAGTTCCGTTACTTTTCTGTTTATTCCTCAGTTACACAAATGCCAGAACTGTAGAGGTTTTTCTCCTTTGTTTAAGTCTTTSCAAATCAAAATAATTGACACTTTCYACATTTTATTGTTCTGAAGATCTTCTACAAAGATTGTTAAGTTTGTGGGAAAACTGTATTAGATACTTGTACTACAAACAACCACAGAAACATTTCTTGGCTGTACAAGAAATGAATTATGATAAAATAGTTTATCACAGCTGATAGCAGAATGCTGATAAGTGGTGCTGTTTTTTCCTGTGTTTGTCTGTGGGTTTGGGTTTCCATCCCGTCTCCCACCCTGTCCAAAGACRGCACGGACAAGAAGCTGTTGGCTTTGTAAACAAAACTAGATCTCTCATATGACACAGTATTTCCCCAACCTGTCTCCTGCTTGTTTATACAGGTGCCTATAGAGGAATGTGGGTATTTTAAGTAAAGCATCARGCCTGATAAACACAGAAGTGAAGGGGTTGTGTGCTAGAATTGGTGCTCCCCATCAATAGTGCAGCAATTCAAAGCTGGAACTTTGGATATGCCATTATTTTACCCATTCTATTTATTACCAACAGGAGGAATACAGATTTGTATTCCTGTGAACATGTTTGTGTATCTAGCTGTTAAACATTTTCTCCATGTCTCAGTTCTTCCCATGCTCTATCTTCTTTTTACAGGAAGAATTTCACATACTAGATTTACGTGTATGTTGTTTTTTTCAATATTTTTCTAAAATCTTCGTATCTCCATTTCAGTGTTTCTTCCTGTTTTGTGGATGTGATATAAGTAAAAATAAATTTGAGAAGATGTGACATTTAACATAGATACTGTTATGCTGGCAAGGTCTGCACTCACAATCCCCCCTGATGCACAGATCCCAAAGTTTGCTTTTGCTCTTGACTCCAGGGAGGTCATCAGGGACAGCAGGGTGAGAGATGGAAACTGTCTAAGCAGATGCTTTTGGTCAACAAACATCCTTTTCATCTCCTTTTGAAAACACTTTTTTGGTAGCATACCAACATCACTGCTAAGGATAGGAAGTCAACATGTTTACACGTGTTAATTTAGCCTAGTAAGAGGGTATGATTTTTTAGTACATAACAAAAGCATGGTTTGAGGGCATTTCTAGAACCCTTGCTCATTCAAGATAACCTGTGTAACTATATATGTTTATTGAAGGCTTATGTCTGTTATTTATAAGAAAATAAGGTGTTGATTGTTTTTGCGTCTTTTGTTTCCTGCTATTGCTATAAAAATGTKAAGATGTGTGTGCTTACAGGAGTTCAGTTCCTGCTGAGTTACATCCAGTTGTATCTGCCAGCTGACAGTGACTGAGGCAGTCTCTTCCTCCTGACTGTTCTTAAAAGACTTCATCTTAAAACCTCTCTCTGCATTTTCAAGGCTTTATTTTCAGCTATTGACCTAGTTTTTCTGTCACCTAAAGTTCTAAAAGAAATCGATACTAGGTAGATAGGTAATACAGGCTTCAGTCTTAAAAGTTGGGCTTAAATCCTGAACACATCATAGCACAGCTGACTCTGAAGATAGTGAAATATATTCGTGATTGATGTGTGACAAGTAATGACATTTTTGAGTGTATTTGCTATTCTGAAATGTTCATGTATTTTGGTTGGAATTTACACTTCTAGTTAATGCCTGATGAGATGGAAAGTTAATCAATGGGTGAACAAATAAGGACAATAAATATTAAAACTAGTAAACAGAAGAAGAGAAAACCTGGAGTAGAAGCTGGAATGGCTTTGTCCAAYTTTGCACAAAGAAGGCTGGTTAATATAGCAGTGTATTTGCTATATTTATCCTCTTGGATATTTTTGGCTGTGTTTCTTTATATGTGTGCAAAGCCTAGTGTGTTTAGTTGTTATGACTAAAGGAAGGACTTCTAATGTAAAAGAAGAAATTGGATTTTTCCTRTCTAACTTTCCCATTTCCACTTGAAAGTGTATTGTCAAGTGGAGTCATATCTGTACCACCATTTGGGGATCTGAGTATGAAAGGTTTATGTTTAAATTTATTCAGCTTGAAAAGACTTCTACTGTGAATGGATGTGTAGTTTTTATTCTCCCTGCCTGCAGGTGATCTGAAGACAAGATCTTATGGCCACACAAAATTTCATGAGGATGGCTTCAGTTTTGTGCTTAGATTTTGATTTTTTAAATACTTGTTGAGGTTTTWTGATTAATGTTGTTTTGGATAGCCAGAGTCTCCTTGGAAAGCTGGCTTTGTGTGGAATGTGTAGTTTCCCAGATGAAATTAAAACTCAGAGGGGGTAACTGAATACTCCCTGCTGTCAGTGCATTGCCAGCSTGAAGAAAAAACAAACATGCTTACTGAGAACAATGAACATTCCTTCAAACCCTAGGAGACAGATTCCACCACCCCGCCCCCCCCCAGCTTTTTTTTTTGTTGTTGTTGTTTTTCATACAGACATAAAAAGATCCTGTTGAGGTGTTTTGGGGCCCAGGGGCATCTCAGACTTGTTATTATGTTTTGGTGCCTTGCTTGGGGCATAAGGGCTGCAAATGATTGACATCTACATTTGGAATTTAAAGTGTCTCCTCCAAGATACTTTCCCTCTCTGCCCCCTGCCATGTGTGCCCTGTCCCATCCCCCCTGCCGCCACCCCCCCCACTTGACCTTCCCCCTGCAATTCTAGTGATTTAACTCTGACTTTCCTTAAGGTTTTTGTGCCACTTTTCTAACCTTCTTGGGATTCAGATTCAAGTCTCAGGCTGCCTGTTCTCTTGTTCTGCTCAGCCTGATTTCAGTGTCCCTTATAYGGCAGTYGCCCTATACTTGACATCTCTGAACYGAAATCTTTACTTACATATAAGCAATTTCCCCTGCCACCCCCTTGTTTCCAACTTTACTGAGGATTTGCAGTGATACTTTGGTATTCTGGTAAATTCTTGATGCTTAGAGAAAATATGAACAGGTCAGAGGACAGATCATAACTTGAAAACTAGATGTATGGGGATGTAGAAACTTGCTCTGTCTTTAATTACCTGGGGTTTTTGTAAGATAAGAAGTTCTGGAAGTTAAGTTTCTTGATTAGTATTAATAATGAGTGTTTTAGAATGGGATATAAGACTAAGCATTTTTCATGGTATTCTATTTGGCTTAGGTTTACAGGCCTGAAGATTTTTAAGAACAWCTATCATAAACTTGCATAAAGAGAGCTTTATGTGCCTGCAATGAGACTGAGTGCTCTATGAGATCATCCTTAACTACTTTCATCAAGAGATATTGCTTTTTTTATTAGGTTATTTAATTTATATTTTTGTTGCTGGACTTTCTAAAACYGGTACTGTGAGCTTCAGAATTCATGAAGTTACTTTCCTCTGGTTTTATCTCATTGCTGATTGACTTTGGTGCCTCAGAAGATGACAGTTCTTTATGAAACTTTCTGCCATTGGGGTGATTACAAGGAATTACTCTTTGTAAATTTGCTGGCATTTAATAATGTGGGTCAGTGATACTGTAATGAAGACATAAATGAAAGTCTTTGCTTTGAAGACAGAGTGTCAAATGTACAGGAAAATGTGGGATATGGATTATGAGCAAGTGAGGGAGGAATAAAATTAAATGAATAGATCATGAAGCCAAGCAACGAGAAGCCAGARGCTGTGTTGAAGCAAAGGAGATAGGAAGAAACTAGAAAGCTAAAGGATTGAATTGCAAAGTGTTCAATACCTACAGCTATACTTAGAATCATAGAATTGTTTCATTTGGAAATTAGCTTTAAGATCATAGAATCCAGTTGTTAACCTAGCCCCACCCAGTCCACCATTAAAYTGTGTCCCTAAAGGCCCCTCTTTTAAAGGGATAGTCCCGAACATCCAATGAAGGATAAAGATTTTCCTTAGCCCTCCTTCCTTTGCTTGCTGATGTATTTATGAAAATATTTTTATTGTCTTTTACAGCAGTAGCCAGATWARGTTCTAGCTGGGCTTTGGGCCTTCTAATTTTCCCCTTGCATAACCTCATAACATCCTTGTAATCATCACTTGAAATCAGTTTAAACTGTTGGTACTGGTTAATCTGTCTGATCAAAYTTCTGAGATTTGTTTCAAATTTTGAAAGTGAGTAACTTTAAACATGGGGTTTTTGGACTTATTGCCGTGGAAATTGCAAAAGCCTGATGCTTACATTAATAATGTGGTTTAGMCACAGGTATTGAATAATTGTATAAAAATTTAATGCATTCAAGAGATGCCTTGGCAGCAAAATAATCTTCCAGTGAATTTCCCTTGTGTTTTTAAGCTAGAGCTGTTAATTAGCTGCATGGATGGTAAATTCTCRGGTATTTTCCTTAATGTTATGTTCCTGATGAAAATACTTTTGTTTTCTAGACCAGCCTGTTAAGCAACGTTTTGGGATTTCATTGCACGCCAGATTTTTGGGAGTTGGCTGTGTGTTAATGTTATTGACAAAATGGTTAATATTACTGGCCATCTTCTCTAGAGAAGGTATTTTAAGATGGCTGTCCAAAGCTTTATTTGCAAGTATGATTACACATTCAGTATTGAACAGAGGTCAGGACCATAGATGCTTTTCACAGAATCACAGAATGGGACAAGTTGGAAGGGACCACAGTGGATCATCTGATCCAATCTCCCTGTGCAAGAAGGGTCATCCCAGAGTACAGATTTGCATCCAGACAGTTCTTGAATATCTCCAGTGAAGGGAGACTCCACAACTTCTCTGGGCAATCTGTTCCAGTGCATGCACAGTGAAGAAGTTCTTCTTTATATTCCCAAATTTCCCTCAAGCTTTCTAGCTTTCTCAGGAGGTTTCCTCTCTTTTATTTCTTTCCTATTCTAGCTGTGTCTGTATAATTACTATTAATTTATAGTGATTTCTAATATACCATCTTAATTATGTTAAGCATTTAATGATTGTATTAATTTTTTGTTGAAACCAATATTGAAAGTACATCAGCTTATTTTAAAAGTGGCTCTATGCAACCTATATAATTCTACCATTTATTCCATGCTTTTTTTTCCAGATAGAAGATGGGAGCAAAGCTGCAGCTGTGGACAAGTTACTGGCTGGGGATGAAATTATTGGCATCAACGATGTGGGCCTGTCTGGCTTCCGACAAGAAGCAATCTGTCTGGTGAAAGGTTCACACAAGACACTGAAGCTTGTAGTAAGAAGGTAAGCTTCTGTTGTTAGTTGGAAAACCAAATGTGTTTCAGCCTATAAACTGGGCAACAAAATTTGCCAAGATTTGGCAAGTTAATGACTTTCATTCAGTGTTATTAATGTGCTTATTATGTGGTGGTAACCTCCTCCTTAAACATAGACCCTTTATGGAAGAAGATGCAGAGAGAGGCAGCCTATTGATCAGAGCAAAACCCGAGGCAATATGTTCTGTGAATGCTGTTGTGATGTGATGTGTCAGGACACTGTCTCTTTGTGTCCTCCTGAAGTGCAGTGCCCAAAGCAGGCTGTCAGCCCTGCTTTCCTGCCTTTGGTGTCTGGACACAGGCAATGCTCTTTAGTGCATATGCCATGCAGGCCAGTTGTGCTGGGAGGAGCAGGTTWCATGGGAAACTTTTGGAAAAGCGTTTTCCCATTCTGAAAGTATTTGAGGTCTCAAGCATTTCATAAGTGGTTTGTGTAAAGAGTACTTTCAGTTAGTTATTASTGAAGAGGAAAAGTGAAGCAGTTTCTCAAAATAGAGCACATTTTTGGTATGAAAACTTTTTATKTTGTCRTTTGACTTACCATTTTAAGTTCACRCTATTTTTTCTAACTTGAGTTAAAAATAATTTTCATAAAATATTTTTGACAGAAGTGAACTGATGTTAAAGTAGGTTAAATCTTGTAATTTCTGAAAAAARATTCCAACTAAGAAATCTGAACAACATGATCTTTCTTGGCAATTTCCTACTCTGGCGAATCAGAACTATCTAATTAATTATGCTTTAAAAATTATCCCAGCCAGTCTTTCATGTGAGAATTTTGGCTATCTGTTAAAATAAAAAAAGAATTYTGATGCAACGCAGAAAATGCCAAGAATTGGAGCTTGTCAGGTATGATGATCGAGTCCATAAATATAATGACTGTTGGAGGCTTTCCTAAATGAGGACAGTCTTTTGTGAAATAGCACTGATAGGAAAGAGAGGTACAAAAGCATGGTTTTCATCTTTGGTTTTAAAAGGTATTTTTGATAGAAGGAATTACGGGAACCTAGAACTCTTTCACAGCTGGTCATTTATGTCCTGAGCAATAACTACTTCCAGAAGCTGTGACCAAATTTTTGTAGCACTGAAGCTAATAAATGCAAAATAATATAGATTCACAACTACCATAATTCATGTTGATATTCAGCAGTTCCAGCTTGTGTTGGCTATTCCAGTAAAAGCACTTGTTAGCAGAGGTTAGATTAGMTGTTCCTGTCAGAGAAAGGGAGAACTTCAGGGTTGAGAAGTTTCATAAACACTGAAGAATCTGCCAATACAGCAAGTCTTAATTACAGAAGAGCTTCAGACCAAGTAGAAAGATTCTCTCTTTCTTGGTGCTTTCCAATTTTATAACAGTAATTTGCTCAGAAACTGYGAATTCTGATCTGTCTTTGGAAATGGCAGAAAGTTTGGTGCAGAAATACCGTTATGAGAGATACAGGTGTGTCATTCTTGTTACTGACTCGTACCTCATCACTTTCTACTACTATCTGAAAGGAGGTTGCAGTGAGATGGGGGCCATTCTCTTCTACTGTGACAGCAGTGAGAGGACAAGAGGAAATGGCCTTAAGCTGGAAGATTCCGATTAGACACTAGGAAAAAAACTATCACTGTTAAGGTGGTCAGGCATTGGAGTAGGTTGCCCAGGGAGGTGGTGGAGTCACCATCCCTGTAGGTGTCCAAAGTGCCTGGATCTGGTGCTGGATGTCATGTTTTTGTGCTTTAGGAGTTACCACAGTAGTGCTGGGTGGACAGTTGGACTGGATCATTTAAARATCTCTTCCAACCATGATGATTCTGTGATTCACTTCATGCATGTGATTTTGGAGAACTTTCCTATAGCTAATCAAGAACTGATTGGCTGCTGGGGATTTGTGGCTATTCTTTGCAGGTAGCAAAGCCCCATTGCTATGTGTGCCCTTGAGCACTTTGGTGCAGAACTGATGGATTTTCACCAGTCCTTTATCATCCCACCCCTTTTTCCTTCTCTAGCATATGTGCAATGGGCAAAAGCGAGCTAGCTATTCTAGCTGAGAGGTTGAAACAGTAGATGTTTTCAAAAAACATTTTTTGTCTTAAATTCATTAAGAACTTCTGTAGCTCCCAAAAGAGGCAATAGCCCTTTGGGTCATTTACAAGCCTGCATAATATTCGATAAAATTTCATAAGACGTACTGAATGAAACTAGCTGGGGCTTTTGTCTGTGGTTTTTCAGTTTTGCTCTTTCTCTTGGAAAGTTGCCTTAGGACATCAGTCACTGCTTTGACGGCCAGAAACCTTTTAACTTCCAGTCTCATTTTATTCTTGGCCAGCTTGTTCTCATGCACTGCTGTCRCTGTGCTGAAATAGCTCTTCTTTTCCTGTTGGAAAACCTCCTGATGCAGGTTTTTGTAATAGCTTTGTTGCACGCTTTCTTTCAGAAGTTATGGTTTGAACAACAGTATTAGTTTTGTTTTGCTTGCCCTAAATCTTAGGCTGAATTTTTATGARTACTTTAAACAACCGTGTCTTTAAGCAAACCAGTTGTTTAGTCTTTGTGTGAGCACTCCTGCAGGTCTGGATTGAATTGGATCAGGGAACTGATCTGACTACAAAATTACTTGAGTAAGTAGGGTTTCAGCTGAGTAGAGCCACCACTTTTCAGAGGTAGCCTGCACTTTAATCAATTACAGCAGTCTTGAAATGACTGGTTTAGCATTTTTAGACTATTTCAATCTTCAGATCCACACAGTGTTCCCTGGGGAGACTGGGTATAGTTCCRCAATTCCCTTTCATTGGGTTACATATAAGATGAAATATTGATCTGCATGTCATTTCAGCATCTTTTTGTCTGCTTGCCCTGTGTTCTTTGTCTAGCACTGTGTTGTCTCTCTGTAGCATTGGTTTAACATTTTATTCCCTGTGGGCATCAGTGTCATAATCTGAAGCACAGAATAGACAAAAGTTTTGAAGTGCAGCTCAATCTTGACRCTTAAGAAAATCTTTGTTTTAATCATGTTCTTACTATCAGTGAGAGTTAGTGTGGGTAGCCAAGATCTAGATTTTATGTGGAAAACATTTTTCTCTGGGGTTGTTTGTAGTGTCTATTTGTAGACTGATCCAGAAGTGAAAATCAAGCTTTTRAAAATCTATTATGAAAAAAATACTACTTAACAAAATTATTCTCGAAAGTAGAGAAGTTCCTTGCAATTAATGTCAGTATAATTAATTGACAAAAATCAGATTTTATTTGCCACTGCTGAGAAGTGTGTCCATGTGAAATTTCTTCTCAAAGCAGCAGGCCACAGCCTGATCCTATATTGATCCTATATTGATCCTATATTGATCTGTTTCTGTATGTAAGAAACAGTAGAACATTGGTTGCATTGTCTGTATACAAGTCTAATATACCTACAGCGAACACCAAGGGAAAATGATTTAGTGAGAGCAATATGTTTCATTCACAACGATTATTTTGTGTCTATGACAAAGGTTTCTTAAAGGGCTTATGTTTTTCTGCAGTAGTAGCTGGCTTCCACAATTGTATTTACATGCTATTTTTAAAGAACCTGATATTTGACTCACACAGGGAAAATAACACTGGTTTCTAAATAAAAGTGCCTGCAGCATAAGCGTGTTGGCTATCAACATACATACTTTGCTGTATTTTCTGGAAACATTGCATAGTTGTGGTCTAAACCAAATCAGGACTGTGCAACTGGCTCAACAACAAATATGAGGTTTAAGTAGCTTGCATATATTGATGGTTGAACAGGCGCAGTGTACTTTTGGTCTTGGATTAAAAGAGAACTCAGGAGGCTTCATGTTGTTTGCTCAAGTGAATTTGTAGAAACAATACATTTTAACCGCATACTAGTTCTTCAGTGTAGTACTGAGTAATTTCTTGAGTAGATTCCTTTCCTAGAAAAATGGAAAGCAAACTGTGCTTAGGGCATTTCTTACAGAAATTTCGTGTGAATATCTATTGTTTAAAAACCGTGTGCATGTCTGTAGACATGAAATTGTCTATATACRTGTCTATACAAATGAAATTGGTGTGTTGATACTGAATGTTGATGTTGAAGTGATTGCCATATTCCATGTAATTTAATTATTCTRTATATACTTCTAACTTAAATTCCTTCCTACTTATTACATACCATCTTCATTCCTTTGTGCATGCTAGACATAAGCATATACCACAAATCCAGAGAAAATTTTTTCATTATGCATTCATGAGACAGATTAAACTGTTAAAAATTGGYACATAGGTGAGACTTCCATGTGTGATTTGTTAAAGGCAGGGTGAGATTTTAACGTCTGGGAGTCACCCTAAGAAGTTACAGGGGTTGTTGTCTTGGCTGCTTGAGTCATCTACTAGTGAGAGTTGAAATAGGTGGGTGAGACAGGGAGCAGCCTCTTTTCCACCCTTTTCCTGGGTCTGCTGTTGATGAGAKGCTGGATTTTGTTTAGCTTGGCCAACTCTGCAGGTACTGCCAGTGCCTGAGAACCAGCTTTAAAATTCTGGAGTTTGGCCACATTGTGTACACATGAGGACTTGTTGGGCTTTTTTCTTTTCTATAGCATTTTGTGTTTGTGCTGAAGTGCAAGCACTTTTTGCAATGCTGAGGAAATCTGTTTTTAAAGGAGAGGGAAAGAGAGCAGGAGGGAAYGCACTTGTCATCAGAAGCATAGTGTGAATGTGGAAAATCCTAACAATGGTTGTGATTTTCATGATACTTGTGCTATAGACACCTAGACATGTAAAGTTAGGGTTATCCTTATTTGCATGGCACTTCATGAAGACAGCCAACTCTTAATTAAAGCACAGAAGGAGGAATTTTTAATGAATGTCTTGAGGGCTCTAAGATTGTACAGTACTGTTTCAGACACCTGAGACCTGAGCAGAAATCCCTGAATAAGAATCTTGGCAGTCATWTAAGATGTTCAGAGATGACTGAAACTTGACACATTCTGAGCAGAACCCTGCAGAACACCACTAGTGACCTTTCTATAGTAGATTTTGTGTAACTTAGCAAGGAGATCTAGTCTTACCTATTTATGACCTGTGGAGAAGCTAGCCGTGTACTTCATGGCTCCTTGTGGCTGCAGAAATACTCTGTGAAACTTGGCAATATCAATTTGTGAGATGACTTGGAAAATTGATGGATTTTTTTTCCTATATAATTATGAGATATAGATGGGGGACTCTGAATTTTGTATCTTACCTTTGTTTGGCCTTGATACTTCCAGTTTCATAGATGCCAAAACGTTGTGGGAAACAATCTGCAAAATTATATGTATTTTTCTACTTTTAAACATTTTGTATACTATTTTGTCCATGGTTATGGTTAAGCATTATTCAGTAAACCAAATGCACTTGTGGAGATCCACTGCTGAGTACAAGTGAAATCTATTCTGTCGTTCAATTAGATTTCATTGCTTCTGCAACCAGGATTTGTTATGGCAAAACAAATAGCAGTGGTTTCTCTCCTGTTGCCCAGTAGCCATATTTCCTCCTTTTTGAAGATTGGCCTTGGCCTTAACTGACCAAGAACGGATGGTTTTAATTTTTTTTTAAAATTCAGCCGGACTTTGGAAATATGTAGGAAAGTAGGGCTTTCCAGGACTGTATCTGCATACAGATACCATTGTTGTAAGGAGTGGGCAGGTGTGAAAGCCCCTTGCTACCCCTGTATCTTGGAACTGATGGCCGTGGAATAGGATGTGTCAGTGCAGATCTTTGGGAGTGGGTGTTTGTAACRGATGCACACAGCTGTCAAGTTCAAGGCATGAGCATTTCTCTATGATTGCAGTTTGGTGGAAGGGCTGGGCTCTTTTAAACCCCCGCTGTGCAAATGCACTTGAGAAGTGGGTTAGTACATGGATGTGGGCCCCCTCTTTTGCTCAAAGCAGGATGGACAGGTGTAAATATGTACCAGCTATGGACACATACACTGCTCTCAGTCTGGTGATGGAGAGAGGAGCAAGCCGTGTGTCTCAGGATCTGTGACAGGGCATGACCAGGCTAGGGCACCTCTTTTTCTCCTTTGCTGCTTCCASTGGGCTACCATGGCCCACAGTGGGGTGGCAGGAACCAGATAAACACAAATAAAACACATCAGGCAAACCACATAGCACCTACAGGTACAGCTCAGAACCTTGGGTTGGATCTTTTGCTTTAAGRAAGCAATCCCAGCAGGATCTTTCTGTGAAGGAGTGTTTAATAGAGCATCTGCCAAGTAAGCCACTCTGTACTCACGTACTCAGTGGGGACACACAGAGTAGGCCAGCCCACCTGGGGGTTCCTTYCTGTTCCCGTTTGTCTTCCACCTTCTCCATGGGCAAACCCAAGGCTGGCTGGGCCTCCATTGTGTTCCTCATCCTTCAGCTGTGTGTTCCTGCACTACTAATAGAAGGAATGGACATGACGAAAGGAGGAGCACATGCTGCCATTTCATATTTTCAGCAAATTATACCTTAGAAAATCCCTGATGAGGACCATTTTTCCTGGTTGCATCACACTCACTTAACCCAACACATTAACAGTGTGAATCCATATTCCCTTTTCTGTAACCCTAGCAATACCACCGAGGTGTTTGGATGTTTCCCATGCCACTTGCCTTTTTGGTGGCGTGTACATCTAAAAAGCACTTTTATTTCCTAATTTTCTGCCCACCTCACCTGTTTCTTAGTTTCATTAATATGATTTGATTCATGCTGTTAAGTGACACACTGACAGATGCTTGAGGTGTACATAAACGTTAGTTGCTCCAGTTGGTGGTGTATTGTCACTAGTTTCAAACAGCAAATTGTTGTATTGTGATTTTGGATGTTTGCCTTGTATAGCTGTCAGGCTACTCTCAAATAYGTATGTCATGACTGGCATGTTTTCATTTTGTGGCAACTTTCATAATTTATTTCTTTGCAAATCTAAAAAAATCTGCCCTGTAAAGCTTSAATAACAGAAAGCCATAATTACAACAGATGTCACAATATTTTACCAAGTCAACTCTATTAGGGCAATGTTTGGGCAACTAGGAAGGCCTGCTAGGAGGGCCATAAACACTTCCTTGTAGGTAAAAGGAATACTCTATAATTTGAATATGCTTATTCAGAAGGTTACTTGTGGCAGTGCTGTTCAGTTTTTCAAAGTAATTACGAAAATTGGGTAATGTGGCTTTTTTGTGGAGCGGCATCTCCATCAGATGGTAACAACCTGTGAGTCATGACTGGGTTTTAGTTGTGTTTTTTTTTTTTCCTTCAATCATGCATGCACTTGTCAAAATGGTCAATTTTGAGCATGAGTAATCTCATCCAATTTAGTAAGGGAGCTCATATGACTGAAGATAAAGTATACAAGTGCTTACGGGATCTAACCATAGCTTTTTACAAGGTGGTACACTGGAGTTATTCTGAAAACTGCTTTCCACTTGTGGATTTCAGTGTAAGTGTTGGAAATTGTAATATGTAGCCCCTTGGTGAGAGAGAGGAAAACAAGCAAGTCTTCTAAAATTTGGGGGTCTGAAGACTTACTCATTTCACATAATACTTTCACATGATACTTTCACATGCGCACACAGACCATTTCTTTATGTGTTTGATAATACTGCAGATAYCTGTGGACTTCTGACTGAAACAGAATTATAAACCTGTCCATTAAAGACCAAATACATAATCTTTTTATGTCAGAGATGATCTTTGCACGTTGAAGGCATGCTTCTGAGTATGTTGTATATGTTTTGAAATAATTGTTTGGGGTTGCTTTTAAGCACTTAAGAGTGTTGGCTTTTTTAAACACTAGTGAAGGATGTTGGCATGCGCATGTGCTATTTCAGGAGAGAAGGAATAATACTTCTATTTCAGTGTGTTGCAGCTTTCTTATTGTGGAACTTTTATTTTAGGTTACATATTTCATGTTCTGAAGATTAAATGATTGGCAAGTTTGAGAACTTGGAACTTCTCAGATGTTTCAGCATTAAGTATCTACCTTATTGAGTGTAGGGATTTTATGCTCTACTTGCTCAAGTAACTATGTGTTACACCTTCCAATTGAAAAGATTATAAAGAAGTTTTAAAATAATTTCTGAATCCATCCTTTAGTTCCAGAGATATGACCACTTCAAAGAAGGGCAGGAATGCAAGTGTGTTGAAGATTTAGTTACTGAATAACTGAAGAAATTTGCATCTTATCTCTTGCACAAGAAACCCATGGTATTTTATGGTCATTGCTACTGAATCTGCATAATACTGGATCACCTAACAAAACAAAGTCTGGCACAGAGTCACAGCTACCACGCTGCTGAGTTATACAGCCTTTATGCTTTTAGTCCAGCTTCATGCTGAGCGCAGAGGAAGGACAGAATGACAAAAGCCAAAGTTTGGGGAAATTTCTGCTGGGTTGTAATTGAAATCAGAGTCAGTTCTTTGATCTGCCACATCTCCATTCTGGAGCAGCCTTGCCAGCAGGTGGGCAGCTGAACCAGGGGTGGTATCTGATGAGGAAGAAAACACTCTGGGGGATGGTGACTGGCCTGGCATAGGTCATGTCAGAGGAAAATAGCTTTTTCAGGTAAAACCTGAATCATCTCAGTTCGTGGCCTAGTTCTTTGTGGAGGCTCAATAATTTGTATCATGTGGCTATAGTGTTTTAACCAAGAATGAGACRAAGTAGTGCTGGGCTGTCTCCTGAAATGCCCTGGGACAATAGGAATTCCCTTTCCCCACTCCTGTTTCTGGGTCACCTTGGACRTGGTTAGGTAATTTACTGCTGAAATGGGTGTGGGAAAACACCATACCTGTGTGGAAGGACCAGTATTTGAAATGTGGTTTCTGAGGAAGCTCAACTCATTTGGGATGGCTGTTGAAGGATAAGCTCATTGTGGTGAGTGGCTGCGAGGCAAAACACACCCATTGTTTCTGACCACAAGCAGCACCAGGGTTTCTGTGGCTATGTGCTCCAAGGATGTGGCAAGTTCCTTCTTGCTGAAGGCAGTGTGTCGGGCTGGCACAGGCAGCTGTGCGCTGCTCTGGCATTCACTCTGCCTATCCTGGCTAGAGATGGCAGGGGGGAATGTGTCTGAGGGCTGCTCTGCTTCCTGCTCCTTCACCTCAAGCAGGGTAAGACAGTTTAAAATCCCCTGTGTATTTTGACTCCTGCTGCTGCTCTGTTAGCATTAGCCCTTGTCAGAGGCTAATGTTTTTTTTTTTTTACCAGTAACTGGTTTTCTCCAGTTACTGGTAAATAACCCTGCTTTTGTATTTACCTTAAAGGTTAATTTCTTTAGCACTTTACATGGTATGATAATTTCCAAGATATTTGAAAATAAGCCCTGCCAGAACCAGTTTACTGAATGTGTGAAGCATTTTAGATGTTTCCTAATGATAAATACAGATTAAAARAAGTTTTATTATCMTTCTGARRAATTCTGATAAATYATGGCAAACTGAGGTYGGAGGAAGACATCAGGAGTTTAATGCTATCTAGCCATCAAAAGGTAGTGGAATGTGCAAAAAATAAGGATGAGGGAAAAGTATTTATGTAGCTTATATAATATGCCATAAATACCGAGAGCAACACTTTTATCTCAGACATCCAGATGTGTCTTTCTAGTTCCCCAAGGAAAAACAGCTCCAGAATATGAGAGCTTTATCATGGTAGTCTTTTGTGAATTCAGAAGGCAGGAAGATTTATGATGTTATACCTCATACAAATTAATACCTCCTTGTTGACAGTGCATATCTTATTTATAAATGAAATTGCTGTTCCATCCTGCTCAAGCCTGTACTGTTGAGCTGAGGAACAAGGAAAACCAGAGCAAACTGTGATGGTGAAATCCTGATTTCTTCAAGTTAATGACTGAAGTCTTTAAGGGCACTGCGGTTGATAATTTATTTGCATTTATTTATTTTTACAGACAGAAGGAGAACATTTTGCAGGTCTCTGTAGTTGCTTTTTATGTAAAATGCAACTTATTAGAGCATGGGATAGGAAAGGAGGTGCTGTGATGTGACAAGGTAATACTCCTTCTAGTATAGATACTTATACAATAGAATTCTGTCAGTAACTTGTCTGTCAAAATGCTGGTTCGATTTGCCATTTTAAGAATATCTGAATATTAAGAGGTTGCTCATATTACTGCTTTTCTCTTTTAGAGCGTCTCCCTCCCACTAGAAGTGCATAAGTTAAGCATGTGTTTGTATTTTTATTTTATTGTTTTTAAGTTCTAGGTCACTTCTTTTTTAGGGATACTTTTTGGAAGTTGTTTCCTTTTATGATAAGATACTAGAAGCTGAAATTGCAAAAACAGGAACTCCTTCTGTTTTGCATGGGAAAAATTACTGCAGTTCCATTTGCTGCTTCCAGAAAAATAGGCTGACTTTGTTGTTATAATTTGTTGGCACTTCTCTTGAAAAGATAAGTAAGAGGGGAGTACAAGGTATTCAGATACTCAGTGCATAGAGATCATAACAGYAAAGCCACAGTTTTGTTCTTTTAACTCATTACACTGAGTTTTAGTCAGCTACAAACATTAAAAAAAAAAAAAAACCATGATATCATAAAAGCTGWCAATTTCAGGTATCTCAGTTGGAGTGGGTCATTTTAAAGGTCTGTAAAATCCAAAAACTGCTGACTAATTTCCCTTTAAAACAAAGAGGAACATTCATTGCTCTGTCTCGAATTCCACCTTCAAAAATGAAGACACCTAGAATATCTCCTGACTTCTGAAGATCACATCTATAGCAATTAAGTGTCTGAGGACTCCTTTCAGATGTGCAAATAAGACTTTTTTTATTACTCTATATAGCTTCAAGTCTGAATTCTCCCTGTGACTTCTCCCTGTGAATCCTTTGCTGGTGGCGCTCTCTTGTGGCTATTACTTTCATTTAAACGACTTCAGGGATTTCAGAACTAGTACTTAAAAATTTCTGCCTTAGGACAAAACAGTCTGTGTTGGATAAGTGTTCCTAAATTAGGTGTGGTAAYGTATATTTTAATAATGCAGGAAGGTCAGTCTAGGCAAAAGCATCCCAAGTGTGCTTCCCAGAAGATCTCAAAGGGACTGGTRTATTGAGCATTCAGGTTTTTAACCACTTTTTTTGGTGTATTTTTGGTGAAAAGCTATAAGCCTATGGACAGATGAGGGAGAGGCTTGGAGGAGAATGAAGTCTGCCTTGGCAGCCAGAGTGAGGTGTGGAGGAGAGACAGGGATGGGTACCTTCATTAACAGGCTTGATTGMAGATGCTGCTCTTCCTGTGATGCTGCTCTTGGTGATGAACAAGTTACTTTCCACAACTTTGGCTATCAAAATGAATGAAAAAAGAATTATTTGGGAAAATTTTCAAGTGAAATTGATATGTGTGTTCCTGGTGAAATCTTGAAAGCTTTTCACCGTGGATCTGTGTTTTCTCATTCTGGGGATGGGAAAGGAGAATGAGGGGGTTTAAATCTTGACTTATTCTGCTTTTTAATACAAGGTTTTTGGCTGATGCTTTAATTATCAGTAAAGAGGTAGCACCTTCTAGAAGCTCAGATTGTGATGTGCAGGGATTTCCTTTGAGCTAGGGACAAACAGTTTCACTCTTTCAAGAGCAGTTACTAATGAACAGTTGTTTGGTACTGCATAGACCCCATACYATTGGGATTGTGCATCCAAGTGTCACAGCTTTGTAAGCATGCCTGCGTTAATACCAAGTGTGTGATGCTGGCTGTAGGCTYCTTTTCCTTCTACACTGTAACTCAGCAGCAACTGGAGCAATGATTCCAGGTTGTTTCCTTAGTTGTACTCTCTTAGAGATGGGCAGGTTTACACTTGAGATAAAGCCTTTAATGAGAGGGGTCTTGGCCCTTGACTGAAAAGTCTCTATCCTTCTGTAGRCTGAAATCTTGTGCATGGCAGTTGTCTGATCACCCACCTTCGTTCATCTTTGGATCCTAAATGGCACACAAGCACTGAAATAATCCTGGTGCTTTCAGGGATATTTTTAAAATTTCAACTAGTCTGAGAAAGCTTTCATAGCAATTATGTGACTGTTTATAGCTGTTTTCCAGACTGCCATGCCCAGCAGTCTTTGTAGTGAAGGTAAGATGAGCTTGTTTGCTGTTCTGGCTGCAGTCTAGCAGAATAGCTCAGCAGTATCTGATTGCAGATTAAGACTGAAAAGAAGCTTTTAAAAGCAAATTAAAAATCCTATTAGTCAACTGTGTTTTGAGGCTCAGATTTTGTTTAGGAAATTAAGGAAATACTTAGTTTTCCTCATCTCTTACCACTGTATCAATGTAATTGAAATGTTTTTTTTTTTTTTTAGACAGCAGATTCAATATATCTACTCTGTGCAATTTATTTTCTGTTACACAGAATGAGGATGGACTTGCTGCTGGAAATTTAGGGAAAAAAGTTCTCTTTTTCCCACTTGAATTTTACTTTTCTACTTTGCCAAATAAGTCACCAAKCATAGAATAATATTTATCAGGTTGACTTCACATCCTCATTCACACACCAATAACACCATGGTTTTAGATTTTTCTGGAACATTGTTAGAGTAGCGAGCCATTAAATCAAATTCTGCCTTTCTCYGAYGTGAGTATRCACATGCTGCACACATAAGCATGTKTTTTAATGTTAAWAACCAAGGCAWCACGCTAGGTTTCGATTACCTTTATTGAAGGCTACTTCCAAAAAACCCTCATTACATTAGCTTTAACATCTGTGACTAATCTATACTCTCACATTTACACAAAGTAGAGTTGTTTTTTAATAGAATATATCAGTCTGGCAGAGAAAGTTTCAGCCAGACACCATCTAACTTTCCAGCAGGTTCACACAGTTGAGCTATTGGACTTCTTTATAATTTGTAGTTGTCATATGCTGTCTTAACTGGGGGAAGACAGCATATGACAGCATATGAGTCTTAYTAAAATCCAAATATGTATCCTGGCATAAAATAAGGCCACTTCTTGCCCTTTAGCCAACCTCCTTCTTGAAGTTTGAAGAAATCCTGTAAMTCCATGGAACTTCCAGATTTTCCTGTACAACTATAAACACATCCTGCTTTGACCTGTGAAAAGCCGTTCATTTTACACATGCAGGATATGGGTCAGTCAGTTGATAAGGATGCTATCGTGCAATCAGTCTGCTTTGTTACAGAGCAAAACCAATAAAAATTTACAGTTGTTGTTTAGTATGATGGCTCACTGAACCTAAGGAAAACATGATCGTGGCACATAGGCYAGTGTGTAAGAAGAAAGTTTATCTATTCTGCTGTGCTGATCCTTAAGGGTACAGCATAATTAATCATTTTCATTTTCCCCTGAAGAAATTCTGTGCAACCTGGCTGTATCCTTTATATCCTCAGGTATGATGATGGTCAGCAGCCATGGCAAGCTTATATGTGCAAATCTGGCTAGCAGAAGGGGATTAATTGTGTGACTATGGAATAAGGCTTATTTTTTTCAGAAGACTTTTAAAATAAATTGTGCTTTGAAAGAATCACCCAGCATTTGTAACTTCAGTCTCCCAGGGGATTGGATGGATGTACCTGCCACTTTTTTCAATAGGTGATAATTTCCAGTGCCTTATAACCGTAGAAACAAATCACCTCAGTATAACAGGCTGCCTCTCTTTTAGGGTAAGCTGCTCCCTGAGAAGATTGTCTGGTTGTTTTTCATGTGTAGGAAAAACATCTGTAACTCTCCGCTACCATTGATAGTCCATCTCTTAAAAGATTTTCTTTTAGCTTTGTCATCTCATAGTTKACAGTGCAGTGCCCCAGACCCATCTATTTACCTGCCCATGTATTTGCTTAGAAGATTGGAAATGGATAGAACAGATAAAAGAAACAAAAACAGTTCCAGCAGCACAATTGCGGTGCGTATTCCATGCATCATGTCAAACACCACTTCAGACGAAAAGTAAAATTTCCCCTCCTTTCTCGTCCGTCAGGAACCGTGCTCTTGTTTCATTTTTTGGGCTTTGCTCAGCTTTACCTCGCCGAGCTCCGCAGCCGCGTTCGGCGGCCGAGTGKCGGGTCTGGCTAATCTGAAGTGCTCGGGCTCTTAGCGGGGAGCGCTAACAAGGCTCCTTTGTGAGTCTAATTATATCCCTAAGCTGGCGGCCGCAGATTAGCGCAGGACAGCCGGTGGCAGAGGAGTCCCATGCTCTGCAGTGCCGGCATCACCCGCGCCTGCCGGGGACACAGCCCGGGAGGTGCCACCAACACCCCCCGGTGCCGCCTCGGCCACATCGCTTCGTTCTTGGCCCTGTCCCGCTCCGTGATGAGGAGGCCGCTCGGGCAGCCGGGAGCCATGCCTGAGCCCTGAGGGAACGCACTGCCCTGCTCGGAGCCTGGGTAGGTACCTGAGGCTGTGCCAGGGTGGGGAGGCTCCTGCCGGCCCGGCCGGGGGATCGGACACTGCTGAGCTCCRGCAGCTCCTCACCCCGGCAGCTCCTCACCCCTTTGTTGCAGGGGTAAACCTGCGCTCAGGGTGCCTTTCTCTTGCCTTTTTTGTCTTTCGTAACTTGCTGGATGAGTGGGATAAAAAAAGCTATGCATTGTTGTCTCAAATGCATCCAATTAAAATTTCATTATAGGATTGTTGAAGTGRAGTCGGCAGGTGTTGAAGAGGGGAGGTGACTTTGAAAAAAGTATTTTGTTGTTTGTTTTCAAATTTGCCCCCGTTTTCTTAGGCATACCAGGCTTCAGTGTGCTTTGTCTTGCTGARCAAAACCACTCCTCTCTCAGCCGGGCCATGCACTGGGGTGGTTTGCAGTCACTACTTTCTAATAGGTCTTCAACCAGTTTTCTTGGGCTGGTCTCTTCATCCCAGTGTGGGATGGAGACAGGTGGAGTGGCAGAGTCACTCTTAGTGAAACCTAAAGTGTCAGGGCCTGAAAGTTTTTAAGTGCTGAGATTTTAGTGATGTGAGAAGAAAATTTAGTGGAAAAAGTTTCCCAGACTGCGAGCTGTTTGCCAGCATGTGCAGAGCTTACATAAGGGTGGAAGGGGATTTTTACGGAATAGCGCAAGRAGAAATGAGTATGTTGATGAATGTGAGACCGAAATTGTTTGTTCATCAAATCTAAAGAAACGGTTGTGGGATTTCTCCTTGGGAAGGAGAGGAATATGAAGTACTGAGCTAAAGCGTGGGGGAAAACCCCGAATCTTTAAAATACACTTGTCTTACACAGTTTTGGGAAGGGGGAGAGAGCGTTAAATGATTAATTTAGGTTAATTTTTTTTTTTTGTCACTGCCAGGCAAGTCATGATTCCTGCTTTTCAAGAACATATGCTGTGAAGGTGGGGTGGTGGAGCAGCCTGGGCTCAGGATGTGCTTCTGTCTATCTTCTTAGTGGTGACCAGACAGGCCAGCCAGCTCCATTAGAGAAATCCCTAATCTAGTGAGGCTAATGGACCCTCTTGCACTACAGGGCTGCTCAGATAGGATCTGCCCACTGTATTTGTGGGGAAGGATCCCAGAAGAGTCAGGATCAACATCTGCAAGTTATTGTTGGTTTATAATAATGCATAACAATGCATAACAGCACTGGCACATAAAACCCATCACACATTTCTGCTGACTTCACTGAACTTTGAGTAAAGCTATAAAATACAAGACTTCTGTTAGTCACTTGGAGCTCATAGGTGGTATTCAGTGTGTCTTGGATTTTTTTCTATATAAAGATACCTTTTTTCTTCCTTGAGGTTGTTTAGACTTCCCTGTGTGGAACCATATTCATTGCTCATATTCATCACTATTAGTGATGAACCATATTCATCACTATTAGTTTACTAATAGTGATGAATTCATGACTTGCATGTGATTRTAGTCATAGTATCTGTGTGATCTGTTGTGAGATTGTAGATAGATACCTTGGTYTATGCAGGAAAAATGCATGGATGAATTCAGTTAGTAAACTACTTGATCATTTCAGAGGGATGCTGATAGTTCCTGCACCTTTTTAACAAACAAGCTTTGGCAGCAGGAGAAAGTATTTATGAATATTAACTAGAGCATTTTTTCCTGTATTTTCTTATCCCGTGTAAGTGATCTGGGCTTGGAAAATTTAGATAGTTTCTGATTTGATTTCTGTGTATCAAAGCACATGTTTCAATTTGTGGGCATTTATTATTTTATTTTTACTCACTTACTCTTGGTGATAATTAAGGTGACTAAAGACTGAGATCTGAAGGGGTGGTGTGAGCTGGGCTGGAGGAAGAATGATCTGTTGAAGAATTGTGTTATTGCTGTAAAGTGATTCTGTTATTGCTGTGAAGTTTCTGTTTTCAAATTCTGTTTTCAATTTCTGTTTTCAAGCTTGGAAAATAGCTTTTATTTTGCCCTGAAGTGACTGAACCCAGCATTCAAGTCTAATGATGTTAAATTGGGTGCATATCTTGGCACATTCAGTTTCTGTAAAATAAGCCTAAAAAACTAATTCCCCAAACAAAATCAATAGTGCTTCAGGAATCCCAGAAATAAGAGTTGGCCAGTCATTTTTAAACTTGTGGCTCTAAGTGATTGTAAGTGTTTTAGGGCTGCCATATATCTGCACAGAATAAATGTTTATACTTTTTCCCAGTGTATCCAAATCAAGGGATACAGCTCTGTTTCTTGCAGAATGAAAAGTCAGAAGATGAAGCAGGACATAGAACCAGCCTCAGCAGAGGATCCAGCTCCTTGCACTGGCCTCCCTGCAGCCTCTGTCTTTTTCCTGGGGATGGAGAGTGGTGGCTTGCATTTCTCAGGGGCAGGCTCCCACCCACAGGGTGGTCTCGGAGACAGCATTATACATGCCCATGCAGATTCCTTCTACTTCCATTAAGAGTTTCTACACAAAATGCTGGAAATATTTGACCTGAATTAGTACAGGCACAGGACGAGAGGGGCTCATGTTCCAAGAAGTTGCAGGAAAATATCTGCCCTTTGCCAGTGGAGAAATGGTAGATGGATGCATAAGTGTTTCGAATTGTACTGCTGCTTGTCATAATGCTGTTATGGCTGCAGTCATCAGTTGGAGATTAAGAAAGGGATATAATTTGGAACTAACAATTAACTTCACCTGAAACTTGAGCTGCCCTGGGAGGTAAAGAGGGAGAGGTTACCTTGGATCATTGTGCAACTGTAACCACCTTATGCCTTGGGCTTCCAACACGTTAAGGCAGCTGAGATTTCCTGCCCAAATTATGAGCTCTGTAATGTGCCAAAACTTTAATGTCTGTTTTAATCTGAAAATTGTTTGTTATCTGAAAAATGTTTTTATGACAATAAAAATCATTTTTACAAACAGTGCCATATATCACAGCATGATTTACAGTTGCATAGCTATCTCAATTCAGTGGAAGAAGTACAAATTTTTACATGCACTTGTATGTGTAATCCAGAAGGGGCTCCTCAGAAGAGGAGGT
>NW_026623233.1:2700759-2709482 GCF_030028575.1 Malurus melanocephalus | reverse complement strand
TTTCTTTCAAATTTCTGTTGTCCTGTGATCAAGATGCCTCAAGGGGAAATTTCGACATGAAAAGCTTATTCAGTTCTTTATTAATGTGGAAAGTACTGTAATTTTTTACAGTATTACACTCATCTTTTGTCTCAGTTATGGCTAAGCTGGAGTAAATGGGTCCTGGATGCAGTGTGATGTGTTGACCAGTATTTATTTGGAAGATTATTTGAGAATTACAAGTGTTGTGTGAATAGGCTGAGAAGGAATACTCGAGAACTTAACAAGTGCAAGCTCTTAAATAGGTGARCAAAAAGACTTCATGTGAACCTGTAGAGTTGGTTCTTCTTCTTACTATAATGGGATTTTTTTTTTGGATGAAAAGAACTATATTGTTTGTAATGGAGATGGGAGGTATTGTTCTAAATACTTAATTAAATATTCCATTAAATGGTCCTGCAGTGCATCTGATTTAAGCATTCCTTTTGYGAACAAGCCAGATGAAAATCCAGGCAGGATTTGTCTTCATCTAAAACAGAGTTCCATTCAGGCATTTTTTTTTTATTCAGGGAGCAGCCCTGAAAGAAAGGAGGAGATGGTAGATGTTGTTTTTATGAAGCTCAGTACAGATCTGCAAAGGTGAAAGGCATARCCTTAAAGTAGTTGCCATGATAATRTTTACCAGTAGTTTTTTGGGTTTATTGYTCATGATGAAAAGACATTTTACAGATCTTAAGTTTACTCTCTATAATATAAAGTGAGGSTGTAATATCTGTACAGTTAAAATTCCAAGTCCTGCTGTTTCTGCCTCACCTGGGAAAGCCCCTTTTTTTTGTTTTTTTGGAGGGATTTCACTATCTACTGTTCTTACTTGAAAGGACATTAAAGGCTCTCCTGTACAGACAGTCTGAATGCTGACACAGAGTATACTTCAGGAAAAGCATTTAAGTTGCTGCTGTGTAGCCACAGGACAATAGGAACTTGGGGCATCTAAGACTGAATCTGAAGAAAAGGTAGTAGGACAGTCCTAACAGAAAGGAAAGGAAGTGGCTGAGGCTGTGATGCTCTAGAAAGCAGCAGAGAGGTAAATTCCCAAGTGAATTGTGGGACAGATTTTCGCAGTGCTTCAATACATTGGGAAGACARAAAAAGCAGTGGAATGCAAAACCATCAACCTAGTCAACCTAGTCAGAGAAATTGTGGGCATATTTTGGAACTCGGAAAGCCTAAAAAGTCACTTTGCATATATGTATATATCTGTACATATATCTGTACATCTATCTGTAATATATGTGTGTATCTATGCATGTGTCTGTATAGAGATATGTGTATGTATATAACTTCTTTGAACCATCTCTGTTGGATATGAATGACAGTGAAGGTTTACTTCAAAATATGTTTTGGAAGTTCTTTTAATTTGKGGAATCCTTTAATGTACAATTTCTGTATGGAAATTTTCAGGGGGTCTTTCTATGATTTTCTTCCTTCTCATATTCTTTCACACATACATACCACTGTCCTTCCTTTATTTTTAAATAAATGAAGAAATAAAGAGGGAGTCTAACTGTATTCAGAAAAAGTATTCAACCTCAAGTTTTGGAGGCTTTGTCCTCACTTGCTTTGCTGTTACATCCTAAGATATAGATGTACCTTTATGTGAGGAGACAGGACAACACCGAAGGGGAAAGGAGCAGGGAATTGTGTTGGACTTAATCAAAAGCTTTTTTGTGGAATTGATAACAATTTTTTTAGCTAAATTAGGATAACTCTTGCATGTGTTTAATTACTGAGAATGACACAAGGAAACATTTGTATTCTTTATATAGTTTTTCTGCTGGACTATAGCTTTTTGCCAAATTTGAGATACTTCATTCCCTTTTTCCCTGGCAGATAAATTTGCCAGTGGTGACTAACATAGAATGAAGTCATTTGAATTCTATGAATATAGTTGTCTGAGACAGACAATACTGAATATCTTTGTCTATATAGGATGATGACTCCTTTGGTACTCTGTAGAAAGGAATGTTGTTTGTCTGTTTAAAGGGAGGGTAAGAAGAAAGACCAAATAAGGTGTTCATTAAAAAAATARATTTTTTTCTTCTTGTTGGAAGAAATCATCCAGTTCTAATCATGAGCTCCCATGTTAAGCAGTTAGGTGAGTTCTTCAAATCTGCAATGACAAATACGTGTAACAGTTTCTGGAATTAAAAACTGTGATACTGTCAATTTCTTTTTATTTGAGGCCCTTGTAGGTAACTGCAGCTTCATGGTCATTTGCAGCCTCCTTTTTTTTTCCTGCCAAGGATTCAGAAGGCTAACAAAATCCAAAATGCTTTTAATACATTGATTAAATCATTTAACAGTTTCTTTACAGTAGCTTTTTGCATACACAGTTAATACATTATATATTGGTTTTCTAGTGTATTTTAACTCACTGAACACATTGGTGAACTGAAAAAAAAAACGTGTTGGGAAGACTTCTGTTCTCCCAGCATATACATGGACGAACAAGGGCACCTGCGCTCTCACTACAAATTCTTGACATTTTCTCTACATGAAGTAAAAAAAACATGTATGTGAGTGGCTTCCTGAAAAAATGCCAAAAACTGAACCCCTCCTAGCTGATTTGTATGCTGGCAATGGGGCAGCAATGTGTGTAACTGGTCATCTGTTTCTGTAGGACAAACAAATGCAGCATGGTTTGGTTTATTTGGCTTTGGARCAATCTAAGGGCACCCTGTGAGCTGTGTGTTGCAGTACCTGCAGTGCCTGAGTTTGCTGCTTGTTTGACAATGCCACTGAATTTTGCGTTTGACCTKTAAGTTTGTGCAGGTGTCCATTTTATCTCAGGCCTGCAGCCTTTCWGCATTTCCTTAGCCTTGCACCCTTGGCATGTCTTGTAGTGTAATTACACCGGGATTAGGCCAGATTTCTGATCATAGACAAGGTTTAAAATGGCTGCCAGTAGTTTGGATCTCCTGGTGCAACTTTGGGAAAGTGAACTTGGACTACTTTAAAAACAAAGTTTTTAACAACATAGGAAGGCTTTGCTGCACTGCTGAAAAGTTTTGAGTTGCATCGTGGTGAATGGACGGAGAAGAGGTTTTATTTGATAGCTGCTGTTCAGTGTCACTACATTGACTGTTTCCCAAATTCTCATGTTTGTATCTTGAAACATGTGGTCTGGAGGTTTCTGTAGAAACTAAAGTGACTGAAAAGGGAATATATCTTTTTTAATAATCTTTAATATAAATGATCACTACAACAGTTTTCACTCAGAGAATTAGGGCTGACCACTTGTAACAGTAGGAGCTAAAAAGAACAGATGCTTCTGCTTTGAGGTTTTTTTTCTGTCTTTGAAGAGTCAGTTCAATTCTGACTGAAGCCACCACATTGTCCATCCTTGTACTTTTGAAAAACTGGGACTTCTTGTCTAAACCCAGGTTTTACTAGGATGAGACACTACCTTGATGCATCCAGCTCTGGCATCCCCAGCACCAGAAGTGTGTCGACCTGTTGGAGCAAGTCCAAAGGAGACCACCAAGATGATTAGAGGGATAGAGCACCTCTCCTATGTGAAAATGCTAAGAGAATGGGAATATTCAGCCTGGGGAAGAGGAATGTTTGGGGTGACCTATTTGCAGTCTTCTAGGACCTGAAGGGAGCCTACAAGAAGCTGGAGAGAGACTATTTTCAAGGGTGTGTAGTGACAGGACGAAGGGAATGGGCTTCAAATTGAAAGAGTGTAGGTCTAGATTAGATGTTAGGAAAAACTTCTTTGCTCTGAGAGTGGTAAGGCACTGGAACAGGGTGCCCAGAGAAGTTGTGGATGCCCCATGTCCTAAAAGCATTTAAACCAGTCTGGATGGTRCTCTGAGCAACCTGGTTCCAGTGGAAGGTGTCCCTGCCTTTATCAGAACAGTTGCAACGAAATCATCTTTAAGGTCTCTTCCAAGTCAAACCATTCTTTGATTGATTCCATGATTTATGTCCTGTTGCAGTGGATACAGATGAGCAGTGGGAGSCACTGCATTTGTGAGGATGGCCCTCTAATGCCCACTTTTGGTTAGATGTGCCGCGGGGATCCCTGGCTGGCAATGATTACTGCCAATGTGGAGTGGAATTTTGCAGTCCCAGGGCTACAGCAGCCAGGACAAAAACCACTGCCAYGTGAAGTTCTGTGTGGTCAAAGGAGAGTGTGCGGCTCTGAAAGGCTGAGGAAGGCTTAGTTATGCCGAGAATAATCGCAGCAATAGCAGCGGGAGACTGCAGGGCGGGAATGCCGCCAGGGGGCACGCGAGGGTCGCCGGGCGGGGCAGGGACAAGAAAGAAGAGCGCCTTTAAAAAGGGATAAACAGCCTGTTTGGATTCAGGAGAGTGGCACATCCAGCCTCTGTCGTGTGTGGCTGCCGATGCTTGCAGGGAACGTGTGCAGCCTCAGGCCTGGGGAGTGAGCCAGCAGTCAGGCCTTTGCTCGTTCAGCAGGGGGCTAGAATGAAACGTTAACAGATAAATTAGATATTAGGAAGAAATTCTTTACCGTGAGAGCAGGGAAGCACTGGAAAAGGTTGCCCAGAGGAGTTGTGGATACCCCGTGCCTGGAAGTGTTGAAGGCCAGGCTGGATGGAGCTCTGAGCAGCCTGGTCTAGTGCAAGATGCCCCTGCCCATGTGAGGAGAGTTTTAACTAAGTGATCTTTAACTGAGTAATCTTCTGACCTAACCCATTTTGTGGTTCCATGAAACAAATTCTAGCAATTGTTTTTTCACCTAGATGCATGTCCCTGGAACTGCCCATCACCTTTTTGCTTTTGTTACTCCAAATGCAAAAGCCTGTATGGCAGGATTACAACAGAGGGGCTGTTTGGTAGATAAGAATAAAACAATTTATTTTGGAGAAGGTGGTGCTGGGGAGATACATGCCTCTGTTTTTGTATCTGATGGCCTTTTATCTTTTTTCCTTTGTAATCYATCTTCTGTGCTTATCAACATTTTCCTTCCAGCAGCTTCTGTAAAAGCACTGGTAGAAAGACACTTTCAGTGAAATGCTTTTAATAATACTTCCATTAATGCTGGAYGTATTCTGAGTTGTAGGTTCAGATGATCTCATTCTGTCACTCAGAAGTAATACAGAGGTATTACATTGGAATATAAATACTCAGTTTCTAGGTGTTCTAATTGCCTGCAAAAATGCTCCTCATTTGAATATTTTAATCTTTTCTTTATAGTCCTGCTATCCATGTGCTAAGTTTTGGAATCAATATGTTGCAGTCCAGTATTAGAGAAAAATGTTTCTTATGTGCAGGAGAGATTCTCACCATTTAATTACAATTACTATCAGGAAGTATTGTTGATCATTCATGGTAAACTAATTTTTAGTGAYGTTGTAAACTGCCCAACAAAAGCAGGTGTCTGTGTGATTCCACTTTCTAGGCATTCCACAAGTATCTTTAGTCTCTTCAGACTATTATGTCTCMGAAATACTGTGTGTCTACAGAAAAYTGAACAGAACTTTTAAATTCTTKTCCACTTGATGTGCCTTATGCCACAACTCAGTCTAGTCTGTTCCTYCCCCTGCTTGGCTGCTCAGGAAGATGAAAGTGGTGGTGGATATTGTAGCAGAGAAAATGCCATCTGAAAATGATATTCATATAGCGAGGAACTATCTTATGAAGATCTTGAGAAGTGCCATGAGGTACAGTACTGAAAAAAAAAACCCTTTAGATGTGCATCCCTTCTGTTTCTTCCCAGTGAKTGGATTCCTCCTACCATTTGTCAAGCCCAAACTGTTAGAGAAGCCCTCTTCCCAACCTTCTTTTCCTTATGCTCCAAATACTGCTTGTATTGTGCTAGTTTTCTAGTCTTGTGTTTCATTAGTGGTGCATCATAGAAAAGTAATTGTCTCATTAAAGATAAACCTTTTTAGCTGAATTGATGCATAGGAGATCTGTTGCATTTGCCTTAGCAGGTATTTGTGGTCTGCTGAGTTGGTATCAGTACTGTTAAATGTGTGCAGTGTGGGGAGAAAGACATCTGATGTTCTGTGCAGCTGAACAGAGGAATGATAATTTTTTCCATACCTGCACACAGGCTTGGAGCAAGCAAGGACTGTCTGGAGTCCATCATCTGCATAGCTGAGCAGAATCTTTTGCACTTTTTTGCACTRAGAACACTGGGGCTCCTCCACTCCCTGAATGTCATATCCTACTAAGAATGAACAACTAAAGATGCTCTGCTTAACCATTTTCTCTTTTGTCATGCTGGGAAGAGTAGGCTTTTGTTTATGGAAACAATTACTTCTTTTATTAGTGACAGTAATGATGCTGCACTTTGTAGTAAAATTAGAGTTTCCCTGTAGAATTGTTATTCTCCTTTTGTRATCCTGCATGCAGACTTTGGAAAGGCAATTCATCACTGATTTCTTCAGATCTTCTGGAATATACTGTGAAAAGCCATGTACTCAGAGGTGACCTGTTTTGAAGATACTGGCTTTAGTTTTGGTCTCTATATGCAGTGGCTGTCTGATAACCCAAATTTATAAAAAGGGGGAATTAGTTTAAAAATAACAAGTACCTTTACAGTTCAAATGGAAAATACACACTTTTTTAGTGTAGCAAATTACTTCTGTAACTCAGACAAATTACTTAACCTTGGAGTAATAATTTTTTTTAAATACATAAGTGCATTTAAAAAYCTTAAGAACTAAGGTCCTATAAGCCTTTATTTCAGACTTGGACTTGGAGAGATGGGATTTGTCAAACCTCATCTAAATTTTAAATTACACTTCGTCCAGGGTGAGCCAAGGAGAAGGGCAGGATGAATTACCTTCAAAAAGGTCCTGCTTCATTCCCRGGTGACTGAGAAGGTCTAGGGAAATGGCCTGTACTGGGCATTTACTCACTGGAACAGAAGTAGCTGGATTGTACCCAGAAGGCTTATTTAACTTTAGRGRAAAAAGAATGCACTCATTTCATGASTGCTGAAAGGTGTAACAAACAGCAAGTCCTTGGAAGGCAGTACAAGCTCTAGTTACTAATTGCTGTCCAGAAGGAAGGGGTAGAGAAGTATGGAGCAGTTTTGCAAAACAATTTTTGGGATGCAAAGTTCTAACAACAACTTACTGCTGTACTTCTTAAAAGGGATCTCTTCCATTACATGACCAGGAGCATTTGGAGGTGATATCCAAGTAGCTATTTGGGGACTTAAGCTGAACTGTTCCCTGAACTGTTTTTGAGATGTAACAAACCTAGAAAACCAAAACAGACTAAACCTTCCTGCATATCTGGAGTGCCAAACATTTTAAGAGCTGAAGGAGAACTTGCTGGGAATTAGTCTGATTGCTTATATCACTTTTACTAACTTGTATGAAACAACAGACATGGCTTTAATCCTGTCATTAGCTCTTTCCTTCCTAGCTCCTCCCATATGCAGCTACCTACAGTAAAATCTTACCAAAGCCCTACTGTTGTCAAGTTGTAAAAGCATCCTAAGTCTCAGTATTAGCTTTAACTGTTAAAGCTCTGGATACATGTCAGGTACTTTAAAATTTATCAATCTCTGTGCTTTGTGAAAAACACTCACCCCACCACCCATAAGAAGTACTAAAAAAATACTGGCGTTTCACTGCATCTCAAGCATTTTAAAGAAATGGTGATGTCTTTTCAAAACTAGCATGCATATAGAAGGTGTTGCTATTATTTAAAGTCATTATGCCTCTGTCCTATCTGTGAAACGTTTTACTGCTGCCCTGGTAGATTTTTTTTTCCTGCATGTCACCTTATTGAACTGTTTGCACTAAAGTAGCACACTCTGCCTCTGTTGTTTTCAGAAGGAATGACCTAGCCTGCAGGCCGCACTCCTGGCACGCCACCAAATTTACCGAAAGTCAACCTGAGGCAGCCACGTCACACCTTCCCTCGTCTAATGCCTGCGCCTCCTGGCACTCGCGCTATCATGCAAGGTGAGTCTGCTTAAGTTACACACATTCCACTCTAACAGCGAGGCAAAATGACGGAGGTCATGGTGTCGAGTGAGGTTCTTTTTAAAAACAACAAATGCAGAATCGTGGTATTATACTTCTTTAGAATTGCCTGTCCTTTCAGTGCATGAAGGGGGAATTTGGGAAGTCTGGCATATGGATGAGTGGATTTCAGAAACAGTTTGTGATATGTGCATGTGATTGAAAGGTAAGAAACTAGCTTTAAAGGCAATCACAAGGTTGTGCTTCTTGCTCCGCATTTCCTTTCGATATCCACTGGTAAAATCCTAAGGCAGAGTAACCATCAAAATTAACATTTGTAAAGTGAAATAGGAGAGGAAGAAGAAATTGAAAAATACTGTTTCAGACAATTAAAAAGGCTTTTTCTAAAGAGAGGGTGGAGAATGCTTTACTGTTGTATTTTAAGGTATTACTGGTTTAATTATTTAAACTGTCTTTCTGTTATCCTTCCCTACATCTGTGATCTTGCTTATGTAGAGAGGTAATAAGACCGATGATATTCAGTCACTGTTTAAAGCACCTTAATATTTGTTAGGTCACATTCAGCACTAATGGAGAACGCCTGACACCCATGCAGTTTTAGCTGTGAAACTCTAAACCTTTAGGTAATGCCTGTTTGTATCTGGTTACAGGTTCTTGTTTGTTTCCTGGTCCTAGGTGACATTCTTTGTCATTTTCATGAAGGGTTTTCTTGGTTTGGGAGGGTTTTTTTTTTCTTTTTTTTCCTCTCTCTTTTTCTTTTTGTTT
>NW_026623233.1:2646611-2700691 GCF_030028575.1 Malurus melanocephalus | reverse complement strand
GGGAAGTGTTTTTTTTGTTTTGGTTTTTTTTTGTTTTGTTTTGTTTTGTTTTTTTCTTTGTTTTTGTTGCTTTTCCTACTCAGTTCTCATTGGGCCATAGTTATCCTGAGCATTAAAGAAAATTAGTCTGGTGTGTAATCCTGGTTTGGGAAATAGATTTTGGTTTTCTATACTTTGTGTTGTGCATTCTCCCTCATTACTTCTTGAGGTTAATGTTTTGTGGTAGTCAAAACAAAAGAACATTAATACTTCAGTATCTTATTTTATTTTTCATCTAATTTTTACAATTGGTTTTTCACTGTTTTCTTAGTGAGCCCCCCACTGTTTTTAAACTAACTTGTTATCTGCCCTTGAATAAAGGATCAGTGTTGATATTAGGCAGAAAGTGGTTTTTCTGATGTTTTTTGTAATAATTAATAGAAGTTTTAGAAAATCTTTGATTATAATATCTGCTGGTTTAAAGTTTGTATTTAAAYATCATGTAGGCAGGTTGATCTAGATTTATAGATTTGAAAACRGTAAAAGTCCTTGTACATAGAAACAGAACTCAGAAATTTCTAAAAGCTTCTGTATAATTTCTCATTGCAATGCTAAAGYTAAAGCATATTTCTACTATTAATGAGTCTCCTGTACTAAACTGTAAATGGTTATATGCTCCCTGCTCTTCCTGGTGGTTGCCCTTGTACCTTGTGAAAGTAAAATACTCCAAGATGTGTCTCAAGTTGTATTTTGATAGGACCTGGGGGTGTCCCAGTACTTAGAAAAAAAAAAATTGGTTCAGTGCCAGTTTGAAATGAGGTTTGATCAGGAAATAGTAGGTGTAAAGGAAAAGGGAGATGGGAACAGAGCAATCCTCTCSCCTCATATATTAGAAATAGCTGCAACTGTGGCAGACACTAGTATTAATAAAAACAACACATTCTTGCTCAGATGCTTCTGAAAGATTTAGTGGCTTTAGCTACAGCCTAATACCACAGTTCYCAGGTCGCTGCTATCCTGAGCCCCTTGGCTGCCTGCACTGCCCACATGAGAGGTGATGTATTGGGAAGATTTGTCAGCCCTGGTGTCTGTTATCCGGGACAGTTTTAGTGGCAGAGCTGGTTTCAGAATGCAGCTTCTGGAGGGAGGCCCAGCATTCCCACAGTGGTAGCCCAAGGATTTCGGTATTTTGGGGATTTCAGTTACAGGTGGGGTTCTTTGGGCTTGCTGATCTGCCAAAGGAGGCAAGCAGCCTCAGAGATTCCCCACTTTACACTTCACAGAAAGCTCAGCTGACTGGGAAGCACAGCAATCAGTAGCTGAAAGCAGCAGTATGCAAGGAGATAATGGAAGTAGCCCAAGCATCCCATCCTTGGGCTATTTCGAGAATTTCATGCCCTTCCTTGAGCTAATCATCTGAGASTGGTATTCCATGCCTAAAATTTCTCCTGAATATGCCTACCTGCATTCTCTCTGTGAGTGTGAAAATTCACTAAATCACTTGTAAAACATGGAGAATTCCAGAATTTGCAGGTGGTGGAGGTGGGGAAGATGCTTTTGCTCTCTTYCAAGCAGGATATACCTGGATTTTTTGTGTTGGGGGAATGGGGCACAGCTGACCAAAACAGCCTTGTGAAGATTATCCTTACTATCTACTGCTAGGTTAAGGTATGGGCAGTTTGAGTTGCTTTAGGTTTTTTTTTTTTGTTGTTTGGTTGGTTTTGGAGGGGTTTTTTTTTGCCAGCCTGATGAATTTGAATCTTTGAGAAGGTGGATGAAGCTAGAGACAACAGACAGACCAGAAGAGGCTGTACAGGAGAGAAGRTGGTCCTGGAACCCAGCCCTCCACATCCAGCCCTATATGTACGGGGTCTTTTTCATGTGACTTCAGTGCAAAAACTGTAAACTCCCTTGGGACCACTAGGTCTAGATGCCTCTGATGCAASGCTAAAGAGCTGGAACTTGTAAAGCTATTGGTGCCTTCATTTCCCTCTGTGAGACTTCTTTTTCACAGAAGTTGTATCTTAACATGGTGCAGACTTTTTCCCTAGCCCATCCTAAACTAAGACCGAGTGCACTTTTCTAGAAGGTGTGTAAGTGAACTATCTTAAGTTGCTGAAAGTTTAAACCCTGCATTTTCTTGCAGTAGGATACACTATAACAGAGGAGCCCTTGGATTTTTTTCTGTGCCCCTAGTTGTGCAGTTGAATCCAGCAACCTTTTCATTCCAGCTACTCCATTCCAGCCTTACAGGTGTGGCTGTGAGATACTTTGAGAGTACTTAAACTGTGGTTTGAGGGCAGTTAGGGTCAGGTGCATCTCATTGTAATCCCATGCAGTTGCTGAGATGAAATAATTTCTGTAAGGGCCCAGGAGCAGAAGCTCATGCTGCAGGTTTGGGAGGGGTGCTTTGCTGGCCAGTGTGGCTGAGGGATTGGGTTYGTAGCTTATTCCTGGGCTTCAGCTGCCAAACTTTGACCAGCAGTGTAGGTCAAAGTGAGTCGTTTTGAATCTGTTCTAAAAAAGCCATTGAGAGAAGGATATCCTGGGATGCCAGCCAGGCTCTGWCAGAAAACTGGCTCTTGGACTCTCTTCCGTGTCAGGGTTCACAGGAGCATTGCCTTGCAGTTAAGGACCCAGGAGATCATGCTTTGCAGTAACATGCCATTAGAAACCTTCCTGTGCTTTCTTTTAAAGTGTTTGCTGTTTCTGTTGGGTTTCCATTCATCATTTTCTAGCAGGGCTTTAACCTCTTATGCTGATGATCTCTGCTTCATGTTTGATACCAGCAGATTTGCATGGGACCTGGAAATTGAGGCTTTCCTGCATAAGTGGCATCTTTATCTTAATTAATGCTAAGTATCTGGTTGTGTTTTATGATCTTAAAGGTATTTTCAAAACTTAATAGTTCTATTATCTTCTTAGAGCTGAATGGGGTGGGAATATCAATTCTCAGTAATGTCTGGTTTACATTTCATTGACAAGAGTCCTAGTAATGACCTAGATACTTTTTACCTGAAACACAGTATCAACCTAAGATGACAATTAAACCTTTTTAAGGATTCAGCAAGATGTTTTAAATACTGAAAATAAACAAATGAAAAACGTAAAACCCCACAAGATGAGGCCAGTGTTGTCTCTTGATAATAAAATACTTTTAGAACATAAGCATAAAGTACATCTTCTCTTATTTCATATRAATTTCTTTTGACCATACTGTATAGAAAAGAAGTTTAAAAGGATATAGTAGTAGAAAGGAGAAAAGGCAATTCTGTTTGTATTGAATTCTAAAGAATTGTTGAGTTGACYTTTGCAATATTTTTGACAGAATAAAAGATCTATATCACTCTTTGGTTTTTTTTTTTGTGGACTAATCTAATTTCACCATTAGCTTTCACAGGTCTCTTTACAGCACAGGATTTGATTCATATAATTATAGCTACAGGGAAGTGGAATAATTCTGGGATTTCTACCAAGGGGCTTTGCATGCAAGGGCAAAAATTTGAATTTGGTATATAAAAGCAGGAGGAGCTGCCAGTGAAATTCAAACAGGGAGATGTCATGAAAATAATTGGAAAGACTGTCATCTCAGCTTCAATGTGTGGGGTTGACAGGAGGTGGGTGCTGTGAGAGAGAAAAGAAACTAAAAGAAAATGAAAGAAAACTCATTGGGTAGGAGAGTAACACAAGCAGCAAGATTTTGCAATAGTGTCCTTGGCAAAAGACTTGACAAGTAGTGTGTCAAAGATGATTATTTTACAGAGGAAGGAGTGGTATGGAGAAACTGGTGGCAATAAGGATTCTTGAAGGAAAATCAGAAGTTGGTTTGGCCATGCAGAGCCTGTGTTGCTTTGGTATCTTCTCTTGAAGTTTTCTTGTCCGTGTTGTGGAACTGGGGGGAATTAAAACTGCACTGATAAGGTGCTCATGCAGATGGTGTTTGAGACAAATGTATTTAATGCGTCTCTGCTTAAAAGTTACAATATTAAATGAATATGTAGATGTGAATATAACTTTATGGGAATAACTTAATGACAAAGGAATAACATCGAGGCTGAAGAAGTTTGGAGTCATATTTCAGAGATGAAGAGAGAAAGTTTAATAGCTGGAAGAATCTGGGGTGCCTGGAAAAGAAACTGAAAAATAAACTGGTGTTTGTTCTGGGAAAAAGTAATGGAGCTCACACTAAATTTTTCTAAAAGCAAAGTCAGCAAAATCAACAAGTTGTGGACGGAGAAGGGAGCCTTCAAGGAGATAAATGCATATTACATTCTGGCAAACTTACATAGGGAAGATGAGTCAGTTACTAAGGTTTCAAGCTTTGAATCAATGGCAAAGTATAAAGTTGGAGCCCTGACTTTGTGYTCAAACTTTCCATTTTGTTAGGTTGTTTGTCTTTAAATGCTGTGGAGATAGATCTTAACCAAAGTTACTAAAATGGGTGGTTATAATTCCATTGTGGTATTTTTGAAGTGTATTTCTTCTGACATTTTTTTTTGTTTGTTTCTTTCAGTAGTTGTTCTTCTCATGACCTGTCAAACTCGTGGGATCAGTCAAGTCTATATCGCACTTCTGACCAATTCAGCTCTTTGGGAAGTATGGACAGCTGGGACCACACTCCACAAGTATCCCAGTATGGAAGACTTTCATCTGCAAGGTCTAATAGCAGCATTGATCATCTGGGGAGCCAGAGTAAGCGGGATTCAGCCTATGGGTCATTCTCAACGAGTTCTAGCACCCCTGACCACACTCTGTCCAATGCAGACACATCTTCCATGGAGAATATGCTTTACAAAGTGGGCCACTGGGAGACTGCTAAGCATGGAAGTAAGTCTGGCCAGTGTTTGAATGACACTGGTGGAACAGAGGACAAACCTGGGTATTTGCCAGCACCCATCCAGTACGAGAACAACAAAAGTCCTAGAATAGAGGAACATCCAGATGAGAAGCTCACTAGCTGTGGAAGATCCAGTTTTGGACCTGTCTGGTACGTTCCTGATAAGAAGAAGTCTTCATCTCCTCCCCCACCACCTCCACCTCTTCGCAGTGACAGCTTTGCTGCAACCAAGGGCCATGAGAAAGCCCACGGCCCTGTGTACTCAGAAGGTACCAGCACGCAGCACTTTACAGCCCTGAACAGATCTCAACCTAGGAGTGACTGGAACTTGGAAACTGCAGAGCAGCAGCGCCGGCCCTCCAGAGCATGTGACAGGAGGATCAGCAGCTCAAATTATAAATCTGATCTCAGTTCAGAATATATTTTTTCATCAACTGGTGAAAGGTACAGTAGTAATGCGGGAGCTGTGAACAAACTGCAGCCATCCTTGTCAAGCACTGAYGTTAGGTTTGCACAGCCTGCTTACACTTACCACCACCAGCACCAGTACAGTGATGAAAGCACCTTTTATCACAGTGCAAGAATGTTAGCTGCACCTAAAGATCAGCAACATTATCTATCCTACAGTGGCATTCAGGACGTAGCTATAGATCATTTTCATGGCTACAGTCCAAACCAAGCGAGTCTGCTCAGCACTTCCTCTTTGATCAGTGCTGCTGAGCAGAAGGTGGACAACACTGGACAGAGTCGGTATTATTGTGTAACAGCAAAACAGCCTGCTCAGGGAAGCTCAAAGCCACCTCAACTTAAGGATGAAAGCTGGAAACTTGCGGTGGGAACCGATATGTCACTTGGACCTCATGAAAATTCTGCAGTTATTACAATGGTCCAAAACCCAAAATACTATCTACCTCAACAATCTGTTGAATCTTCACTGACAAGGTGTGAGAACAGTGGTCATTACCCAGCYGACAGAGAGGGAGATACTAGGTGTGCTGTAGTCGAAGAATCTAAAAAACCTAATCATACTGCAAAGTCTGGACAAAAGAAAAGCTGTGAGAACAGCTCTGAGGAAAGTGAAACTAGGCACAGTCAGCAGGAGTATGTAAAGGGCTGTGTCCTTACCACTGAGAACAGATCTGCTCAGAAAGATTTTAGGTGGGGGAAAGATGAGAGTAGCAAGATTTCACCTCAGAAGACACCAATGTTGCACTCTTTAGCTCAGGAAGGGAAAAAACAATCTGACAGCAACCCAGAAGCGGTAAGAGAACGACAGGCCTCATTTGACACTCACCTGTCTAAACAGGCACGAAGGAGCGATCGTTTTTCAACAACCCTCAGAAATGAGATCCAAATGAGRAGAGCAAAGCTGCAGAAAAGTAGAAGTACTGCTACACTACTAGCGTCATCTGAAGCAGAAGAGTGCAATGAGACCTGGAAACCAGATTCAACAGAAAATGTCACCACCTCCCCCGACACAAACTTTACCAGTGCCTACAAAGATCACCTCAAGGAAGCACAGGCCAGGGTTCTGAGTGCAACGTCCTTCAAACGTCGGGACTTGGAGCCCAGCCCTGTTGAATGTCTCCCCAGGTCACCTGAGCGGAAAACTGGTAGCTACAACTCTTCATTACTRACTTTGGTTTCTGAAGATGTCTCTGGATTCCTTGAGGCTACACAAGCCAAACCAAACCCTACAGGGAGTGGCACTCATCACGTTTCTCGTGTTGGAGCCAGGAAGAGGTTCACAGCTGAGCAAAAACTYAAGTCCTACTCAGAGCCAGAAAAGATGAATGAGGTGGGCGTGTCAGAGGATGAATGCCATGCTCATTGCCGTCCAAATACATCAGAAGAAGCCCTGGGCTCATTTGCAGACAGGTGGAAATTTTTTGAAGAAACAAGTAAGCCTGCATCTAGAAAATCATCACAGAAACCAGGTCCCCATGGCCTAGCAGAGGGACAGACTGAGAGGCCAGACAGGAGAGTGCMGGAGGGAGAGGAGCTGTGGTGTGAGAGAAGAGGTCGGGTAGCCTCCGTTGGACCTGAAACTGCTCATGCTTCTAAAGACAGTGTTCACCATAGCAGCAGCAATAAGGCTGCTGAGAGGATTGGGAAATCTGCACAGCCACAACGCCTGGGAACCTTTGCAGAGTATGAGGCATCGTGGAAGGAGCAGCGGAAGCCAGTAGAGCCAAGGAGCTCAGGAAGGTACCACTCAGCCGATAATATCCTCGATACAGGCCACGAACAGCATGGGAAATCCCAATACACCCATGAGAGGTCTAGATCATCCCCTTCCACTGATTTCTACAAACAGGTACAAGTGTCTTTTTCACTTAAAATTAAAKTGCCCAAGGTGGTGGGGAAAGAGAATTTTTATGAAAATTTCCWATTTAGGAACACTACGTAATGTGGTGTTTGCCTTTTATCAGTAAAGGTGTAAATGTTACAGGTAGCTCTCTTAAGTAAAATGAGGAAGATCAAAGTTTGTACTGCACAAGAGCAATTGGATCGCAGTAATTTCTTGGGTGTTGTAGTCAGATGGGAAAACCCATGACTGATATGATAATATCCTCTTTTTTACAGTAGAGATCTAGGAGGTTCAAAGCAATAATCACCTGGAGTTATTTTTTCATTGGTGTGGTCATTTTTCCTGTTTAAAGCTTTTGAATTCTTGGAAACTGTGAAGAAAAGTGTTCAAAGTGAAAAAATACATACTTTYGTCCAATTTTTTAATGGTCTAATAATTTCCATGGATTTCCTTTTTTAAACTTGCTTCATGCAAGAGCTGCATAGGACAAAACTTCTGCCTAATAAAGTTTAGGGATTATAAATATTCCTGTTAATGTTAAAGCTACAGCAACAATAAAAATGCTTAATGCTTTGGTTTGTGTCAGTTTGATTGATTTAAGATGTATACATTTATTCCTTAGAGAGATGCCAAATGTCTGTTCAACTTGCAAGTAAATATTAAGTTAATATTTAACTAAGCAGGGCCAGGCAATGGTTGGCAGGTGGCACTGGAAGTAAACAGAGAAACCAAGTCTCTTTAGTTCTCTGTTAAAAGATGTTGTTCAAGCTGCTACAAGATTGCCTGATATGTATAAGGAGTCATAGTGTATTCAACCTGTGTTGAACTTTGCCTTCTGCAAGAATAGAATTGAAGCAATGCAGTTGTACGTTATTTTTTCCCCTCTTGTTAAAAACATTGCATACACAGGTCACTTCTCTGTGTGTGTGTCTGTGTGTGTGTAGACATGGAGTAGAATGAGAATAGCTCAAAAAGAAACAAAAATGTTGATCTYTGGAAGTTGTGGACTGTCTTTCCAGTAAGTTTTTTGTGTCTTTAAGTTTGGCAAAAGTTATTTTTGAACTCTATGTGCAGACTTAATTATGCRGATAATTTACTAGGGGAGAGATTCCAAGCACTGAAGATATTCACCTGGAAGTTATTTTGAAAATTAAATTCACTATATTAGTAAATAATTGCCTACCCAGTAGAAAAATCATATCATCTACTCCCTGTATGCATTTTTGGTTTATTAGTCAGTGCCTTTAAGTTTAGTATAGGCCTCCTGGGGCAAAAAGCAGACACCTGTTTAGGCACCTGGAAAATATGGTGATAAGTGCATTGAAGATGCYTACAACAGACTCAAGTAAATAAAGATGTTGGTTTGCATATATGATTCAGATTATTCCAGTGCTAATGCGCAATTAAATTTCCTGTAGGTTCAGTGTTTGTAATGCAAAGCTACTCTTTGGGTGGGGTTGTTTGAAGATAGTGAGATAATACGTTCTGGAACAGCACTGTTGGTGTTTTACTGAGGAAATTAAAGCACGGGGATTCACAACCTGGTGCATACTCACATCTCCTAAAATACGAGCAACTCTTCTGCAACTTCTGCACCTCTTTTTTTTTTTTTGTTGTTGTTTGTTTGTGCCAAATGGAAGTTGCAAGCGTTTATATAAATGTTAAGCTCTTCTGTAGATCAGCAAAGCGGAGCAGCAGCGCGAGCGTAGCCAGGTCGGGAGTGCTGCACAAGAGGTCACAGAGCACACTGTACTGCTTAAAACCAAACAAGCTTAAAACGTGCTATGCTGTTGACTTCATGTATATTCAAACAGRGCAAACCCACAAATAAGAGGTTCCATAATCATAGATTTTTTTTTGGAGGCTGAAACATGATGACTTGGTCTCTTACTTGTACTATAAACCTCTTTTAGGAAGTACCAGTTGAAGTAAGGAGACAAGCAGAGGATTTAAAGGAAGATGGGGAGTGTATTTTCTCTAATGTTAACAAACTGGATGAAAGGAACTGCATTGTAAGGTAAGTATTTCTTAAGTTCTCCCTCTAAAAGATTTCTTTTTGACAATTCTGATCTGATCTTTTCCTGGCTCAAACTKGAAATTTTGCTGTGATGATTTCAGAGTTTCTGAAGTGCCTTTTTTCTCTTGTTTCCCTCCTTCTCCCCATGCATGACAGAATTAATGTTGGGGCTGAAATTTTTGGGAACTCTAGTGTGACCTTAAAGAAATTGTCCAGTGTTGAGCATATTATGGTTTGTACARAGGCAGTTGATTCTTACTTGTGTGCATGAAATGATAGTTACAGATCTTTTGGGGGGTGGGTGGGTGGCCTGAGGCTTCCCAAAAGAGTTTTCCAGTATTATCCTTGGCAAAGACAGAATGCTGCTGGGACATAGTAGTGCTGTAAATTAGACTTTTGTTTTCTTGTGCCTTTACAGAATACAGTGCATGAATAGACGKCACTAAAATTTGTTTTACCGTTTGATCAGCTCTGATTTTCTCTGCTAATTCATGTTTTAATAAATGTACAATGTTTTCAGACCCTTTTGAAAGGTGCGACTGTACGCAGTGCGTAGTTAAAATCCTTTAAATGTCTAACATGCTGGGGGYTGCCCTCGTCCTGGCCCGTTGTGGTGTGAGCAGTGATTTCAGCAGTCGCTGATCCTGCGGCTGCTGAAGCCGAGCTGAGGTTGTGCACACACTGTTATCGCCACGTCTGACAGCTCTGTGTTTCACAACAGAGCCAACCCGTACATAGGGAAAAATAACCTCTCTAGCCTTTCCTCGCTTCTGTAAGTGGCATTAATCTCTTGGGGGTGGAGGGAGGAAATTAGGAATTGTAGCAAACACACACTCTAGGCATTACCATAAGGCCTTGTCAAAAGTTAGTATTTATTTCTGGATTTATACGATTGTATTTTGCATTGTTTATGGCTCAGCTGAAGAGTCCACCCCCTATTTTTGTAATTTTTTTGTAGCCCTTTGTACTTACTGTAGTGATTTCAGAACGAATAGCCCGGGAGGGTGCGAGTGTGCGCGCACGCGTGTGGAGGGAGGGAAGGAGGGGAGGGAAGGAGGGGAGGGAAGGAGGGGAGGGGAGGCGGGCGCAGTGAGCCGGGACTGCTGTAGGCGAGCAGCATCTCTGGACAAGTGAAATGATTCCCATCTCCCAGTGCTGAAGCCCAGTCACAAAAGCTCGGCTGAATAATACTCCTACGCCAGCGTTTTAGCAGTGTTTGTGCAGCACAATTCTTGCTTTATTATCATGGAATCCATGAAAATCACATGACTGGGCACCAGCTGCAGTAACTTTTTTTTCAGCTGGAGCCTGTTTTGACAGACTGTTTCAGATGTAGTATTTGGCCATTTTACCATATTACAGAAGGTTTTGTAAAATCYGCTCTTTCACAGTCTTTCTCTCAACATTGATATGCAGAGGGTTGATATGCCTTCTGTATTCAAAAACTAACTAATTAAAATCCCTCATTTGGGCATTTAATTCCTGTGTTGTGACCTGCCACTGCATGATAATGAATGGCTGCCTTATGGGAAAGAATATATAYTTCCATGTGCTGCTTTTTTAACAAGGTATTCTTGTGCTCAAAAGGAACTGGACTTGTGACATAGATTGATTTTATTATTTTTCAGCTGCCCTAAAGGCGTTTAATTTTCTATTTTTAAAAGGTASCAATCTGCAAATGGCTAGCAAATCTACCTAATTCAGAGTATATTCTAGTACTTGAATAGGAACCAAACATGAGGTCTTCTTGTGGTCAYATTTAATACTTTCTTTTAAAATTTATGTTTTGATTAAATTGCTGGCAGCTGTTGTTTTGTGCTGCTGAGGCCTGTGTGATATGGTTGCTTTTGTGCTACCACAGTCAGTGTGATGGGGCTGAACATAGGAGTGGTCCTTCTGCATTAGTGGGGGTGAGATGTGCAGGAGCCAAAGCTGAGGGACAGTTGTGGAGTCCACAGGAGCTTTCTCCAGCTTTGAGACAGTCCTGCACTACAGAGTGCATCTGGTCTCCCTCCCCTTCAGTGTTATGAGAAAAGAAAAAAAATAATAATAACTTAAAATAACCTTTCTGTATTTGCCATTTACAGCTTCCCTGATTATTTTCCGTAGAAATATGAGTCTTTTAAATGCACCAGATCTAGAATGAAAAAGGGTTAGAATATTGTAATAGCAAATGGCTTTTTAAAAACAAACAAAAATAAAAACTCTCTTTCTCTGAAAACAAAGAAAAATAAAGATTATGTTTTTTTCTCCTGGGTTTTTTTGCTACAGTATTTTCTTGGCTGTTCTTTTTTAGCAAACAGTTGTAAAACCTAAATTAACACTACTTTGAAAAATTTTGGGGGTGTGAGTGTTGAGTTGATGAAGATAATTTGTGAACCTCTTTCATCTTCAAGCTCTGTTTTTCCCCTCTGAGATTACTGAATGGTTCCAATGAATTCAGGTTGTTTCATCTCCCTTTTTAGTAGAGCTCCAACATGTTCTTTTGAACTGCAGTGTTTAATAGTTCAGGGTATTACTTTTGTAGGAAGAGAAAATAGTAGTCCATAGCAGCCATTGTTATCCCTTATGGAAGAATCAAGCCACTCTTGTTTTGAACCTACAGGGATGCAAACAGTCATCTAACATGAGATGAGTATTTTTGTACTGAGAGGTCGATGTGATTCTATGTATGTTCTTAACTTTARGACAGCTTAAAAGCGTTATACAATTCTGCTGATCTGTAAAACAAAAAATGATGCTTTTTAAAWTTTTTTATTGATGCTACTCTTTCTGTTTCAATTTAGTTACAAAAGCCTATCTTTTTACAGATATAAAGTCTGTGCTTCTTTCAACATGTCTCTCTTTCTGCATTTGTAAAATTACTTATACTGGTTATATAATTAACTTTCCTTATAGAAGTCTCCACAATTTACAAACTGAAATAGACTTTCAAAAGGTTAAAGAGGGAAATGAGTGCTCTGATCAGTAGTCTGTGACTTCCTGGAGTATGACATGCACACATAAAAGTCATCCTGCATCAAAAGAATCATGTTTTATGAGCTAATTCTTAAGATTGTCATCAACTAGAAATGTTTACAGCCATTGCTTTTATTTACTTTCTAAGAATATTTGACTTCTACCTCTATTAATTTGTTCCTGTGATGTCTATTAAAGTTACATAACTTCAAAAAGTGAAAAAGGGTATATGAGATCACAGGTTGCAGAAAATATTTCAACATTTAATAGGTGTCAAGTGCAAGAGCATGTGCATGTCAAGTGTAGGACCGCAGCATGACTCAACTCTGATTAAACACTGTAAAATATTTATTTAGTGTTTTCATACCTTAATAGTTACGCCTATTTGAGTTGAGCTCTTGAAGACAGAGGAACAGCCTTTGCAACACAAAACCAAATTTAAAATAATTTCTTAATGCCTAAATTCCCAAGTACAGGGTTTTAGAAAAATCTTTGATGAGCCAGAAGCAGAAGCCTATAGAGGTGTTCTCAAGTTCTAATTCGGCTCTTCATAGTGAAACTGATCTTTCATCACCTGGTGRATATCTGGGCTCCATGCTCACCCTTTTAGGTACTGGAAGGTGCTGKARGGTCTCCCTGGAGCCTTCTCTTCTCTAGGCTGAACAGCCCTGACCCTCTCAGGCTGTCCTCTGATCATAGTACTGACCCTCCTTTGGACATGTTCTAATGAGACCATGTTTTTCTTCTTTTTGAGACCCTACAGCAGAATGCAGCAATCAAGGTGGGGTTTCACAAAAGCAGAGTAGACTTCCTTGACTTGCTGGCCCCACTGCTTTTGATGTAGCCATTTGGCTCTCTGAGCTGGGATTGCATGCTGCTGAGTGATTATTGCACATTTTGTCCACAAACACCCCCAAGTTTTTCCTCCCAAGGCCAGTCTTGGTCCATTTTCAGCCTGACTTTCTGCTTGGGATTGCCCTGACCYAGGTGCAGAACCTGCCACTTGGCCTTGCTGACCTTCATTAGGTTGTTCATGTATTGTTAGTGTTGAACAGTCAATTTAACTGTGAGTTGTTTTTCCCGACTGAACATTGCAGGACGAGTATGTCTCAGTCATTGTAAGACTTACCAAGACGTTACCAGAGCTATGTAAGCAAAATATTTTTACCCTTTTCTTTGTGAGGAAGAAATAGTATGATCTTGTGCAACTGCTTCCTTAGAAATCAGTGGAAAAATTACTTTGGCAATTGTTTCATGCATGTGTTAACAAGCTCCACAGAGTTTTCTCCAGGTTGAACAATCCCAACTCTCTAATCCTGTCTTCACAGGAGAGGTGTTCCRTTCCTCTGATCATCTCCCTGGCACTCCTCTGGACTTGCTCCAGCAGGTCCATGTCCTTAGCTTTTCTTTATCGTGAGATACAGATTATTAAGGTGTTTCTCAGATCAGTTTTTTTGCAAGTGATGTCAATGTGTGTGTCATATGGCAGTGGCACAGTACAATCTGGGCTGTTACAAATTTTGTGGTTTTTCTGAGAATGGGAAAAACCYACTGTGGCTCTTCCTATGCATATAGAAGAGAAAGAGTCATCTATATATGAGAAATCCCCTGTAACTTTTCATTTTCCTCAGGTTTCTGTGAATACTTGTTACTAGTACAAGTTTCATTGCCATGAACCATTATGACCTTCCAGTGTACTAGTGTATATGACTGACTAATAACAGACATGTAAATATCACCCTTAGAGGCGGTGGAACCTTGAATCACTGGTACGTGATGGCAGCTGATGGATGTTGATGCTTAACAACAGGCCAAAGGTCTACCTAGGCAGGTTTTTTTCTCGTAGCCAGTAGCAGATGCTTGGGGAACAGAATCTTAGTTTTGTGTCTTTATAATTCAGAATCATTTCCTCATAGCAGCAACTCTTGCCACTGAGTTTTTCATCCCTTCTCTAAATCATCTAGATCTAATGAGTTCTGATGTGAGTGATGTGATGAGACAAGTGAGGACTTTGTCTCATGGAAGTCAAATTTTTAAGAGCCTCAGGTGAGATAAAATTAATTTAATTTTCTAAATCATCTAAAAATTCAAAGTCTCTGTCATTCAGATCACTCTTGTCCATATGCACAGTGACTCTTTCTAAGATTATTAATGCGTCCAAGAGACATCTTCTCTACACAGGCCCAAATTATTCTTTGCCATTTTTACTCATTAATGCAACTGCTGAATCTCTTAATAAAATTTCTACTTCTTCGCTTAATTCTGATATTAAGTTTGTGATTTTGAAGTTTTCCAAATTCATAATGATTATTATTTTTTATCCTTGCTTTTTTCTCTCATTCGCTCCCTTCAGCATCCTCACACCTTTCCTCCCCCAACACTGGGAGTGTCACTGTGCTCAAGCAGGCTGCCCAAGTAACAGAGGGATGGCTGGTTGTGCATCACAGTTCAGCAATTTCCTGTGGAAGTTTCAGGTGATTGTCATATAGCCCAGGTGGTTTATGACTACGCACATTTAATGGAGTGCAGCATCTGAGAATAGTTCCTGCAAAAGCTGTTTTTTGCTTGTGGAGATATGAAGGGGAGACTGTGTCAATTTTTTGCTGCAGCCTTATTTTCTTTATATTCTTACTATTGTACTTTCATCCCTATAATCTGTTTGGCAGATAACTATGTTTGAATAAGTGCCTTTTTTTCCTGGGTTTTTTTTTCCCCTAACACCCTTAAGAATCTGTACCTCAACTTTCCTTTTAAAGCTTTCTCTTTTTTTGCCATACTTTGGTTATACATCTGCTTTGCTAGATTTGTTCTGGATTTTCCCCATTTGAGTAAAACTTAAGTTCTCTGATGGATGTTTCTTTTAATTGCTATTTAATTCAACCTTTGGAGGGGACAGGAAGAGGGAAGAAAAAGGGATGGTTGGGTGTTTTGGTAGGTGTTACACATTTTCTCTGAGTTCCATATCTTCAGATGCATGTTATCTTTTAGCATTATACCATCTGGCTTGTTCTTTTTAAAAATATTCATCTCATGTATGTAAATGCCCTTTTCAAAATTAAATACCACTGTGTGGATTCTTGATCTCACAAAAGATTTATCTAAATTCATACAGCCAATGGCACAGGATAGCTCTTCAAATAGCAAAGTTTTGAACCAGATTTTTCTCATACCTCAAGATCAAGGCAGAAGTTGCACAATAAATTGTCCCACTTGGAGTCTTTTTCTTCCTCTTKTTGTCCATGTTAAAACTTTCAGGCTGATTGAGCTGAGAGATGTGTGGGCATTTTCGTAAGCATCACAAATGCATTATTCTGGCATTTGGGATGGTTGTGGCTAAATGAAAGTGTTAAAACTTGCAGGTTCCTGCCACTGCCTCCCCATTCCTCGGTCCCCTGGCAGCGCTCAGCCGGTGGCTGTCAGGTGTGCAGGTCACTGTGATGCTCCACTCAGGCTCACCAGCAGCTGCTGGATCTCATTAAATGGGGGCTGGACTGCCTCCAAAACCTCTGCTTGGTTTACAGTACACTATAGTAATACAGCCCTGTTTCTTCCCCATGCAATTTGTGCATTCTCCACACCCTTGAAAATGTGGACTCTACCTTTATTAGGTGATCTTTGGATCCCTGTTTCTAAACTTGAGGTTGGCTGTCCCATTTTGTATATCCACTTTTTTTCTACTTGCAGCTCCTTACTACTTCTTACTACAAAATAAAGTTACTATTGCTTTAACTGCTCCTGGCACATCTCCTCACTGAACTGAGTGACAGCTAGGAGTATGCAAGGCCATCCTGGAATGATAAAAGGAAGTGTTGGAGGGTAATGTCTTCGTACAGAAGATTTCCCCCCCTATYCCTAAAGGTGTTGCCAAGCATGAGAAGCTGGAAGAAATCCTAAACATGATTCTGCAGGTACTGAAATTGGRAGTGAGCAAAAGAACAGCACACAAAAATGTTTGTGGAGAGAGAAACAGAGATAAATTTGTATGCATTAGTTCATTTTTGTATTCTGGTTAGATTTTACTGCTTTCCCCAGAAAGAGGATTATAATGAAAATGGTCTAAAGATGTGTGTTTTCATTGCATTGCTTGAAATCCAGCTATCTTCTTACAGCCCTGTTGATGTTAACAACAGTTGAGTAGGGAGATTAGAGCTAATGTAAGATATAGTCTCCAGTGGTTATAGTCATAAAAGCATCATGTGCTGATGGATTGTAGATTTTATTTTCCCTTAAGTTACTTGATGAAAAGCTTAATTGGAAATAGGTGACTGATTTGTGTCCTCAGTGCAGCAGTTAATATATTTCTGACGTATGGAGTGGCTTTATGGTGTTCTGGTACTAAAAGCTAGCCTGTGAAGCATTCGCTTTCTGATATAAGCCCTTAGGCAACATGGTTATGGTTTGCTGTCACACAAGAGACTGTTTATGTTGGTAGATGTGAGTAAAGTTTTGTGCTAAAAAGTGACGTGACAGCTGTAGCTTCCATTTCTCTGCATGGGCCAACCACACTTGCTGCAGTCTGTTAACCAATTGTGTTGTATTATGTAAATTGGTATTTTTTCTTGAAGTCATTCTCACTCTCTATTGGAATGAAATAGGCAGCTTTGGGAGGCAGAAAAATTTTAGGGGAGTTTATTAACTGGATATGTAACTGCTCTATGCGATTTTGTATGCAGTTTAAATAACATTTTTCTCTTAAAGTGGTCGTCTTTAAAATTATCTTTTCATACATATTAAAGCTTTATCCACACCTTCCCTATTAAGTCTTTAATGTGTTCTTGTAGGAAAATTGAAAGGAGCTTGAGCTTTGCTCTGATGAAAGCCATAATGCCTTCTAAAGATGGAGCGTGGGGGTGGCAATGTGCTCATACAGCATGAAAGCATTTAGTTCTTTCCCTGCAGAATCTCCTGCAAGAGAGGGCGCCTGTGCACACAACACATGCAAAAAAATTCAGGCTGGAGGGCTGTTGATGAAGAYTCTCCTCTAAAATTAAAGTATTGGTTATTTGAACATCGTTCAGAAAGGAGCCTAGTAACACACTGATCTTTTAAAATCATTGTAAACAGTTAAAACCTGTGGAGCTGTAGTTGTGGAAATATGAAACATGATTTTCACAAATGAAAAGAAAAACGCTTAAAAAATTAAAGGACTTTTAAGTTTTGTTTTATTTTTTTTTTATTAACCAAATCCAGGGGGTGGGGGTGGGGGAAAGGAAAAGCTTTGAAGTCTCTGAGATCTTTTCCCTGAGGTCAGAAGTTTCTGGTGATGTAACATACAGTACAGACTAAGCCTTCACTTATCAAGGTTAAAGTTGACAGAGCTTGTATGAACTTGTCAATCATAGGAAGCAGGCAAAAACAAGCCAGCTGTTGTGAGGCATGGCTTTGAAAATCCTCTGTGTTACAGYAAATGAGACGCAGAGGTTGAGACAGATTCAGTTCTGCAAGGCTTTCAAACCGACTGGCACATTTGCAAGGATGCAAAGCTCACATATCCAGTGAATATGGGTAAAAAGCTGTAAATCCTGGTAAGATCATCTTGTCTTTAGTGTTCAAGCGTGAAAGAAATGGCTAGAGGTTTATGCTTTACTTACCTTTTTTTTGTCAGTTCCGAACAGAAATTGGCAATATTATTTTATACAGTATTTCTTTTGTTCTTCAGGTCTTTGAGCACAGGCTGCATCTTCTGYCCCTATCAGCAGAAGCTACAGTAGCAAATTAGCAATGATGCAATGCTTGGTACAGAATTTTATTTTGCTTAGTGTAATCGACAGCTCTGTTCACTGATGGGTTGGGAGAAAAGGGGGAAAACGTGAGTTAATTCCAGCTAAGATGCTCTGGGTGCATATGTTCGCACACATGCGCTGTTTTTAGCAGCTTTTGTTTTCACAGTTGGCATCATGTACACTGGAATTAGAAGGCAGTGCCTTTTGAAAATACTTGTTTTCTGGACTGAGGGCTGCAGTGCCGTTGTTGTGGCTCAGGGTGCCAGGCTCGGGGTTCCTCTCGGCTAGGGGTGGTGCGAGAGCTTTTCATCTTGTTATTTTCCTGGCAAGCCTGTTACTGTGAGTACAGGCTTGCACGAAGACCTTTTCCACAGCAGCAGGAGCTATTAGCTGGGAGTGTAAAAGAATTGGATGTGACTATTAGAAGCAAGCGGTGAGTGTGTCTCTGAGTCTCTGAAAAGATGGCTATTGAAACGTGTGCATGTGCATGCTAATTAATTTAAATAACTGGTTTAGGATTTTTTTTCCATCAGAAATGAGCTAGCTATGTGTTCATTTTGGTGAGAGAATGYCTGAGAATCCCAGGTGACCTAGTTGTTATTCAGAAAGTGTTTCATTTTATAGCCTGTCTAATGTTACCTAATTCTTGTTCAGCTGCAAGCAGCTGTTTTCAGTAGTAATAGCAACAAGAAAATAGCAACAGCTATTATCAGGAAAAAAGGTCCGGATTTAAAAAAAAATCAAAGGAGTGGTGACTGGAATGTAGGTGGTTTTTTTTTTTTAGTACATTGACAAAACAATCATTCTTCTTTGAGCTTTCTTTAATGTGACTATGATTTTCTTGTTAGCCGTGTTGGAAAATACTGTCTTTTGTCTCTGMATCGGTTGCCATTTGTGTAATATGATGGTTCTCGTTATACTGTTGGGATATTCTGATGATTGAATTCAGTGTGTAAGYACTGAACACATTAACTGGTTGACTTTGGTAGAAGTCATTTTAATTCCATKCAGGTATTCCCTGTGTGCTAGGAGAGGCATGCAATAGCTAAAGCAAGTAAGAATAYAGCCATAAAAATTATCTTTTATCATTTATTTTTGATGTGCAGCAGAATGGAGGAGGGGCTTTTGTTTTCTGAACTAAGGGAAGGAAAGCATCCCTCCCTCTGCCTTTTCCCACAAGATTCTTCCCTTCTGCATAAAGGCCCTCATGCTGCTATAAGAAATACAATTTTAATCAGATTTGATTTTTGTTGTGGACCTATGCCTTTTGCTGTTACCCATGACTGGCCTACATTCATCCATCAACATAACTTCATTTATTTACTGTGGAATTAGAGTGGTTATGTTCTTTGTTATTTATTTCTGATTTTAATGGAGAAAGAGGTAACATTTTTAAAGAGACAGAATGTGAGATGAAAACACATTGCAGTGTGCACGTTGCTGTGCAGGTGGCACAGGAGAGGAAATTCTGATGGGATCGATGGACTGGCAAGCAGTGTCTGTTACCGTATTTCATTCAGTGATAAAGCCAGGTGATAATGCAAGGGTTGTTAAGCTAGAGTGACATTTTGCTTTATCACATTGGGTGCAACAACTAAGCTGTATTTTGTGTGACTGACTAAACAGATAGCTGCCATTGAAGTGCAGATAATGTTAACAGGCATTCAGAGACAGAATTCTAAAACCAAGACTTGCACCATGATAAACGGGTTGTAGTGTAACAGTGATGTGCTGTGGGATATACTTTGTGAAATATTTTGCTAGTTTTGTACCTTCAGTTGTCTTCTGACAGGCCTTTTTTTTTTTTCTATGAGAGAAAGCATCCTCTCAACATTCAGTATTCTTTTCATCTTAACACATGCTTTGGTTTTAGGACTGTTTTCTTCAGCAGTGATTCTTGGATGCTAGTTGCCATCATCTGTCTCTTCAGACCAAGGCAGTGGACAGCTCTGCTTCTTTTTAGTGTCTTACATTCTATGTCTCTTCATGGCATGACTGCTGGGTAGAGCCATCATGGGTTTTTAGAGGGTTCTTTCTTCTGTGCATTTGTCTTTAAAGATTTCTAAGTAGTTTTGTAGCCCAGGCTTTCTTTTAGTATCTTTGGAATATGTTTCATGTGTCACTATTTGATGGATCGTATGTGCTGTACTGACTCGGTAGTGCTAGCAGAAATTTCATCAGTAAAATGAACCACTCGTAATATAATTGCCCTGGTATTGGATGTCTAAATTGTGGTGTGGTATTGTCAATGTCTCCTGAGTATTGCAAAAGTAGTATAGTAAAACCAGTTTAAGGGCCTCAGTGGTCCTGGACCTTCTGGGAGAAAAAGCATATGGGACTCAGATGAGGATTCAGATAACTAATAGAAGGGAGAGGTCTGCGTGCGCGTGAAGTGCTGACTTAAGCTGAGTCCACAGAGAAGTCAGGTTTCATTCTGAGTTGGCTAGACTTTGTTGGCTGAACAGTTGGCTAAACACAGATGTCCCATGAGACCTGAGATAGCCCAGCATATCCCACTTGGCTTCCAGCTGCCACCTTTTATGCCTTTAAAGTTTCTGAAATTGTAGAAGACACCTGTGACTGGATAGCTAAATTGATCCCCTAGACAGTAAAACCAATGCATGGTTTGCTTGTAGAGACTGTTGTAGGGTCAGCTATAATCTCTTAGATTGCATTAATGCTTATAAATATGAATTAAAATGGGACATTAGACCTCAATTTTTTTCCTGAATTTCCAACAGTCATACCTTACGCACCCCATTCTAACTTCATAGCATTGTGTTGTTGTCTGAAGCAGTACTATACTGGATAGAAGAAACTACCCTTTATTTGTGGGCTATTGCAGATGTGCTTTTGGATCCTAGTGTGCCAGGGGCCAGACATATACCCAATGAAAACATAATTTCAGCGCATTAAGTTCATAGCTTAGAAAGTAACACATTGGCGAGGGTGTGCCTGTAAACAGGATTTTGTCATAAGCAAAGACAGTATTTCCCGATTGCTTTAAGCCACGTAATTACCTGTTTCAAGTCAGGCCGGGTCCTTGGTCCAGTTTTCTGTGGGACTGTACAATTCATACTGCTAGTACACTGAAAGGAGCAGGAAAACAAAACTCAAAATGTCTAAGAAGACTACCCCTTCTGGCAGAGTACCTGCATAAGGTCACTTTAAAGGRCCTGAAAAACTGTGGCCTTGATTTTGAGGGTATTTTTGTTATTGTATGGTGAGGGCTTTTATGGAGGAGTCATACTCAGGTATGAAGGCCTTTTTCCAGCGTAGCTTGTAGTTCTTGAGAAGGAATTTAAATCAGAAACAGCCACTCTATTTGCTCTGGTTTGCCAGTGAGTTAGTGCAGGACACATCATTGCTTACATAACCATGCTTATGTTTTATGGTGAAACTTTTGCACAGAGGTCAGGTCTTTAACAAATCATACATTTTTCAAATGTTGGCTAATGCATTTTTGCAGAGCTTATCTAGTCTGGAATTTTGAAGTTGGAGTGTCTCRTGGCACTGTTTGGGTTGGCATGAAGTGTTTTCAAGAAACTGTAAATCAGATAGATAAAAATCAAACACATTGAGTTTATTGAAGTCACTTTCCTTTACTGAGGTGCAATATTCAATCAGATCATTCTACCTCTCTATCCAGATTTAGTCAAATCTTAAGTATGGGGCAAAGAAAGAAATAGGTTTGGAGATGTTTTTTATGGCAACCAAAAATGTTATTTTTCTGATAAGCCTCTATACATAATGATTCATTTTTGTAACTGCTCAGTGACTCCACTGGCAAGCTTTTATTAATGTGTGTGTGTATGTGTGTATATGGTTTAACTTTCATGTAAGAGCTTACATTTCTGTTACCTCTCTCTGGTTTGTTAGAATAGCCTGTTGTATAATTGCTTGGGGGACTGGGGCTGTCCAGGCTGGGGAAGAGATTTGRGAGTTTTTTGCCCAGCTTAGTCTTTATATGGTCTGTACATTTCAGTCTTGAGTGTGTATACCCCAGGCTAGCGGAGCCAGGAAACAGAGAGATGTACTTGTCCATTTAGGTAGAAAATATTTAGTGCCAGTATGGAGATCCACATTGCCAGCCCCACAGCAGTAAGTGATGGTGTTGTGGCTGTGGCCACTGTGAAAATGCAAACCACAGAGCAGAGCTCATCCTGCMCTCACTGATAAATGCTCAGTCTCTTGGCTCTTCACACAGAAGCCCTCTGGGAATGCTGAGCCCTCTGCTAAATGAGAGCTCCTCAAAAATGTGAAGGGCTGGTGTGTGTAATGAAGCAATTCCTTCTTTTCAGTTAGAGACATACATTGGTTTTGTGCCTTCTGCCATTTAGAGAAGAAAGCTCCTATAGCAAAATACCAAAGGCAAGTGCAGTAGAAAAGGCTGGTGTTAGGCTCCTGTCCTAGACTCACCCTTACTGAATACCACCTTGTAGCAACAGTGTAAGACAATTACACTTCCTTTGCAGTTCAGGTTAAGTGACTGGTGTAAGTTGTCTGACAGTGAAAGCTGTTATGTGCCGTGCCAGGGGTGAGGAATGTGGTGTGAGCTTTCCAGATTCTATTGTGTCAGMAAAGCTCTAGCAAATCCAGTAATTGTGGTGTTGTATTATGGAGGTGGGGGAGCTTTGCGTTTGAAGATAGCTAAGAGTTTAATGTTTTTGATGTTGGCTGGTTTGTTATCTAGAATGAAAATAGTAATTAAGTCAACTGTCATGTTTTCAGATAATGTAAAATTGTTCTGTGTCTCTCACTTTGTGATGTGTGGTTATAAATGATGAGTTCCTTTCAGTGGTATGTTATCTTTGCATAATCCYGTGGGCCTCATTTCCAAAACAGCTGTATTCTGGGCATATTATTACATGATGCACTGACAGATAAAAAGCATCTTAGTGGACTTCTCAGTATTGATAATAATGTAACACCTTTGCAGGTTCTTGCCACTGTCTTCTCCTGGGGCTTGAAGCTTGTTTTCTTTTCCTCCTTTCTGAACAGTAAGCCTAAATCTCTCCAAAATAATGTGATGAGCATGCTTTGCATGAAGACCCACTCACATTGAATGCAATTTAGCTTCAGTTTTGAATGTAGCCACCATCTTTCCTCAGACTCATTTTGTGTGGCACTGCAGAATTTTTGACTAATTTTGTGGAAGCTGTATGAAGGCACGTGTGTAATGTCTGAATTTTACCTCCATGTTTGCAAATATGGCATCTCTAAATTTCTCTGTGCTGTAATTCTTTGCCCTTTTGCTCAGTTTCAGAAGGTGACAGGACTACTAAAGCATTCATTGCCTCTGAGCCAGAGTAACATATATATATATACCAATATATTGGTTACATGTTTTGGATGTGCACGTGTCAGATCAGTGGTGTTCTGTGTCCTGTTTGCTTCCACCAGCACTCCCAATCCCGATGTGCATGTAAAGTTCATGGTATAGGTTTTAAACTGGCTGAGGTAATGCATGTAATTGATGTCTTTGCAGCATTTTGTGCCACACTCTTGATTTTTCTGTGCACCTCAGAGCATCTGTTGAACTGGTTGATGTCATGGATGTGAAAGTGAATTAGGAGGCCCGAAGAGTTTTTGCACAGGCTAACTAGGAGAAAATTGTGCTCTTCGTGGGTTAGCTAGACAATGAAAAATGCTGATTTAAACACAGTATTTCATATGTAAGGCCTGCAGTCTTCATTTGGTAAATATTTCCATTAAAATTAGCTGATCTGTTTACAGGCCTGGTTCTGCTTACATTGAACTTACTAGGGAAAATGAGCTGACTCTTGAGATGCCAAGACACCACATAACCAAATCTGAATAGTGTTGGTCTTTCCAGCCTTTTGTATTATTTTTGATTTCACAAAACTGTCCTTCATCTGCTATTAAAGGAGGAGCCAATAAATACTGTTTTGTAAATCAGAATTGACTCTGAATTTGTCAGACAACTTGAAATTGTTTGAGCCAACTACCCTTAGGTAAGAGCAATATGAAGAGATCTGAATATTAACATTACTAAACTCATTCATGTTAAATTGAGAATTTACCAGTTCAATTTTAAGGCTTAACACTTCACACGAAACAGAAGGATTGTTTATGTGACTTCTCAAGAATCCACATGTAGTCAGTTGTCTTTCCACAATACTTAGTTTTAAATATTCATTTTAGTTTAACTGAAACAATAATGCAAGTGTGTAATTACTCCAATTTCATTTCTTCTTGAATTTACAATAGACTTAAGGGTATTTGTTACTTTATGTGCTTTTATCTCAAATTTGGTTTTCCTGCACACTGGTGTTAGCTGCCTGTAGACTTTCTCAAAACTGGTACAGTGATGTTAATAAGGTATTCACATTGAAAATTTAAGTAARCCTTATTTTACCAATAGGCTGGGAGGTCCACCCCTTTCACAGTCACCTCCAAAGAAAGCTTGGGCAGTCAGTGCATGACTAGAGGATTGCTACTTAAAAATACAGAGGCCAGCACTATCAATAGCACAAGTTACATTAGTGTCTCTCTGAGGCCTTTCACTTCTTAGTTGCAGCTTCTTTTCTAAGTTCATAGTGTCTCTTCATCCTCCTCTACACAGAGAGCAAACCTGTCTCCTCTCGAGTTCCCGAAGCACTTTTCTCCTGCCTTCTGCTTCTTCCCCAGTTTATTAGTATCTGGTGAGCACAAATGTATTACRTGTCTTGTGGCAAAGGACAAGCATGGAGCTGCGAAAGGCTGTTTCCTGGCTAGAGAAACGGAGTGTAAAACTGGAATAAACCCAAAAATATTCCTGTCAAAGATAAAGCCTTTTTGCCCATTGTTTGCCATTTGTGCTGACAGGGCAAAAGAAGTTCAGCCTTATAATAAGTCTGACTGGAAAATMCTACCCTTTCTAAATTTCCTTTTCAGCCTTAATTCAGGAGATACTAATTTTTCCTTTCCCAGTTTTTTGGCTTCAGCAAACATTTTATTTGCACTCATTTAATTTTTCAGCAGATACACAAAAATTCAATCTCCAGATTCATAATTAAAGTTCCTGGTATTCAGTTCGCATTTGAATGTTACTGAAGTATTAATATTCCACCTAGATAAGAAACTTGTTTCGCACCCTTTGTTATTGACTCTGGAGATAGAAGAGAATTAAATTTTAGTATTAGAATTCCTCTTCTGGAGACAGTTTTGTTTTCTACCAACATTTGGACATTTGGCTGTGCATTTAACTAAGCCATGCAGACTACAGTGCCTCGGGTTACGTAGAGATTGTGTCGTGTCCTGTGGCGCTCCATACCCTAATTTAGCCTGACATTATGTTTTGACTCATCACGTTAGATTAGGTACACCATGTGTGCCCATACATGAGAGGATGTTTTTGTGCCGTGCAGTTAGTTACCAGAGGTTGGAGGAGTTGGTGTTAAATGTTGGATGTGATCTCGGTGTTCGAGTTTCCTGGGTTGGTGCTATGGCCTTGCACTGAAGCAAATAAACCAGCATTGTACTAACAGCATATTTTTTTTTCTTTAGGCAAGCTGACACAGGAGCCCTGAGGGAACACCCACGAGAGAAGAGCGATCAGTTGAACCACAATTTAGRCCACAAGTGGAAGTCATCTGTCAGACCTTTGCATGTGCAAGAACCTACAGTTCTGCCTCACGAGAGTCGGGGCAGGTCTGGGACATTGCCTAGTGACTACAGATACTCTCAGGAAAACGTGAATGAGAAGAGCAAGGATTGTAGCCAGCCTCACCTGCCCTACTCTGAGCCACAGACCCTGAATGAGARCCACTCCTGTCAGTCCTGGGGCAGAGGAGAGGAAAACCATAGGATAGAGCCAGTGCTGCTGAACAAGAAGCGTGGACCTGCTCCTCAGAGGCCACCACCGCCTAAAAGAGATAAATACAGGCGACCAGATATTTCTGCACCATCACTTGGCACCTCTTCTGAATCTCTGCAGGTGTCAGSCAGCCGGCCCTTTCCGTCCTCATCCCCCAGCTCTGCTGAAGTATTTGCCAATCAGTCCTCTCTCTGTCAGAGTCCTGCAGCTTTCAATGGAAAACTGAAGAGTGCTAATCCACAGCAACTCCAGCAAGTGTCATCCACRGAGAATGTTTGTCAGCACTTAGAAGAAAAAACACACCTGAAGTCTGAGTCTTCCAAGTATCGGTATCTTCAAAAACCTGGTATGGAGTCATCAAGGTCCCCTTCTCCCCAGTTTGCACCACAGAAGCTCACTGATAAACCTCCTGTGTCCCTACAGGATGAAAACCCAGCCAGGTACTAGATGTAACACCTTTATTATTTTATTAATGTTTTTTGCCCAGTTAGACCTTATTAGTTGTCTGTTCATTTGGTTTACACATCCTTCAAGTTCATTAAGCATTGATCCATTGCAGCTTATCTTAGAGACCACAGGCTTGTGAAATTCCTTTGGTACCATTAATGTCCTTCAGCTGGTCTGTGGTTTCTTTTAGTTGACTTGTGCTGCTCAGGTGTTCCAGCTGGTAGGTAGTAGAACACAAAAGGGAAGAGTTCTAAAGGATTTTCTACTGTAAGTCCTGGTAAAGTCAGAAGATTCACTGTCGTCATTTCCCTTACCTGAGTCTGTATGTAAATTTGAATCAGAGTAGAGACAAAKCAGATGTGGGAAGGGAAGCTGGATCTTTTATGAGAACATCTGTTTTGAAAACACACAGGGTAATACACACTTCCAAATYATGACTGGTTTTATGTTGCTTTTTCAGTGAAATGTGGCACTGCAGGTTGTCTGTGGAGGAGTCCTCAACACTTTATGTTGTCAGGGACTAAACACTCAGTAGGAGATTGTCAGTCCTTTCCCAGGGCAGATAAACTCAGAATTAGACAACTGACTTTAATTAATTGATTGCTGGGTCTGTCATATGGTGCTAACATCATAAAAGGTTATTCTCCCACAAGATAACAAACTCTTCCAGGAAGGTCAGGAATCTTGGATTTCATAAATCCTTCAGCACTATAATTCATGGTTAAAGAATGAAAGCAAAGCCTCTAAGCTGAATTCACGCAGAGGTTGCTTCTCTGAGCAAAAGCAGTTGGCATGGCTTTTTTCTACCCTAAGTAAATGGTTGAACAAACTCAGGCTGTTTTCCATTGTGCCTTATGACATGAAAACATGAATCACTTTTTTTCTTAAAAAGGCCTTGATGTTTTTCTTCCTATGACTGGAGAAAAAATTAGGTTTCATTCTGCAGTGTTTTTAATGTGCATTAATAATATAATTTAAAATGTAAAGTGGAGTATGTCATATGAACGCTGGAATCCATGTGCCAAGGTAGATGGCAGTAATGACTTCCTTAATGTTTTGCTTTGACTTCCTCAAAGTATTRCTTTATTATAGATATGAAGGATGCATAGAAAGCCTATTGTATTTGTCCTTCCTTTTTGCTAAGCTTTAACGTTGAAATGAGCACTGAGGTRTGTGCCTAATTATGTGCTCATATCTGAATGATAAAATACTTACCCTGCAAATCCTTTGCTAACATTTAAAATTTTTAGGCTCAGACAGCTCTTGTTTGCACACGATGTATTGTCTGCAGTTAATTAAATTACTCAGTAAAACAGGTTCAGCCAAAAAGGACAAGTGTAGTGGCCATACCTCTGAACTTTGTATATGGCATTTATTTCATATGAATAAAAAACTGTTAAGCAGATTTATCTTAATATATAGTTAATCAGATTTGGCTTATTATTTCTATTGGCTGCTTGCATATGAGCTGTTGGACATGTCACTTTGTATGCTGGGGGCAGCTGATGTTTGATGATGTCAGTGGCTTTTGTACTCTGTTAAGGTGTCATGTTCATCCACAGGCCAAAGTGAACATGTGGGGGGTTTCCTGCAGTGATTTAGGCAGAGCGATGTGTGGGGGGCAAATACTGATGGTGTGCACAACCCAGTTATTKCCAAAGACAACTGTTTAGCAACAACAAAGCTGAAAAAAGTGCATCAGTATATTGCCATTAAACCTACACTCAAGGAGAGACTGTTTGTGGTTGTGTTGAAGCTTTGGAATTCCCACAAGCAGAGTTGCTGCAAGTCAAAATTTCATGCTTCCTTTTTACAAGTTGAAAACCTTCAGAAATCAGGAGGTTAGTGATTGCAGAAACAGAATTWTTTAAGCACCTGGTATTGAATTGCTTTTGCTTTTACTGAAATCAATTGATTTGATGATTCCTTAAGTTTCTGGAAAATCTTGGACTTGGCTGAGAAGAATGTCCTCAGTCTCAAAACAGATGCTGGACATTTTAGGTGAAGAATTGCAGTCAGCTCACTTCTTTTCCAGTTGCCGCACACTTATTTATACATTCATCTTATATTCCCCCAAACTGAAAAATATATTCCTCTTCACATTCTGGTGGAGTTTAAAATGCATGGGTTTTAACTAAAAGAAGCTAAAGAAAGGGTTGGAGGTGGTGGGTGGGCACTGCCCAGCTCTCCTGCAGTCAGGTGGTGAGTCTATGTCTCCAGGTGGGGAGCTGGGTCTATGCAGTGGGCACAGGAGTGAGCCCTTTAAAATGACMGTCCCCTTGAATGAAAACAGCCTCACCAAATGGGAGTGGGGAGGTTCAGTGTGGGCTGGAAAACCTGCCCCAAGTGTTGGATCAGTTATATTGAAGCATGTCCACAAAGTACTTGTGCAAAGTAAATAACTACTGGGAGGCTACGCCTTCATTCAGAGGCAAATATACCTTTAAAATATAAGATACAGCTTCTGAAAAAATGTCTAGTCAAACAGATTCTGCTGTTACCAACAGAAGAAAAGTATAAGTTTATTTTAGGGCAAGTGACACACCCGCACTTAGAGGAGTAGCRTGTCACTTATCTGAAAGGCAACAAGCTACCCAGCCAGATGAAACCAGATATTTTAGCTAGTAGGCAATGTTCCTTTCCTTGCTGTAGAGCTTCCAAACCCACAATATGACAATAATTTTAAACTTTTTGCAAACTCAGAACCACTAAACTGACTTAAGTTTCTTACATGGTTTACGTACAGTACGGATGTTTCTGTAATGTTATTTAACATGTTATTGTCCAATTTAAAAATCTAAGTTAGCCTCCTCTTTAAATAGCTTTCCTTACTGAATGGCTAAGGTGGCCCTTTGTGCACGCAGTAAAGAGCTTCTGCTACAAGCTTCTCTTAAAGAGAGTATCCAGAATTGTATATTATCCTCTTCAATGACTGGTTTCTCTTCTTTAAGTGGAAAAGCAGGACACTACAGTGGGATCKGTTTATTAAACTWCTATGTGATATGTGAAATTTTATAAAYGAAGATTTTTTTAAACCATGTAACTAAGTTTTGAATRATTTTCAGGTTTCCCACATGTGATTATTTGTTATTCTCGTAGCTCAGCAAAAACCTAGCCCGTGGGATGCTCCCATCTGGTCTGTTGTCTGCTCCCTTGGAAGAGCTGAGAATTGATGTGAGGGCATCACAAACTCCCGAGGCAGCTCAGCTGCCTGTCAGGCCAAATGCCAAGGCCACTTGGATCTGTGTGAGGCAGTGAGGTTGAGCTCAGGGCACGTTTTCCTCTGTACCTGTGGCAAAGGTAAAAACAAAGAAGTAAAAGGTGGTTTAGCAGCACTGACTGAAATCTGGGGCCTGGCTGCTGAGATTGGACCCTCACGCTCATGGAAACAAACAGAAGTCCTGTATCATGAGTATTGTACAAGCCTGTTGTTAGGATACCTTACAAATGAACTAATAATACTATTTAAAATTTGTGGGCAGAAAAGAAAATGTGTAGATTTAGGGTTTGAGATGCTAAGAGTGCTAAGAATATTCCATTGCCTCGCTTTCTTACCTATCYTTTTGTATATTTGGGCTTCCCCTTGTTTTGCAGTTATGAATTGAGAGTTAAGTTTCTTCCATTTCTAAGGATGAACTTTATTTATTTTCCAGAATTGAAAGGGTTATAGACAACAATACTACTGTGAAAATGGTTCCCATCAAGATAGTTCATTCTGAGAGCAGCGCGGAGAAGGAGAGTCGGCAGAGCCTTGTCAGTACAATGGAGCCTCCTGCTTTACCCAGTGGTTTGGAAAAGGACCAGATCAAAACACTCAGCACTTCTGAGCAATCCTATTCACGATTCTGTGCTTACACCAGGCAAGGTGTAGAGCCAGAGCCAGAAGTCAGAACCAAACCAGCTGACCCTCAACCACCTGAAGAACCTGGGAGCAACTTGAAGGACAGCAGTGCTGCCACACAAGCATCCAGCTATGTAAAGGCCAAAGAAAAAACCTTTGAAGACTGGAAGTCAGAAGAGCTTGCCAGAGAGATTGTGGGAAGAGATAAATCTCTAGCAGACATACTAGATCCTAATGTGAAAATAAAAACAACCATGGATCTGATGGTTGGTATATTCCCGAAAGATGAACATCTCCTAGAAGAGGCTCAGCAGCGCAGGAAGCTCCTGCCAAAAGTTCCCTCTCCAAAAGTTTCAGAAGAGAAGTGAGTATTACTTTCTGTAAGCCAGTATATCCTTGTAAACTTCTATCCAGTGTGTCAGTAATCCAAGGTTGAAAGTCAGAGTCTTCCTACTGTTGAGGGTCTTTTCTAAGACTTTTATGATAGTAGTCAAGCATATACTAGTAGTGATACCATTAATGACAGAAACAGAACAGTGTTGTACAACATGAAAAATTTTCAAGGCATAGTTGAAAGCCAGTTTTTGACAACTTAAGAAATCATTAACTTTTTCCATTTCATAGTGATTGCGTATTGTAGCAAGATCATCTAGTAACTGGATGAAGAAGGAACAGTATGCTTGCCTTTTTTACATGAATTTATTTAGGAATTGATGAGTATGAAATTTATAAAGACAAGCTTTTGCTGAGCATGTAGTGAATTCATTTTCAGTACAGAWTTTTTTTCACAGTGTTTATTTATCCTGTTTACATAGGTAATGGTTTTCTCTTGAACCCYCTGCTTGTTTGAAATAATGGCTCTAAAAGATTCTCCTTTCTTTTCATTGATTTAAGTGTCAAGGCAGTTAATGAAAGTTTTGACTTTTTCCCAGGAAAGAGGAGCAGAGTGCACCATCTGCCATCTCCCTGACAACCAATTCTACTTACTACAGCACATCTGCACCAAAGGCAGAGCTGCTGATTAAAATGAAGGACATGCAGGAGCAGCAGCAACAGCAGCAGAGTGAGGATGATTCTGAAGATGAACTGGATCATGACTTGTCAGAGAAGAAGGTAAAAGATCTTTCTAAAAGTGTAATGGGAGGCTCTGAGTTCTGTTCATTACATTAACTGTGAATTTGTTTGACTAAACATCCCTCAATAAAAGGCCTTCCTACAGGATCAGTAGGAAAAAAATCAGCTCTTTCAGTTCTGGGGTTGTTTGTTTTTTTKGTWTTTTGGAGATGAGTTACGTGTACAGCTGGGAATTTAGGAACTTGGTATTAGGTACTTCTTGCAACTTGTTTCACGTTTTGGAAAGTGTCAAGGGGAGAAGTTTTGGGGAGGTTATTTTAAACTACTATTTTCCATTTAAGTTCCTTGTATATTTCTCACTATGTACAAAAAAGCAACAGTGCTTATGTAKCCCACTGTCTCTGGTGATAGTTTCAGTCGTTCCAAATTTTTGAAATTTAGGTCCAGAATCTGGGTTTCTCTTGAGAATCCTTCTTTTTTCTTTTTTATTTTCCTCCCACGTTGTTTTCATGGGCAGCAAACTGTTTCTCCTGTCTCCMAAATTGAAAATTATTGTGGGAGATAGCTAATTAGCCTGGTGGATTCAGTGAAAGTTASTCATCACAGGAGAAGGAAGCAGTCTTCTTATTCATCCCCATCCTTGGTGTTTTATTTCTGATCAAAGGTCACCATAATTCCCTAGATACTACAGTAATGATCTGACATTTGTGTGGTTTGAGAAAGTGTTGTCCTACAGTTAAATCATTGCATTCATCTCATTAGTGATTTGGCACAAAATATTTTAATCATTGTTCCCAGTATGGATAAGCTGGAGGAAGTGTTCTGTTTGATTAAGTAAAGTGGTGTAGTTTAACWCTGTTTACCTAAGCCACTAATGCAGTGGTGTGCAAATCTTTTCTGTCCAAATGAGCTCTCTGCCTAAAAATCAGTTGCCAGGGTGTACTTGATAATCCAGTCCAAAAGAAATTACTTTTAATTACTAGGAATATATCTAGTTGCTAAGAATGAGAGATTTCCCCCTCTGGTTCAGTGCAGGAGTGGCTGGCACTGCACTTGAGCGGGCTGTTGTGTTTTCTGTTACCTGTGTTTTGTTTCATCCTCTGCATGGCACAGTTCCATGTGCTGTGAGCTGCCAGAGGCATGGTGTGGCTGCAGCAGACCAATCCTCACGCTCTTGCTAGACAGCTGCTGAATCCAGCAGCTGTACTACTTAGACAAATTAAGGATTCCACTTCATTTTAAATAATTTGGTTTTATCTGGGGCCACACGACTGTCATGTTCATGCTTTTTGCTAGAATTAGTTTCATTCTCATTAATTACAGAGTAGGAGGGAGGTAAAATTAAACCTTTCTGGTTTGCCCAGCAAACTAAATACTAAAGCTTTTATTAGCAAGAATGCCATTTACTGCTGTTGGTTTCTTAACAGGAAAATCATGTTCACTCTTTTCATACTTCTCCATCCATCCCCCAGCTTCAGTACATACCACTAATCATAGGAGATACGTAGGTTGTCATGAAGAACTTTTAGCAGAACCTTCCCATCTTGTCCTCTAAGTGTGCATGTTGTAGCACCTATGCCCTGCTGCTTGCTTCTCTCCCTGCTCTTCCACRTGGGGTAGGATGGAGCATTCAGTTCAATGGGCTTTCATCATGGATCTTGTCAGAAAACATATAAAGCTCATCGTAACTGGGTCAAGGCATCTTTGTTACATGGACAGAAGATACAGCTTGGCCCAGTTTCTCGTATTTGGCAACAATTTAACAAGGGCTTGTTAGGGACCTGAACATTTTAATGGCACACTTTAGGACTCCAGTAATTTTCGAGGGGCCATATGCCCAGAACCTGTTTCTTAGTTCCTGGAATCTGGTAGTTCTGTTACGAGATATCTTAATTGCAATCCACTGTGGAATGATTGCTRTATTTGTCATTCTCTGCTCTGCAAACCAGAAATGTGTGGTACTGCTTATTTTTTTTTTCTTTCTTAAATAAGTGTAGTAATTTCATATAGAGTTGTTAATTTGTTTTTACTTTTTATTTTGATTTTTGGGTCAATCTCTGTATTCTCAGCTAGCAGGAATGAGAATTGTATTTCCTATGTACTCAGTTTAATGTAGGTTTACCACAATTGTAAAACATTGATCAGATGTTGAAGATGCTATAGGAGTGYTTTTTGTTGTAAGGAAAATCCATGTGTGACTGTGTAGGAAGTTTCCCCTTTGCGTTTAGGAAAATTTTGGCAACTCCTGAAGAGTGTAAAAATAATTGAAGTATACCAGTTTTTTTCTGGTTTGAGGCATGAATTCCTTAGGAATGGGATGGTGAGCTGAGAGTAGAGTATAATTTATGTAAAAGCATGCCAAGCAGTGAGCAACCTGAGCAGTGCTCTGCTGAGCCACTTTCTGTGTTGCTAGTCAGATCAGCAAGAATGACTTTATTGTTTCCTTGTGTACTGGTACAGAATTCACAGCTATAAATTATTCATCTGCCAGTCTCAAGATGTAGACTGCAGCTCTTCTGGCTCAGTAGATATTGAACATAATACAGGTTTCTGCTGGTTAACAAAAGCATGTAGTGAGTTCACATTTGCTGCATGCAGAGGCTGTTTCATCTGGGTAGGAAGCAGTCAGTGATCACAATCCAACTCTTAACAGACCATCTTAGAGAGTGTTTATGGCCTTCTCACCTCAAAAAATGTTGCTTTAGAGGTTAGCTTCAGCTGCTTGGGATGTTATTAAACAGGATGTTACTGGGAAAATGGCTTCTTTCTTTTTTTAAAGAGAGAGCTGATGTGGACTGGCAGACCAGATCAGTGAATGCTGAACAGCCATGTGGCTTTTTTTTTTTTTTTAATTAAAGAAAGTTGCAGCAAAGCTGGAGAAGTGAAAAAACTTGAGATAATAACATAGACCACCACGGTATCCTGCTGTGTTTCAAATGGTGAAGCAGCAGCACAGTGCATGTCATCTGAGGGAAATGAGAGCGTAGCACTGTGACCTACATAATCCAAATCAAACTGCATTTGCATTGAGAGAAGGGGGAAAAAATCAAATCCTGCAGATTAATCAGTCAGTAAAGCAGGCATCTGTAGAACTGCTTACTACCTTAATCTTTGGGCACCCGGGCTAACAGATAACCCAGATCCAGATTAACCTGGACTGAGTACATTAAATCAAAAAGGAGAAAACCAGTATGGATAATCCATGGGTTATATTTCTACTTCCAAAAAGGCTGTTACATTTTCAGGGTGTAGTTGCTTTCTGTTAAGATGGCAGACTTTGTTTTGTGTCGGTTTTTGTTSCCTAAATAAATTGGCAATGACTGTTGAGTGGCCTCTGTGAGCAGCAGCTGCTATCAGTATGTTTCTCAGTAATCATGAAGGCTTGTAATCAGATTTGCATTTGGAAAGCAGAGTTCCTAAAGAATGTCATGAGTAATTAAAAAAAAAAAAAAGCTAGGGGTACTGTGAAATAATGTCTATTTTAAAGGATGTCATTTTCATTCAGAATTTGCATGAAGTGTATATTTAGAGAATCTTTTGGAAATTTTTCGTACCTGAAATTTGAATACCAAAAGGGCATCTCCATTTAAATGAATGAGGCATTTTTAGGGTGTGATTCATCTCAGAGTAGTCAACTAGCTGTACTGACTTCCACCCCTTGTGCACCAGGGAGAGCCAATGGGTGTGTAAGAAACAAGACCTCTTTCCCAAATGCAKGAAAAGTAGCACAGAGGGACCACAGGTCATCAAAGGAGGTCTGGGTTCTTGTTCTGGTTCTCCTGATTCTGCCCCTGACATGATTTTCTAAGGCAGTGCATGTGCACCTCAGGCAGTGGGAGCTATAGTACAGAAAGCCCCCAAACTTTGAATGATATTGTGTATTCACCTGGCCTGGGACAGTGACATCCAGARATGCTTCCTTGGTCCTTTGGCAGAGCCACTTTGCTCAGAGCTGCTTTGTACAATACAGTCGATTTTATTCCCTGCTCTGTGCCGTAGGGATTATGACTACTCTGCAGAAATGTTGTAAGGCTAATGCTACGATTTTCTGAGAGTGGAAGGACTGCCTATTGGAGGAATGCTAATATTATGCAGAAAGGAAAAGAAAGCTTGGCAGTGCCCTAGTTTTAACTGCATCATGTGGAAAATACAGGGTTGTTTTTCTGGTACTGTGTATCTTCCTAAGTGCAGCTCTTCAACAAGGTGTTATAGACCTGGTATTTAGAGACAGAGCAATGTTCTGTACTTTCTGCTGTTTATAGCAGGCTTTAAAGCTGCTCAGAGAAGCAGGAAAGATTGCTGGTAGGGTGAAAATCCTTCATCTTTTCCAACAAAAGTAATTTGCTTTAACATCAGTCTCAAGCTGAGCATCGTGCAGCTGTATTCTGAAGTTTTGAATGCAGAGGTATAGACCTTAGACACAGACATGTATTTATTTGTAATGGATTCATTGTCAAAGCCTCATGGAAGTTTGAAATGTATTAAAGTGCTAGCTGACATGACTTTCAGAAGTAGGGAAAAATGCAGCAGTGCTAATAAATTCTTATCTCCTTTATTTTCCACAGCAAGAACTTATTGACAGCATTAGCAGGAAGCTGCAGGTGCTGAGAGAAGCACGGGAGACACTTCTGGAAGACATCCAAGCAAACAATATACTGGGGGAGGAGGTAGAGGCTATTGTGAAAGAAGTCTGCAAASCAAATGAGTTTGATAAATTCAAGATGTTTATTGGTGACCTTGACAAAGTGGTCAACCTCCTGCTGTCCCTGTCTGGTCGTCTGGCCCGGGTGGAAAACGCCCTCAATAACCTGGATGACAACACCTCTCCAGAAGAACGGGTGAGAAAGGCCAACAATAATATTGTATTTAGGGAAGCTCATGTGGGGGGCTTTGTTTGGTTTTGTTTATCTAAATTGCAGTAGTCAACATGAGGGATAGTGAGTGGATAAATCTCATAAGGCCATTTTTTTAGATTGCTTTAAACTTTTCTCTTTGCCTTCTTTTCTTGGAATACTGAAGCTACAAGTGGCTTGCTGAGAAAAAGCRGTTTTGGGGTACAACATACTGGAAAACAGACTTCTTGGCAAAAGTTTAAAAAAAAATGGAATCTACTGATAAGAGCATGAAAAGGAGGCAAACAAAAATATTCTAACAATTCAAGATGGGAAAAAGCGTGTTCGTGCTGTAATGCAGAAAGCTTACAGACTCCTTGATACTCAACAAGGATCTTGATACAAATCTGTAMGGCTGTTAAAAAGAAAATGCTTCTCATCTACTACACCTTTGTTCCACAATACTTAGCAAGGAACAAGAGCAAGAAACAGCAGGACAAGCCTTTGAAAAGGAGGGTGGGGGGCATTGGGAAACAGGAGGAGGCATTGCAAAAAGAGTTTTTCAATAGAAAGCATGTTTTACCCAAGCAGAATAGCCTGGTAGTGTTGTGGAGGACTGCCAGCAGAAGTGAAAATTTCAGGAGCAGGAGCATTCAGGGTGCTCCTGTCTGTTGGATCCCACCTCTGCTTGCAGCAATTTGTTTAACCTCAGTTCTCATCAGGCCTTACCTGCGAAGGAGATACATAGCAATACAGATATCTACCAAAGGAGAGATATAGATATGTGTGAAACTTAGGCTAAAATAAACAGGGAGTGTGGAGAGGGAGTGTGTTTCAGGTGAGTTAAACTTCTACGGTTAAATGAATGTGAAGTAGGATTTTTGGTTTGTAGCTGTGGACTGAAATGCCAACAGTTCACCTAAGTGCTGTAACAGAATTTTTTCCATGGGCTGTGGCTTCATGTTGTTTCTTCAGCAGATTGCATTGTTCCACCCTTAAGAACCAGTAAGTGCTGGAACTAGTGTGAAGCTGTGCTTTCGCTGTTTGGTCCTAACATACTTGATTAATGGCTGTTCAGACCTCTCTCTGACTGAGGGGGAAGGGGAAGTATTTGACAGCTTATTAAAGGGCAGATCAAAGCTTCTGACACTTAGAGAAATTTAATCCCTTGTTGGATTTTTTTCGAAGTGTGGTTGCAGCTGCCTAATGGGAAAGGAGCTACCAGATGATGTGTGCATATAGGAAACACAGCTTGAGAGCTGTGATAAAAATAGCTTACTGGCTGGATGTGGAAAAGGAAGACGGTGAGGAGGTGTGTAGTAAGGACAGTCAGAAATTGTCTGTGTGCTGTGATGTCAAATTTATGCTGCCAGAAATCCAAATCCCTAACATATTTTAATCCCCATTCATCTTCATACGCACTGACACCAGTCTTGCTATAGTAACATCAGGAGAGATCCATCAGGATTGAGATGAGCCCTGGAGAGAAAGACTTGGGGGTGTTGGTGGATGAAAAGCTCAACATGACTCGGCAATGTGCACTTGGAGCCCAGAGAGCCAAATGTGTCCTGGGCTGCTTCAGAAACAGCGTGGCCAGCAGGTCAAGGGTGGGCATTCTGCCCCTCTGCCCTTGTGAGACCCCACCTGCACTGCTGCATCCAGCTCTGGGTACAAACCACAAGAAAGGTACAGACTTTCTGGAACACTTCCAGACTAAGGCCACTCAGTTGATCAGAGAGCTGGGGCTGCTCATCCTGGASAAGAGAATACCAGGGAGGTCTTAGAGCAGTCTGCCAGTACCTAAMGGAGGCTTGCAGGAGGACTGGAGAGGGAGTTTTTGCAAGGGTATGTGATGACAGGACAAGAGGGAATGGCCTTCAGGTGAAGGAGAATAGGTTTAGATAAGATATTAGGAAAAAGTTCTTTCCTGAGGATGGTGGAACAGGTTGCCCAGAGAGGTTGTAGACCCACTCCAGCTCCCTGGAAATGTTCAAAACCAGGTTGGATGGGGCTTTGAGCAGCCTGGTCTGCTGAGAGAGGGGKTGGAACTAAATGACCTTTAAGGTGCCTTCCAACCCAGACCATTCTATGATTCTATGAAATATATCTAGAAGCAATGGATTTACATTGTTGCTTGTGGATTTTTGGTTGTCCTTTAGTATTTTGTAGATSAAATGATAATATGTGGTGAACCACTAATGTACAATATAAAACAACACAGGAGATTTTACTTCCATTGTTGGGGAGTATATTCCTAGTGATCACTATTTTTTTTTTCCAAACTAATGTTGTCTAATAAACATTTCTCTGATATCTTTCCGTTTTCTAAGAACCAGCAATAGCTTACCAGACTTTCTAAATAAAAGCCATCAAATAATGACTGCTGAATTAATATTCTGGCTATCAGATGCTCTGCTATAGGTCTTTTTTTTGCCACAGGGAACAGTATCAGGTATTTCAACTCCAACTTTTGAAAGGGGCTTCATCTGAAGAGCCACCAGCCCCCTTCCTCTTACACAGGCACTGTGTAAGAGTGTAAGGCCACTGTCTTCTCATTGCTTGCCCCAGGAACCAAAGCACTAAACCTGCAGTCCACAGATGTGGTCAGGTGCCTAAAGCCACAAGACCTGCTAGACTAGGGGCAGGTACCAAGGATATTAGTTTAGGAATTGGACACTGGGAAGTCAGATATGTGATGGAGTTGTTCTTTGTGTGGCTGTCATTCAAAAATAGCCAATTATTCTTGACAAAGACTGTCAACAGAAAGTACAAAAGATATTTCTATCAGAGGAGCTTCAGATGGCCTATGTTGGCTGAGGCTTCAGAGCAGTGCTAGCTGCCAAAAATCCTTCTTCACTCTGCTTGGCTTTAGCTGGTTGAAGATGGTCAGGTGAAACTACCTGACATTATTTACCCTGTTAGCCTGCGTGTGCTGTTCACTCATTGCTCAAAGAACCTCCTCAAAAATGGTGACCTGATCTTGTTACAGTGTGTTTCACTTTATCTTTCCAAGCACACCTTCTGGTGTCAATCATCTTTGGTAGAGGTAAAAATAAAGTCAAGAAGTATCTCATTTGCTTCCTTCCTTTCTGCATCTCACTTTTTTAGGTTTTCTCTAAACCTCCACAAGGGCAGCAGTACTAAGGTATCATGCAAAGTTCATAGCATAAGTAGTGTTTTCTTTTCTTAAATTTACCAGGTTATTCATATTCATCCTAAAGTCTCACCAATAGACCTGGAARAAGAGAAACCATACAACTTAAACCTCAGGGATTGTTATGAAGAACAAAACATTTGATTGTTCTTGTGTCCATTTGCAATGAYAGCAAGTGATTTGAAAAGCAGAGCTGTTTGATTGCAAGGCTATGCAGGTAACTACAGCTGAGCTGCCAGCTGATTGATACATGTCCTCTTGCATTCCTCAAATTCTGACTACTTCTGCTGCTGCTCAGCATACACACACCTGCAAGGCTGCCTGGGAGCAGTCTAGCCACACTCCTGAGTTTTGGGCTGTCTGCTAGTTGCCCTGGTGAGTTCAGGAGAACTATAAGTTCCATCTCTTTGCAGCAGATAATTCTGCTTGCAGCAGGATTTTTTTTCCCCTGGTGTAAGCTCAAAGGAAGATTAAAGTTTTTTTTTTTCTAATAGTGTGTGGTTTTTGTGACTTGTCTTCCATAGCTGTCTTGAATCCTGAATTAATCTAAACTGTGTATTTTAAGTACATTGAGAGCACAGATCTGAAAGCATTTCTCTTGAGCTTTGGGCTGTCTGTAGAAAAAGAGTCAGCGCAGGATGTATGTGCATCTCTGACAGGTAGGTTTGTTAAAGCTCACTGCTCTGTAGCCCCTTTTGTCTCATACTTCCATCTTGGAAAGATTGTTTTATACTCTACAAAACCACTTCTCTGTAAATCCTTCAGGGTTATTAAATAGCATGTGTGATTTAACAGAAGGTGCAAATTAAAAAGATGGACACGTTTATTAGAACAGACTGCGGTTTATTTGAAGACAGCTTCTCAAAGAAACTTCATCTCTGAAGCAAAGCTAGACRTTATGGATTGGTACCTCTTAGGGGCACTTTTTAATTAATTTCAGACATCTGTACAGAATTCTTGATGTCAGAGTGAGCCAGCCTTACTCTGTCACTGGAAAAAGGCAATCACTTGTAGGCAGACATCTGAAATAGGTCAGATTGATAGAGCTCCTGTTTCTCTCCACGTACTGCCAGAGGAGTGGGTGCTTCAGGTGGGACTGTCAGCTATGTAGACAGGTGATGTTGGGGGAGAGGAACCTCGCCCTCCTTGCTCACACATCTCTGAATGGGATATAGCTGTTGTCCTCTTCCTTTGTGTGTTCCTCCCTTCAACCTCCCTTTTTCCTGTTTTGTCTCTTGCGAAGGTCCAAAGCAGAAAGCTCTTTTTGGAGAATAATGCTTTCTTTTTGCTTCCCTTCTGTTGTCTTGCTTCAGCTTTCACTCTTGCTCATATCTGAAGACCACAGGGCTTCACATCTCACAGGGCGCGCTTATGGATGCAGCAGAACTGCTAAATACACAGTGTCAGGAGCTATGTAAGAATAAATTGCTGCATTAATTGGTCTGTTTCTGGGTTCTGTAACCACAGCTGTKCCAGGGCTGTGTATGGAAGCTGTAAGACATTGCTGAGTGAAGTTTCAAATTGAACTGTTTTTCAAAGGCAACTGTATTGTATATAGCTATTTAAAACTATTAAATAGTTAAGGAGTCTTTGAAGTAATACTTTTGAATCCAGKAGAAAGTAATGGTGTATTTTTCATTGATTTAGTAAGTTTTTTGTCAGTTTGTTAATGCATTTTATTAGACTAAATTTTAAGGACTATTCTTTTTCCACCTTTCTAAATATTCAGGAAWGTCTTTGTAGATAAACYGGACTTGAGATTTAAACAGTGAAGCTCTTATCCCAGCCTAGTGAACCCAGTGAATTTTTAATTGTTTTTTTTTTTTCTCCTAAGCGGACAYTGGTAGATAAGCAAAAGCTGCTGACCCAGCAACATGAGGATGCAAAGGAACTGAAGGAAAACCTGGACCGTCGAGAGCGCATTGTCTTCGACATTTTGGCGAACTACTTGAGYGAGGAGAACTTAGCAGACTATGAGCACTTTGTGAAAATGAAGTCGGCCCTGATCATTGAGCAGCGAGAGCTTGAGGACAAGATCAAGCTGGGGGAGGAGCAGCTGAAGTGTCTGACCGACAGCCTCCAGCCTGAGCGCCTCAAATAAGGGCACTGAATCTGACCAATGATGGGAAAAATGGGAAAGAAGGAAGGGATAGGGGAATTTCCAAGTATACGAATGAGTATCTTGGCTTGCCTGAGTATCTAGTAGAGAAACAAGTGCACAAGAGAAAAATAGCTCTCACAACAGCAATAATGCTCTCTTTCATTTTTTTTGGAATGATGTATTTAATTTTTTAGATCACATTTTTATTGCTGGACTCCACAGCTGTTCCTCATTGCTTAACTTGCAGAAAGCTCCACAGAAAAGGACAGACTCTTAACCTTTCTGTTCAGTTTGTTCAGTCTGGCAGTTGTGCATKCAAACAATGGTTTTTTAGAATAGATTGTATACTTCCTTTATGTTCAGATGCTGCACAGTCTGCTGGGAAACCCTACAGCAATTCATGAATGCACATACATTTAGAAGCTCTAAATTTAGTGGGTTTTTATGTTTTTTTTAAAGACACATTAAATAGGGGAAGCGTGCATCTTATAGCTAATATATTCAGATTGCTGAAATGTAGTGTCACTCTGATCCTGTGGCATCAGACACTTTTTTGTAATATTGTATATAGGATGGCATTTCCCCTKGCAGAAAACAGCTTCAAAATCAGTCTCAGTTAAATGCTTCTTAACCAGCGTGCAAATCACCTAATGCCTACCTTGCAGAAGATCTTTTTTTAAATTATTTTGCAAGACATATTTGTACATCCTCTTAGTGCAATGCAAGTGATTTTCTTTACCAAGTTGTACTTGATTTAAGAAACAGGCTGGAAGTACTGTGCTGATTTTATTCAAAATATTTTTCATCTAAATTATTTAGAAGGCTCGTTTGCTTTTTGTGCTTTTTTATGCATGTTTTTATTCTTCTTGTCCCCAACCCACTACACTTTGTGGAAATAAATGTAGGTTAAGGACACTGCCTCTGTTTTTCTTCTGATTGCTCAACATTGTGATGGTTTTCTRTAGACAGTTAAGTTATACTGAAGATGACCTACATAATGCTTTTCATTCCTTTCTCAGACTACCAAATGCAATATGAACACTTCTGCCATGTAAATAGTGTGCATTACTTGGAGCAACTCCGCTTTGTAACTGTGAACATAAGTGGGGCTGTTTGCKTGTTTTTTTCCATTGAACAGTGATAAAGGAGAGATGTTAGTTCACAGTATCGATCACTGCTTGTGTTCTCCTAATACTGCCATTGACTTAGATAATTTCTCATAGCTCTAAAAAGAGGTGCTAACTCATGTTTCAGTGCAGTAATGGGTTATGCTGGCTTGCTTAGATACCTACAGTGAAATTCTGTAGTGTCTAAGTGTCACGTTCTATGTTAAGATAAAGTTTTGCAGGCAAAGAAAGTCTCGGAAGACTTTGTGTATATGCCATTTCCATTGTAGCAAGGAAAACATTTCTCTCTCCTCAGACAAATACTCCCCAGCCAGAAGCCATTTTCAAGGCTGATGTGAATGCCAGTCTGTAGCTAAGCAGGTTGAAAATGCAAGTTGTTGAGAAGAGAGCAAAGAATTCTTCCCACTGCTCCTGCAGTATGGCAGCATTCACAAGAGTTTTTCTGTCCTTCTTACCTGAATCCTCTCTTTTGTGGGGAGAGAACTTAAGAGGCACTGATGAGTGAATTCCTTGCCAGTTGGGGAACTGGGGAGCAAAAATCCTCTGGAACCAGTTCCTTTACAGACAGATGCAAYGGTTAAAAGGACTCTTGTCCCTGCCCACACCCTTATCATGCACTACTTTGTATACCTGGACCAAATCTTTAATGAAATGGTGTTGATGTGTGTCAGTTGAGGTCAAATGKAGCTATCATTTTACAAGACCTACAGCTGACCTTTGTTTCTCCCTCCTAGTTCAGAAATGTAGTCTTCTGGCATCTCACAGTTATTTGCTGCTATGTTCCTAGGACAAGTGGTCCCTTTGTCCTTAAATTTATCCCTTAACGATAACAAACCTGAAACTAAACAYAAATAAATTATGCTTGTCTTTTAGCTTGGAGAAAAGTGTGCATTGTTTTATCTGTGGCATTTTAAAAATTTTACATATTGTGGTTACTCTGAAATGTGTATGTGAAATGTGAATAATAATATAATGACAATGTGTTTGTATACAGTACTTTAATTTAGATCTCTGATAAAAAGTAGCAATATTGTGAAAGCTATATCTATTATCCTTTTCACAGAACAGTTGTGTAGACACTATTATCTCCATTCCTTTTTCAAAACTGTTAAAAATCACTTACCCTGGAAAAGTGAAGATGGTGGCCTCCCAATGTTATATGTAAATCTGTAAATAGCTGTACTGTTGCTTTTTGAAAAAAATCTGGTGCTAATGTTTTGCCTTCGGCATTCTGGGGATGGCTGTTYCTTCATCCTTTGTTGTTCTCAATTCTAGATCTCTTTGTATAGTGAAAGATTTCCACAATGCTTCTCCAGCTGTTTGGATCCTGCAGCCCAGAATGAAAATGTACAGTTTTCCTGCCTGACACTTAACATGTACCTACTGACAAATGGTATTGCTTGACTTTGAGAAAATAAACTGTATATTTCAATGTAGAGTTAGTTTTTGTGTGCAGTTTTAATGTCAAAAGCTACCGCTTTGCTTTGCTTTGCTTTGCTTTGCAGCATTGGCCAGCTTGTGGTGCCCACCAACAGTGCTGTGAGCTTTTCAAGGCCAGCCATTATCTTGTGGTCTGAGGTAGCTGGCTGTCTTTGCACAGTTTATTTAATGTATTGAGTAATCGATCATTCTCAAGTTRCCAGTGTAAGTAAGTACCAGAAATATGTTCGTGTCTATTTAGTATTTTAAGATTGTGAATGTGAGATGGTAGAAAGCAAAAATGTGTTATGAGGTCGATAAAATGAATAGGTCTCTCGACACTTATGGAGTACGTACCAGGGGAGCAGTTTAGACTTTCCTGCTTGGGCAATGCCACTGTTTCAGTTTCATCCCATGYTTACAATGGATACTTCATACAGAAATTTCTAAAGTCAGTGGTGCACAAGATTTTTTTGCAAAACAGATCACTCGTGACCTCTCCAACTTAACAGACTTTCACAGAAACTTCAGTTCGGTGGGGATTCTCAGATTAATTGCAGAATCTTCTGCCTTACTGGGAAACACTGGCAAGTGTGCATGTAGTAGTGGTGACCACAGATCACAGAACCATTGCTTGATCCTGGAAATTAACTGTCCATGGTTGTCTATGAAGCTCTTTATAAAATATGGGAAAAAGGACTTAGGGAAAGAAAGATAATTTGTAGAATTTTTCTAAACTTTGTTTTACCCTTTTTCTCCTTCTGTCTTTGTACATGGACCACCTGTTCGTGCCTGTTTTTGTGAGCACCAGCAGCTCTAGAGGAATAACTGTTTAGTTTTKGTGTACTATTTGAATTTTTTTTTAAATCGCCTTTCTTTAAACTAAAATTGAGTTCYGTTCTTGTTTCAAAAGAGYCCTCCAGTTTCAAAAGAGTTACYGTTYCATGATGTTCTTTCCTAATCAAGTKCTAGTGATTAATTTTGGTGTACTAAATTGTCTCAGTTTTTGCAGCTGAAGYAACCTKTTGGCAATCCAGTAGCTCTAGCAAGGCCTTATGCAGTAGAAATCACCTCCTGTTTTAGTGGTGTCTGGTCATTTATTGTGGAAGTTCAAATGTTTATTCTAATTAAGGGCTTCTCAGTTGTGCAGGTTTTTTAGAGCAGAAATTGTTTTTTCTATATACTTAAGCAGAYCATGCCCACAAAGTGTTACAAAAATTAATAATTAAATCTTTGGACTGGATTATATATTTTCAATTGTCAGCAGTGGTAAATTGGTAATCTCATTTACTTACCATAGTTCCAGTCTGCAGCTTAACAAATTATSGTGATTCACAGCTGAAAGACAGGTAACCCATGTGAATTAGCAATTCACCCTCTGAAATCTTGTATTTAATTTTTCCTACCTGCTGTTTTGATAATGTTTATATGAATAAAGTTGTACCATATGAAGTAGCTTAATACATTCCAGAGGAAAATTTGGATCAAAAGCAGTTTGGTGCAGTTCAGTAGTAGAAGGTAGTTCTCACTCAGGCTACAGTGGCAGACTTACAAGCACAGTGAGCCTCTCCTCAAGAGGAGCTGCAATTAAACACTTTTTCCTTGGTTGTAACCGTGTGGGCCAGGGGGCTATTGAGTATCTTAGCCAGGTTTTATTTTAGTCACAGCTGGTGAGCCTCTCTTGAGTACAAGGCTAGTAAAATGCAATTTTGTTTTCTCCTGTGTTAAAAATTATCACAATGGCTTTATTTTTAAATTGCCTCCAAGACAGAAGTCAAATAATCTCCTTAAGTTTTGCAGGGAGAGATGGCGTTGTGACTAGGACTTGCTTTCCACTATTGCCAAACATGTCAGTGTCAGTGGAATCTGTGTTCTCACTTCCTCTTAATTCTCCTCCATACAACAAATTGCTTCCTGGTAAAGTTAACAAGAAATGTATCCACAAACTGTCATTACCTGTTGCCTGATGCTGCTTCTGACTGCCTTGTGCTGGCCGCTGCCAYGGGTGGGATGCAGGAATATCTGCAGTGATTTCTGGCACCTTTTCTGGAGTCAAGCAGAATGAGGAATTCTGTGTTTCTCCTCCTCGCTAGGTGTTATTTGTTACCTACAATAATGCCCCTAGAGAGCAATATTCCCAATACATTTCATCTTTTATTGGAATACTTTAATTTGCTGTTCATGGTTGCCTCTCTTAACACAGGAGAGATTTTAATTAAAGCAAATGGACTTGTGACTGGAGCTGAAGATGTACAGGGTGGTGGAAGGCACAGAAGAATAATCAYACTTACTTTCAGTAACATAAAATCTCCAGCAAAATAGAATCTAAAAAGCCTGTCCCAAGTGAAAACAGTCAAGAACTTTAGGTCTGTGTTCCTATATTTTAATGGAATTAATGAAAGGCTTTTCTTAAGTGCTTACCAAGCTGCAACTGTGTTAACCAAACTATTTGTTCTAAGCAAGTTTTGTAAGATGAGCCACCCCTGTCGATTGGCCCTAGGGAAGCTGCAGTCTGACACACATTACCAAGCGTTGTTGCTTTGCTGCTGTTGCTTGTGACAGCAGCAGTTGCTGGGCTCTTTATGGAGAGTATGTTCTGGTAATGGATGTCTGCTTACAAGAGTTTTACCAAAATATTGTTTTGGTGGAGCTGTGAAGTGCGCTATCCCGAGAGGAATTTAAAAAATCTTCATGATGAGGATTATTTCAAGCGTTTAGTTTCAACATCTGTTTCATTTCCCAGCTGTCTGCTCTTCATAGTGTTTGTTACTGGTGAATTACATTTGTGTCTTTTCTAAAAGCCTCAGAGAAATATAAATRCAATGAGCAGTCGCAGGCTAAATAATAAGCAATGGAAGGAAGATAAGATTATATCTCAGTATCTAAATATGAAAGGCGTGAGTCCTGTGAATACTATTCATAGCCACTCCCAGGAGTTGCAGCTTCAACAGCTTTCTCACGCAGGTATGGTTCCTCCAGAGATAAAACAGGAAAATAAGCTGTGATGATGGAAGTGGCCAACACTGACTCGAAAGGGGTGGAACAGTCATTCTCTTATTAATGGGGTGATACACATCACAAGGAAGTGAAAATCAAGAAAACCTTGAAGGATCAGTGCCCTGAAGGAAGAAAAACTAAACCAGTGGTAAAGTGCTTCAGGACTGCAGATTTCGTGTTTCTGTTTATCTGTACGTGCCACAGCAGAAGTGTTCTGTCTCCATGTGCTAGGGCAGGCTTTTAAATTACTATAATGTAAAAATACCTTAAAGCATCTTTGAAAGTTAAAGTTATCAGGAACAATTTGGAATTTCAGAATCTCAGATTTCACTGTATAAGACCATCTTACACAGTGCATTGCGTGACGCCCCTTTCTGGGCTCAGCAGACAGTGGACAGTGGAAAGCTCTCTGGCACTAAGGAGCGTTAGGAAATTACTCTTCGAGGAAGAAGTCGTTGTTTTTCTGGTCATCCTAAATTCACTAAACAGCCTGGCTAGATGGACATGCTGATGTGCTGAGGCTGCACAAGCTGGGAGATGAGGATGTTTACAGCACAACAAACATTTACAGAATGAGGGACCTGGCTTGTTCTCTGGGGTTTTGCTTCCCTAATTGCCACCTCTTCAGAGCTCAGTTTAATACCAGGCTTCTGGTTGGTGGCAGAGCAATACCCCATTCCTGTTCAAGCTGAATCATCATGTGCTGCCCAGAAAGCATGGYTTAGACAGCAAGATCTAAATACTCACCCTTGCCATCAGTAGGAAGTGGTGGATGTTGGGTTTCTCTTCCCTGGACTTTATTRCATAGTTCATGGTAGGCCATCAGTGAATCCCAAAGCAGAAACACTCCATGGAGAAGTGTGACCAGAATGACCAGTGCCCTACCAGATCAYAGAATCKCCTGGGTTGGAAAGGACCTTAAAACTATCTAGTTGTGACCTCCTTCCAGACAGGGACACCTTCCACAGATCATGTTGTTCAAGCCCTCATCTAGTCTGTCCTCAAACGTTTCCAGGGATGGAGCATCCACAGCCTCCCTGGACAACCTGTGCCAGTGCCTCACACCCCTCTAAGTGGAGAATTTGGTTTTAATGCCTAATCAAAACCCACCTTCTTGCAGTTTAAAGCCTTGTTCTGTCACTGGAAGCCTTTGTAAGAATTCCCTCTCCACCTCCCTCATAGGCCCTATTTAAAAGGTATTAAAAGGTACTGTAAGGCCTCCCTGGAGCCTTCTCTTCTCCAGSCTGAACAGCCCCAAATCTCTCTCTGTGGTCCCAGGAGAGGGGCTCCAGCTTTCTGATCACCATCCAGGCCCTCCTCTGCACCTGCTKTAAGAAGTCCACACATCTCTTGTGCTGGGGAGCCCAGAGCTGGACACAGCACTGCAGGCACAATCACCTTCCTGCCCATGCTGCTTTTGATGCAGCCTAGGCATACATTTGGCTTTGTGACTTGCAAGCCCACTCTTCTGGCTCACATCCAGCTTTTTGTCCATTCCCTGATCCAGGATACATCAGCCTCTGAATCCAAGTTTAGGGTGCTGTATGATTGCAGCCTAAGTGCCAAAGGCTGTTGAGGATACAACAACAGATCCACTTCTTTCCTGTTTTTTTTTTTTTTTCTAGTCTGAGGTGCCTGGCTTTGGATACTGGTGCTAGGGTCCAACTCTTCAGCACATATGGGGGGCTAGGTGTGGGTTGCAGTTTAGGTGTATCGCTGGCAGTCTAAATAAGGAGCCTTATTGGCCTTGATCCTTTTTATAGCCAAGCTGAGATAAAGTGGCTGAAAGAGCTTAGTTCAACACAAATATACTTCCTTTCCTCATCTCCTTCTCCTCTTGGCAGACAAATCTAATTTAGGCATTGAAAGCAGAAGTGGGATTAATCTATGCCTTGGGTCYCTAACTCAGCATTAAATTCTAAAAGCCAAGGTGCTATATGCAGCATTAATTGCAACTCCATTTTCAAATGACTGCACATGCTGAATCCTTTTGGTTTTAATACAAAAGATATATTTCTGGTATTTCAGATCTAGGGGTTCTTACAAGGCTCTGTTCTACAAATCCTCTGTGTATTTCTATAGAATGASAGTCCATGAAGTTTTTTTTAAAAAATGCTTTTCTTCCCATTTTTACGCAATAGGGAAGAAAAAACCCCAGGTGAGTAAACTTCATTGTCACACTGGTTTGGCAAAGGTGGAGTTATTTAGGCCAGCATTTTTTGCAGTGGGCAGTTCCACCCCATCAGTAAGAGATGATTACAGCAGAAGCCCAGTGATAATGGTCACCATTTGCCACATATATGGCAAACAACGAAGAGGAAAGTTGCACAGGGAAAAACTGGCAGCCTGGGTGTGTTCAAACAAATTATCATTTCATATGGTGACATGCAAAGCAAWTAATCAAGGAGCAAATGATGGAAATCACATGGACAGGGCAAGGACATCTAGACTAGACTCAAAAACTGTGGGATCACAGTGAATGAACAGCTCACATGAGCTCTATGCTCTAGGAAAAAGGCTGAAACAGGAACATAAGGAAAGTAGTGACTTGTGATAAAATAATACTGAAAACTTCCTAAAATAATGTGTCTAATCCCACTAGCTATATCCAAAGCAAAGGACAGGAAAATGAGAGAAGAGACTCACATAAGTTATTAGACAGTAGAAAGAATGTCATAACACAACCAAAGAGCACTCACTAATCAAAACTGAAATTTAAAAGTTGCTCTGTGTGTGCTTTTGAGCATCACATACAGGATCAGACTCTTTCAAACAGAGAAAGCCCTGACAAGAACCAATGCAAGACAGATTCATGAAAATAAAAATTAGGTGCAAATGTTCAAGGGTGTTAAGAGCACAGTACTGTTATCATGAATGATGGGGAATGTGCAGTGTGAGCGTTGGCCATGAAGTCTCTGGAAGGCAGGAAATTGGGATTGAATATTTTATGGTCACTATAAATCCACCTTTTGTGTTTGTTGTTCTTACATTACATGGTCACTTACCAAGGTGTGACTGCTTTGGTAAATATTTAGATTGACTACAGTTTTAGAACTGGGGTCTTAAAAGAGYTGCAGTGATTACAACATGGCTTTTTGAGCTGACAGGTCAGGAAAATCGGTGGGAGACTGCAAACCTTTGGCTTGCAAGTGGGGCTTGAGCACTTGCAGCACGGATCTGACAAGTTTTTTTCTTCAATTACAGACCCTCTCCAGATATGGATCTATAGAAACTGCCACAAACTCTTCTCCTTTTACTGGTTAGTTACCAAGTTTGTTTTTTGTTTTTTACTTCTGTGTTGTCAGTCTCCTACCAGTGCTCCTGGGCTGACCAATTTAGCTGTCCATAAAAGCATTCCCCTCTTCATCAGCACCTTTCAGGTGGTTGTCCCCACATTTTGAAACTGTCCTGAGCTCCAGCATCTTCTGGTGCATCTTTCATCTCCTTTGCCTTGAAACTTGTAAGCTGGCTATGGAATGCTYTGAGGGAAAGCAGGGACAGACACTTCTTTCCCCTGCTGCCCAAGTAAATGTCAGACTGGCACAAGGGTAAAAAGTAGAGCTGTCCTGCCTTTGAGTTGGAGTTGCTGGAATAAAATCCTTTTGAAAAGCAGCTTCCCTTCACGTATTTAAGGAATTTGCCCTGAGTGGAGCTCTTTATGGAACTGCATCCTTCTGTTCTCCACTGGCACCCAGTTTGTGGCTGTCGGGGTTTTCATAAGAAATCTGGTTTGCTTACGGCAGTATCAAATTTTACCTGTGTTCTGAGTGACTAGAATATTTCTATCTACTTCCTCCTGCATTAATCTAAATAGGGTACTGGTCAGATGAAAGATAACAGCCATTGTTCAGCTATTACAGTAGCCAAGAATTGGGGCAAAGGCACAGAAACCCTTTCAGGGTGTCTGTAAAGATCCTAAAGATCACCTACCTCAGATCATGGCTAATGATCAACTAATGAGCAACCAGGTATTCATATGGTTCTCCTAAACCAGTACTTTAATACTATGCCATCATTTGTGTGGGGAGTTGCTTGTAAAGCTGTTAAACCCACATGCTGTGTTATCAGCTAAAGGTTTCTATTGATCTCTTTATTTTCATTCCCTTTAATGAAAATTCATTGRTATTTTATTTCCTTGTGACTTCTAATAGCTGATAAGAGCAAGCTGCTAAAGCAGCTCCAGCGAAGTGACAAAAGCCTGGCGTTGTAGCAGCTCTCAGAAATGCTGCCAAGTCGGAGTGAAACCACAGTGTGACGTGTTGATAAAATTCCCCCATCAGGTGGTCTTTTCCACTGGCTCTAAAATGTCAAGTCTGAGGAAAATGTCTTTGTTAAGCTTTAAATGACCTACTTTTGGGTATCTGGGAATAACCAGGAGCCTACCCAAACCACAAGAGTGCATCTAATTTTAGCAGCCCTTCATTTCATGCATGCCAGCTTTTGTGTTCTGCATCTCTGCGAAAAAACATCAGTTTCTTGCTGAGCCAAAGACAAATTTTACTGGTTTTAAGTCAGCYCTTTGTCAAGTCATGATCACAGTGAAATCATTCCTTTTAACATTTTTGAGTCTATAGTAGTCATCTCAAATTTACTACAAAAGCTAACAGTGAGCCCATTCCAAAGGATCTGCTGCTGCTGGTCTCTGAAGAAAAGGTCTGGACAGCCCGTGCTGGAGAATTCTGGGCAGCTGTACTTTGTGTGTTCCCACTTGCCCTGGTTTTTAACTGACCAATAGTAAAAGGGTCAGATTCTTTGCAGGAAGTTTCTGTGAGTCTTGTAGCTCAGTTATAAGGCAACCCAGAAACGTTAAGGACAAAAAAAAATGATGTTAGTGTGTCAGGAGGGGCTCCGAGGATACTGCTGATGGTGTAGATGCAGGACAGAAGGTTTCTGACAYAGTTTGGATGGAAGCAGCACTAAAAAGTATTTGACCACTGTTAGGGATATTAGTGCTGTGCAAGACTGAAAGGAAGCAAGTGCAGGCATGGGTGAAGTACAGGCTTCCTAGCTTGTAATACCTAAATTGGACATTGAACACTGTCTCTTGCTAGGAGGGACACCATATAATCCCTCTCTTATAATGTCAGAGTCCACTGTAATCTTAGGCTAAAACACATGTTTAAATCCCATCCACACTGGACAAGTGGAATTAACACAGAGGATGGTAGGCACTGAGCATTGTGGCTGTTTATTTGGAATGTCACAAAACAGAAGAGAAATCAAGGCCACCCAAAAAATAATCACAACAAACCTATTAGCAAGTTCTCCGGAGCCAGAAAACTTACCAGCCAATGGGATCAACCATAGAAAAAAAGCAGCACCTTATGGGATAAACCACAGAAACATGCAGCACCGGCTGGCAGCTATAGACAGGGTTAGTGTAGTTGAGCTACACTCAGTGGGATTGAGCTGAGTATCTGAAAATGTGCAGTGCTTCCCTGTGGAGCCCCTCGTGGCTGGCACTGGGTTTCCTCTCCAGAGGCAAGCCTTGGCTGCTGCAGGCTCCCAGCCTTAGCCAGACCTGGCAGGATGGACCGTGAAAATCACTCTAAAAGCCAGAGTCAAGCCATTAACAGAGACCTCTGCCGTGCAATGACAAGAGCTGCCCTGCCCCAGGGTCGTGTTTAGGGGCACAGGAAGGAGCTTCCCCCCAGCTCAGGCCACTTCCATCTGCAGACAACAGAGCCATCCACATGGGGGGCCTCCCAAACCCCTCTCCTGAAGGGTTTACTCTCCCTTCCCAAGGCATGTGCTATGAAGTGCAGGGGATTTTAACTCTTTCAGAAGTCCATCTGGTTTTTGGGTGTTTGTTACTGCAACAGCTGTGGAGTTTATCTATGCAGAGTCCTGTGRGGTCTTTATGGGATTTCCCTCAACTGAGGTATCAGCTGTGGTGAGTTTACTGTGCTCTCTGAAAACACATCCTCATYTTTTAAGTGTTGCTGCTCTCCAGCATCATTTAATGAGCTGTTGACAATGTATTTGTGATCTGTGTTTGAAGAGGCCTGGGCAGAACAGGCAGAAGTTCAACTGCTGCTGGGCTGTGAAGCACTTAATGGTGAGAGATGTGTTGAGTTTGATAGAGGTGTTTGTCTCATCCCTGAATTTCCCARGTTTTAAAGGACAGCTTGGTTTGGCTATAAACAGCTAGGAAAGGTGTTTATGTAAACATATTTCTTAGACACAAGTTGTGGTTTTAGAGGCCCACATTTAGGTTCGATGTTGGATTTGGAGAATTGTTGGTCTGATGATCTGCTGAGGACAAGCAAGGAGTGACCAAGGGTAAGGATGCAACAACTCTAATCCCCAGTTCACTGATCACAGAGTAGAAAGYTGCTGTGCTTCCTGGAAGAAGTAACCTTTGTTTCAGAAACAAAAAGTGAGAAAGTATTTGTAACTGAGCCTCCAARCTGTTTACAGGCTCTCTCAGCTGCTTACGTGGTACCACTTGCTGGGCCATGTATCTTGCACAGCGTCTTGATTTCAGGCTGGTTTTTCAATGTGTAGCAAATAAAAGGAAAAATAACTTGAAACAAATATTTCCTGTTCTGTGGTATTTAACAATGAAATTGTAAACCACAGAAGGGACCGGGCTTGATCTAAAGGTCTTTGAAGTCAGCAGAACTATTTCCACTGATTTCAATGTTCTTTGGGCCATGGCCATAGGAGGAAGAAAGCAAATGTTTTCTGCCTCAAAAAGTATTAACCATTGGCATTCAAGGAACAAAAAAAGTGTTACATTTAAAATGTGTTCCTTTAAATAAAGTAGTCAGAAACTTAGTTAATTTATATCTGCTTCCTAATAATTTGTCACTGTTACACTAAAAAGGAATATGTTTATAGAATTCATAATCATGCTCTGAGAGAAATAAAAACACTTAATACTGTCATTTGCTTCCTATCTTCTTCCATTCCATTTTGTGTGTACTGTATTTCTCACTAATGTAATGATGCTTATGCTCCTGGTTGTTATCACAGATAGAGCACGGTAGATTTCCAGTTGAATTAAACTTCACTGTGCTGATAGAGGTTGACAAATACATTGAAATCATTATTTTTCAGTACAGTTTAATCTCTAAAACATCACAGTGGATTTGGTTTTGTTGTGTTGGGATTTTTTTTTGGGTGAGGTTGTGACTGAGAATAAATAGGCCAGAGGTGGAGAATTTGGTGAGCAAAGAATTGTTGTTCTGGGAGTGGTGTAGGGGATGCCCCTCCTATCACAGGGTCAGACAAACAGGGGCGTGCAGCAGCCTCCTGTGTAAAATCAGCAATGGCTTTGCCTGCAAGAAAAGGAGTCTATCTGCCAGCTGCCTACTGCCCAAGGATGCTGTCCTTGTGAATCAGCAACCCTGTCAGGATGTCAGAAGGCCAAGCTGGAGTCTGGCAGACAACAGAGCCCACTGGGGAGTGTCTGTGTGTGTCTGTGTGTTTCTGTGTGTGT
>NW_026623233.1:2403994-2646311 GCF_030028575.1 Malurus melanocephalus | reverse complement strand
GGCTTCTTGTCCCTCAACAGCAGAGCCTGAGCAGCTGAGCTTGCCTGTGCACCAAACCAACCCCACGCAGCAGTGAGCGGCCAGAGAGGAGATCCCAGGCTGGTGATCTGCAGGAGAAGACAAGAGTGGTGTCATGGCCAGGCTGTATTACCTGCACAATGAATCAGTGAACCAGCATTGGCTGGAAGGTAGAGCAGGAGAGCTTTAAAGGTGATGCAGAAAACAGAAGGATATGAACTAATGGCATTTTTCAGCCTTCTTTAGTGATGGCAGTGACCAGCCATTGTGCATGTTACAGTGAGAAGAATTTCTCAATGAGACTTCCCCATTTCAGGTGTTTCTATGAAATAAACTTACTTGTCTTTTAATATCAAATTTTGAAATRTCACAAAATCACAGAATATTCTGAGWTGGAAGGGACCCACAAGGATCATTGAGCCCAACTCTTAATCAAATGTCCCATAGAGAAATCAAACCCACAATGTTGGTGTTGTTAGCACTATTCTGTAACCAGCTGAGCCAGTGCATCATTTGGAGTTTATCAGGGTTTAGAAAAGGGTTCAAAGAGGAGAAACTAGAAAGGAGTTAAGAACATTCTTCCAATTTGTAAGGGCCATTGTTTACATTCATGGGAAAACCATGAAGCAAGGCAAACATACCATAATTTTAAAAAATGTGTGTGTTTTTTAAACATCTGAGATAGCAAACATAGAACTATTTGTACTGAAGTATGGGTGCTGCCAACCAGAGTCCATCAGGAGAGCAGTTCAGTTTGGATTAATTCCTTGGAAAAACTCCTGCTTCTCCCCTATATTTCTTCCCACTGCACAGCTGCACTAATTTAAGTTGCATAAATAGAGGAAGAAGAATCTAGGAAAGAAGAAAGGATTATGAAATCACTTTTTTCTCTTTCAGATGAGAATTCTGTGTCCTTCAGGCTGTCAGACTAGGGCATCATGGTGGTCTCAAGCTGGAAAATCACGTAATCAAAAAGGTAGATTTTCTGGAAGGATACCTTACAGAAAACTGTATTTTACATGGGAGTTACCTATATGCTTTGGTGTTTTAAAGCAATTAGAATAAATGGGATATGGCARAGCTTTCATATTTTTGTAATATGTTAATGATTAACTGACTTCCTACATCTTTGTTGACTTAGTGGGAGAGTGCAAGGAACTGTGAGGTACCTATTTGGTAGCGTAGCAAGTTGGACAATTTGCAGGGGCATTTTTTTCCACCTCCCTTTTGGAACATGCTTCATCCAGCTGACACTGCTTCAAAGCCTTAGGCAACTCTCAGACTCAGAGAAGTAAGTTCCCTTTTTTTAATATTACTTATTTTATGAAGTGCTGATAGAGAACAGATGGGGAGAGATTTAAATATTTGTTTGTTTTCTATAAAGAATGCTATCCCAATTGGGAATTGAAGAATTAAGTTTTCAAGCATTAAATCAAAGGGATATTGCTAAGAAGAGACCTTTGTAATTACTGTACTGTTGGGKTTTTTTTTAACTCCCTTTGCTGCAAGACTTGTATTAGACAAAGGATTTGGTTAGTAAGCCATGTTCAGTATAGTCCAATAAAGCTGCATCTAGGCTATAAAACKTAACAAAAAGCAGAATTTGAATGTTAATTAAAAAATGCATGTGATGCCTGTCAGCATCTAAAGCAAAAATATTTGCTTCAAACAGGAAATAAGTGGAAATAAGTGAATTTCTGCTTACGTGGGCTGGAAAAAAATAATTTTWTGCTTATTTTGTATAGGAAGAATTTATCGTGAACTTTCTCTTTAAGCTAGATACAAGTTGCAATGGAATTCCTACTCTTTTGGCAGGCAGATGGGTTCAGACAGGGAGACTCAGACATTGTTCCTTCTATTGGAACATTTTTTAGTGTATTTTATTTTAGCTGTGCTATCATTTACCAAGAAGCAAGTGTAGTCTCCTATCCTTTTGGAAAGCTTTTTTTGAACCTATTTCCCCCCATCTATGAAGGAAAGCTCACCAGCAGGTTTCTGTGTGCAGGTTTCTGTGTGCACGTTTTGTGCTCTCCCGCTGCCCCTTTGGCACGCTCTTCCTTATGTGCTCTTGGCTCAGGGAATGCTCCTTCCTCCCAGCCTGGTTCCTGTGCAGCATTTCCAGCTTGATACTCCAGGTGCTTCAGGAGTTCTTCATTTCTCCTGCAGCTCCAGGAAGAATTAGTTCCTATTCTTTTGGCTGGAAGGGACATCTTCCCATGCCCCAAATCTGTGTTCAGTGCCCTCATCTTCCCAGTCATGTGTGATTTCTCAGGGACCTGGATGTGGTTGCCTCATGTACATTACTGAAACATTTTCTCTGTGCCAGACATCCAGAGTAGGCAAGCTTTTGGGYTCCCTCTGCTTTCTGAAGCTTCCTGAAAGGATCCCTTCTCAACACAGCCAGGTTATCTGCTTTGGCTTTTCAGGGACTGTCATTCCTGGAATGTCTCTAAACTGTTCCACTTTGGTTCTAAATGGAGATCCCTTCAAGGCAGAGGCAGAACAATCTGTAAAAACTCTTATAACATTGGGTCACCTGGGTCCTGGGTTAATCCCACTGCCATCTCACTGCCTACCAGCCTGCAATGTTTCCTTATGTAACAAGAGCTCAGGGTGGGCTCAGCCACAGAAAAGTAAATTAGGGTGTGAGAAGACAGTGAAGATATATAGAAATTATCTGTTCCATTTAATTCWATTATCAAAGCAAGTCAAAACATTTTCCTGAAATAATCAAATGATTTTTGCACAGCTAATTTTCAATGTATTCTTGCTTGATGGAAGAGAAATGTAGATTGCTTTGGTTTGCTTGTTTTGAAACACAGTAAATAAATGGAAGCAGCAGAATTCATAATATTGTATATTGACATTTGGAGGGACAGGGGACATAAGGCATGTTGAATCTGGACATAACCTGCAATGACTTTTAAGACTCTAGRCCCCACTAGTTTGTCTTTTCTAACTGAAAGTGAGTATGCTAGTGACAGGTAAAACCTAAACATGAGAWATCAGAGTTCAAGAATTCATGAGTGTCAGGGAGATATATTCAAGGAATTGGTCATAAATGCAGCTAACTTTATTTCTAGGAAAATATGAACAAAAGAATTGCCATACTGACTGTTCAAACTGTCTTTTGAAGAAGGTAGGAATAGACTGATTTATCAGCCAGTGGTAGCAGCTCTGTGGCTGGGACCACAGCAAGTGCATGGCCTTAGACATAAAGCTATGCTTCAGCCAGAGCTATGCTGAAACAGWATGGCAGAAGAATAAAAAACAGTTCTGAAGTTCTCTTCTAGACACATCTGAACTCAAGGATCCTAAGGCATTAGTCTTTGAGTGTCGTGTCAAGACAATTGTGTAAGACTTCCACAAATTTCCATTACAAGACCCAGCTCCATCTCACATTTCCCTGCAGTTTCAGTGTTTGAGTTCTTACACTTCAGGTGTTGATGACTGGCCCATCCAGCTCTCTGGTGCCTCAGATCCCAGAGGGGTAAGAGRTATTGCAGAGGGGCTGCTGCTGCTGGGGAATGTCTTACCCAGCACACACCAACCTTTAAAGAACCTTTGCTAAATGGCAAACTCCCTTCAATGCCTCTGAAAGCTGGAGCCCTCTTGCCCTCAACCCATCATATGAAATTATGCATTTAAAGACAAGTCTTGCAGGTGGTCATGTGTTGGGAGCACTCTCTTATGCCATCCTTTAATCTGGACATCCGTCCCTGGCACAAGCCCTCACCCCCTATGAGGGAGCCTGAGACAGACCCAGTAACCTGAARGGCCCAATTATATTTGAATGTATGAATTAAGAGAGTTTGATAGCTTTTTTCCCTCCTGCATTTACCTGCCAGWTTTTTTAAATCTTTATTTCAGGAACTGAAGACCGTTTGAGTTTTAGAAAGCAGATCTGAAACCCTATGGATGGAAGTAGACTACTGAATGCAATTTAAACAACTTTCTGGAAGACAGAGTACTAATTCCAGAATTTCAATGCATTTGGTGTAAATGAGGTTTCTCCACCCTCAGAATTTGTATCATAGCACCAGCCTTTTGTCACTTGCAATTACTAGAAGTAAAAGAAGTTGCGATAAAATTTCAAGTACAGCTCCATTTCTGTTTTTTCCTGCTGCTGAGAATATCAGGAAGTGGGACTGGGGCCTCAAAGAACTGATCCATTCAAGTGCATCATTTCATTTTAGTCTTTTTAAAGGTGAGCCTGATGCTCAGATGACCCAACCCCACCCTCTATAAAACTGTTTGGCAGTTGTGAGAGCAGCTTTCTTTACTTTTTTCTCCTAGAAGCAAGCTTGCAGCTGTAGGAAAGTCAACATGGCTCTCTGGCACCCACTCTCTTTCTTGAAGTTAAGATGGGAAAGTCATGTCTCATTCTGTCCTTGAAGTATGTGTGCTCAACATCCTTTTCATAAAGAGAAAGAGCTACTCMCTGTGCAATGTTTAATTTAAGTAAAAATCAGTAATAAATACCAAAGGATCCTTCAAGTTTCTATTTTTGGATGAATACACTGACATGTATCATCTTTTACTAGTAGCTTCTGTCTTCTCTGGGCAAATTTGCATTGAATGCTAGCAAATTAACATTTAACATGCACTCCCCTATGAAGACAGACTGAGAAAGTCAGGGGTGTTTGGCATGGAAAAGAGAAAATTGTGTGGAGACTTCATARGAGCCTTCCAGAATCTGAAGGAGGCCTACAGGAAAGCTGGAGAGGACTCATCATCAGSAACTGTGATAGGACAAGGGGGAATGGCTTCACACTGAGAAAGAGTAGGYTTAGATTAGATGTTGGAAGAAATTCTTTACTGTGAGGGTGAAGAGGCACTGGAACAGGCTGCCCAGAGAAGCYGCAGACTCCCTGTCCCTTGAAGCATTCCGGGTCAGGTGGGATGGAGCTCTGAGCAACCTGGTCTGTCCATGCAGGGGGATTGGAACAAGGTATCTTTACACACCTTTCCAGCCCATCCCATCCTATGATTCTATGATTCTGTGATTCTGTTTTGCTTTTACTTTGGTAGGCTATTTAGCTAAAAACACATCTGTGAAGGAATGCCCTTCCCAATGAAGGAAATGAAAGATTTATTGAGAGAGAAAATGGCTTTCAGAAGCCTGAAAGCTTCTGAAGGTGAGAAGCCTGTAAAAGCAGCTCTCTCTTTTTTAGCTACTCCTTCTAGACTTTCCAGAGACTGTCCCCAGAAGCTGCTGGAGTGCTAGTTGGACTGAACTGAGTAGATTTTAAATGAAAATGTGGGTGAAATTATGGGATACTGAAAGATGGCACTGCAGCCACCTCTCAAAACCACTTCTCACTTCTTTGGGTGAAAAGGGTTTTCAGTCATGCTTTTCATCCACTGACACAGACACCACACAGACCTAGCTTGTTCCTCCTGGCCAGATTGCCTTTGTAGGCTGACTCCATCCCATGAAGTAGTTGGTCTGCAAACTGGAATGCTGCAATCTGCAGCTTTGAGTGAGCTCCTGAATCAAGGACTGCATGCCAGTGACACCATCTAATTACTCAGATCTCCTGGAGTTGACTGAATGTGAGTTAATTTGCCTTAGGACATTTCATCTTCTGATTGTGTTACATCACTGTATTATTCAGACSATATAGGTAATTTTACTGCACTAATTAAATTAACTAAAAATATTTATATCATTACTAAAGCATGAAACCAGCCAATGCTGTCTGTGTTAGCACAKCCTACCATATGATCTGGGCTTTAAACTGTATTTTATCCAATATAGCTCAAACATGCGGGGACAGAGCTTTCACATTTTTCTCCCAGAAGGTTGAAAAGGTCATTTGTACAGGCACCAAAAGGTCTAATTTAATTTAATGTTTTGTTTTGGTTTTGTTTGTTTTTTTTTCTGTGGATGTCAGGCTGGTGACAGATCAAATTCTTCCTTTCTAACAGGGATGCCTCTGTCCTTGAAATCTACACGAATGGCACTGCTGGCTGTTTGAGCCAAGTTCAGCACCTGTTCATCCACCTCCTGTGGATGGAGACTTGTGCAGGGTCACCCTCAATGTGTGACTTTTTTCAGAGTCCAGCTGAGGCAAAAGCTGACAAAGCCCTGACCCAGGCGCTGCTGTAAACCCCAGCCTGCTACGACCTTCCTGCCTTCCTGCCTTCCTTTCTTCCTGCCTTCCTGCCTTTCTGCCTTCCTGCCTTCCTGCCTGCCTACCTCCTTCGTTCTCTCACTCCTTCCTTCTCTCGCTCCTTCCCTCGTAAGTTTTCACAGCAAGGGAGTCGCTGGGATGGCTGAAATCCTGGAGGAAGACGCCCTCTGCAGCTCGGTCCCCGTTTTATTTGGCATCTGCAGGAGAAATGCCTTTTTTCTTTTTGGAAATACTTGCCACTGTAGTTCTGAAGAAAATCAATGCTTCTAGCAAGTGATACATATCTGTTGTCTTTTAATGATATCAGCAAAACCCATAATGTGTTTATTAATATTCATAGCGTTATGTGTTTATTAATATTCATAGCGTTGGAGACTGCAATCAGGAACTAGAACTTAGTTTTAATTTTGAAATGCTTTCATATGGCAAGAAAAATCTTGCAGCTATTTTATCTTGATGTTTTGTTCCTTGTTTTCATGCTGAATCGCAGTACCAGGAGGTATTTAAGTATGGGCTTCTCTGYTTGATTTGCCAAAACAGACAAGTATGAGAACTCTAATTCAATTTCATCATCAATCTCAAAGTGCTTTGAATCTTGTTTTTTCTCTAAGTCAATGATACCAGTTAGATCAAATAAGCTCCAGTGGGCAGGGTGTGGAGAAATGAGCCAAAATGAATCATTTCCTACATAAGCAATTTTTTGGGTGTCGAGACATCTGACAACTCACCTAAAGCCCATCTTTGTTAGCTGGYTATTCTCCAGTGTTTTAAGAAATTTTGTATAAGCTTTGAATTCTTTCATCCTGTGTGTTTGCTTGTTCTGTGGGTTTTTTGGTGAATCTTAAAGGGGAAAGCATTTTCCCKGATTTTTAATTTTGTAATTAAATTCTGGACACAATTCTAAGTATCTCAGCATAYGCAGGTTTGATAGTGGGCTCAGAATCACATTTAATCTCATTTAATTCTGTGAGCAGACAGTTGGGTACATTCGGTCAATGAAGATATACACCTATAACATACTCTGAAAAGCTCTTGAWGATAAGGATTCACCTGCTGATGTATCTTTTATGACCTTGATATCATCAAGTTGTTTAAATGAATGTTTATGATGTACACAAGAAGTGTTACAGGCATATGGGATCAGCACTAAATGGTATCTTCATGTGCTCCACTGATTCCAACAGAAGCTGAAAGGAGTCAGTGCAGGAATCCTCTGCTCACACTCTTTCCTGTCCAGCACCTTTTCATCACTGGACAGGAACAGAAACAGTGCTATTTTCATGTGGAAATRGGACAGAAAGAAAACCATTCAAAATGTCCTGTGGGGTTACTGTGCTCTATGCCTGCTAAAAACAGTTCAATTGGAAAGGGGKGTCTGTAATCACTTTGTAAATAACACAGCAAATTGAGAAAGTGTTTATAAATTGATTTCAGTTTAAGTAGATAAAAATACAGGAGACTCTTCTGGAGCAATTTCCTCCATGCTGGAGAGGATTAAATGTACACYTGCAATAATGGAAATTAATATGTCCCACAGGAAATCAATCCTATTGGAGTTGCACAGATGAATTGGGAGGCCAAAATGATAACATTGCAGATGTTGCTATGTTTGCCTGGCATAAAAAATCACTCTCTTCTGTCCTCTTACGGCTGGCATCACCTTCAGGARTGAAGTAAGTGTGTAGTGGGCACTGGTATGAAGAGGGACACTGTCTGCTTAAGGTCATATTGTTATGAAGATACTTATTTTTTAAGATTTCYACAGGTGGATTTTTGCAACTAGATTGTATCACCAACTGAATCTGTTTAGCTTAAGATCAGTAAGTAGAAAAATTGTTRCTTTAGTAACAAAACATTGTGGCAGATATATCTTATTAGAGTCAACTATTTTGMCAGTCTTGAAAGAAATAGGAGCAGTAGAAAAGGTATTTTAGAAAACTTACAAAATATACAGATCCCTAGAACCTGTCACATCTACATAACAAATTTGAGGCCATATCTTCATTGATCACAGATCATTCCTATAAATATACAAAAAATTGTACAAAAGACATTGGAAATTAAGTGTTGATTTGTTGTTCTTTTTTCTTTTTTTCTTTCTGCTTCCTTTTGTTTTTTTGTTTTGTTTTTTTTTTTAATACAATGAGCCACTAGTTTGCACTCAGAATGTACAGACACCAAACAAATCTTAAATCTTTTGCTAGGCTAAATGACTAAAGTCTTTTCCAGCACAGTTTTAGGATGATTCAAACTGGGCAGTTATAAACAAGTAGGATTTGCCAAGGTAAAATACTAAAAAAAAATCTTGGGTAAAGTTTGAGGGTGGGAAAGCAATGACAGTACATCCAGGCTCCAGCCCCTGCACATTGTTACATTTCTGATTAATTGAAATATTTCTGCTAACGCATTCATGGGTAATTAATTTGAAAATGGTCAAAGTTCAGCGGTTCTTGTCAGACTTTCAGACTCTGTGGCCTGATTTGCACTCTCTTCACATGGCATGTGTGTCTGTGGCAGAGCAGGAGACCTCCAGAGGATGAACTCCCTGGTCAGCACCTCACACCTCCAGCTTGCTGCTTTCGCTCTGGGCACGGTAGGCTGGATCCTGTGCACCGTTTCAATGGGAATTGTGGAATGGAGAGTGTGGCATGTGAACAACACCACCATCATCTCCTCTGGCATTGCCTGGGTGGGGATCTGGAAAGTCTGCTTCATAAGCTACCTTCACGTCTCACCTGGCTATAGAGAACAGTTCTGCCATAAATTCAGTGGCTCTGACTCCTTCATCCCCCATGAAATTTATGCYGCTCAGGGTCTCCTCTTGATCGCCATGTTCATCGGCTTGCTGGGACTGGCTGCTACAATATTTGCTCTGAGAAATGTGTATATGGGAATCACTCACAAAACTCTCATTGCCCCTTTCTTCCTGGTGGGTGGCCTCTGCTACATATTTGCTGGTCTGTGTGTCCTGATTCCCGTGAGCTGGAATTTCTATTCAGTAACTCACAACCAGAGCATTGCTTTTCCTCCTTCTTATTACATGCCCTCCAGTCCAGCAGCACAGGAAGCTGGYGCTGCCATTCCTGTTGGGATTGTGGCTGTCATTCTCCTGCTGCTAAGTGGGACGTTTTCTCTCTCATACAGATTTCCCATGACTGCAGACACGACCACAAAATCCTGACAGGACGAATCCCTCTGTGCAATTTCAGAACAAGAAATAAGGACAGCAGCATGAGTGGTTGTTTAGTTAAGGAACTGCAGAATTAAATTTTATTCTATAGTAGCCAAGATATTTTCTTATATGAACCAGCTGAGTCACTATCTTAGTTGTCACATATTACCAGAGCTTTGTCTTTGACATAAAGTTGCTGTTGAGCAGCAACTGTGATTAAATTTTGCCAGTTGTCCTCTTTTACACATACAAGCATTATTGATTAATTTATTTTTTGTGGATGTAAAATATTTACTATGTAAAAGAGCTGACTCTGAATGAACTGTCCTGTAAGAAAAATGTGAAGTAACATGTATTAAATGTGAATTTCTTTCCTTGTCGGTATTAGGCTTTTTTGTAGTTTATTATATCTGTAGCAAAGTATGTTTCGTGACAAGTCAAGACTTTTAAAACCAATGAGTGTCATCATGGTTGTGTCAAATGACTCTTCCCTGAATTGTCTTACAAATGTCTTGCCAGTTTCTCCTCTTCCTCCAGGGCACATAAAGASCAGTTCTTTTATTGCTTCTGTTTTTCTTTCAAGCTATTTGCATTTTATGTTGCAACATGTTTGCCTGTGGGGAAGGTGTACTCTTTAGTTCCTAACTTAGGCAGAGCCAAAAAGTCTGCAAGTGTTTGCTTCTTCATCTGACACTTCACTGAATCCAAAGGTATTGCAAAAGACGGAAATAACTTGTACAAGTTGTTACAAAACTGATGTCAGAATCGGGGCTCTCAGTAACCAGGAATACTCAGTGCAACTTTCAGGGTATGATTCATCTGATSTAGAAATCTACATCCAAACCGATCACTTCAGGCTCTGTTTATAATCAATAAAGACAAAGACAGCCTTTTTCCAAGGCATCTCCGAGATTGRCTGGGAGATGACATGCTCCCTAAAAACTGTTTCTCTTAACCCACTGTAATGGCCATAATAACCACAGTTGCTAACTCTGGCACATATAACCAAACTTCACCTAAGAAAAAAAGAAACAAGTATCCCAAATGCTGCAATAAGGACAATATTATAAAATAAATTTAGAGGTTGGGAGGAATGAGCTAACAGGGTTGACAAACAGATGATCCCTTGAAAGAGGTCCTCAAAAAGTTTTTACACTTTTAAAGAAATGCTGCAGGAATCTAACTAATTTAGTTTTGCTCTTTTRAATGTCCTGCATTTTTTTAAATATTCATGGATTCAGAGAAAGAAGAAAAAAATTTAAATTAAAAAAAAAATCTTGGCCGTTTCAAGACAAGACAAAAAGCCAACAAACCAGGTCATCTTGCTGGTGGCTGTTACTATCCCAGCTTGTTCTAGCAGTCTAATTTTTCCCATACATCTTCCCTTGGGCTTGACCTTGCTGTGTTGTCTGACTAYATAGAAACTCCAGAGCACTTTCATTTCCTCTCCAGTCACTTCTGAAACAGCAGCTTATCTCACCACTGGTAATTTTTTCATTGCTACAAGAATCTACCATTTGACTCTTTATGATGCTGTAAAGTACTCTCAAGTGGTGTTTCAATGAAGGCAGTTTAATAGCCTGTTTCTTAGATATTGTTTCCAGTTTGGTTTCTAATGTATGTTCTTTACAATATTGGTAGGTTTCAGTTTTAAAGGTACAATCAATAGAACTGCCATCTCTTCCCTCAGGACCTACAATAATATTAGATTATATTGTATTGTAGTTGTAAGGAAAGAAAAGATCAATCCATGTGTTTATGCCACTAGTAAACTTGTTGCACTAGTAAACTATCAATGTTCTCTGGCAAGGAGCTAGAACTTTAACAGAAAATTACTGATTCTTCAATTCTTTTTGAGTTAATATATACACAGAAATGCCAACAACCCCAGCTGTATTTTCTAACTATATTCAGTAAATTATTTGGTTGATTTTACTTCTACTTTTCTTGTCTAAAAGAAAAAGGAACAAACATCATCAGACACATGGCAAGTTTCTGTGCTGCTGCCACTGATATTTCCACTGGGAATTATATTCATCTGTACTGATGTGTGGCTATGAAACATTGGTGGTGTGCCAAACACAGACTGGATGGTGAGGAAATTCTCCAGCTAAATACTGGAATAGATTACTTTAGGAGATGTGTGGTTTGCAAAATGAAGTTTTGTCAAAAAAAGTTTAGGCAAATATGCCAGGAAGACTGTAGGTATGAGTGAGCCCATCTCAGGACAGAGGGCTTATCTAGATGGAATTTATGGCATCCTTTCCCAGTCTCTCAATAATCACATGATCCAAAATACAATCTAYGTTCAAATACTAGTCTATATTAACACTCCCAGTCCTTCTCCAAAGATAGGAAAAAAAGTCTTTCAGAATCATGGAATCATTTTAGTTGGAAAAGACCTCTGAGAYAATCAAGTCCAACCTTTGACTGCTAATCACTTTGTCAASTAGACCATGGCACTGAGCTTGTTCCCTGAACACCTTCAAGGATGGTGACTCCACCCTCTCCGTGGGTAGCCCATTCCAATACCTGAAAACCCTTTCCGTGAAGAATTTCCTCTTGATGTCCAGCCTGTGGACACCTCCCCTGGCACAGTTTGAGGCCAGTTTCCTCTTGYCCTGTCACTGGTTKCCTGGGAGAAGAGACCATCCCCCACCTGGCTACACTGTCTTTTAAGGGAGTTGTAGAGTGATCAGGTCACCCATGAGCCTTCTTTTCTCTCAGAACAAAGGAGAGGCAAAACTTCCATTGCTTTCAATGCACTGAGCCTGTCTGACCTTGATCCCCCAGGGCTGCTTGATTCATTAAAATGTAGTGGATGTTTGTATTCATGATAATTTTGGTATTGGAGGAAAGTAGACCCCACCCTGTGTTTTTACTTCAGCAGCAAGAAGGCACAGTTTCTTTGTGTATATCTCCATGTTTTTTTTTTTTAGAATCTGAGAAGCTAAGTTATCTTTCAGTAGGTCAGTTTGTTACCATGTCAATTGTACTTTTATAGGTACTTAGGAATTGTCTGTAAAATCAAGCAGCTAAAATGCTTGTTTTTGTTTAAAACTCAAAAATGCAAAACTATTTTGGAAGGCTATTTTTAATCTAAATTGCTTTAGAGACCTACTCTATAGCCTGCCCCCATACTCATTTTAACAGCACAATGCAGGCAGGTGTGAATGGCCAAGACTTTGAGGTAGCGAGATAAGGGGCAAAAACCTCCTAAACAAATTTCACCACTGAATAGATCATATCACAAAACTCTGTCTCCAGCTTCAGTGCAGACTGGGACCTGCTCCCTCCCCAGTGACAGCACCGCTTGCCTTGTGGGCTCCACCCTGTCTAGGAATGTCTCCACACTGGCCTCAGACTACGCATAAACCAGTCTCGCTTTATTTTTTCTGAGTTGACAATAAACAAGTACCTTGTGAATCACTCACGTCTGAATTCACTGCTGGGGGGATAATCTGAATACCAAGACTACCTTTGAGCTCTGCTGGGTATTTTGGCACAATGCTAAGACCCCCATATTTGACCTCCATAACAYACTCCTTGGCATTAATCTATCCCAGGATGCATTTTCTTAATCTTATTTACATGTACCATCCACCTCAACTGTTCACTCGTGGCCACAGACGAAAAAAAATATATGAATATACTTTCAATATTCCTCTAGCATGGATGATCAAATAGAGGAAGGAGCTGAACAGTGCCTAACAGGAAAAGAGCCCCACAGCAAAAAGTTTGCTGATACTTTCCCCCCAGATGAATATGCAACCATCATTTGTGTTCAGGTAAAGGAAGCAGGATGAACTGGAGACATTGTAGTGCAGAGTAGGTCATCAAATTAGTCAGATAAACACAATTTTTATTTGAGTCAGCAGTTTTATGTGAAGACAGTCTCAGTTGCAGATTTAGCTGATTAAAAGCAATTCTAGGCTCAGGAAGAAATGTCTATGTTGTCACATGGCTTATGGTATATTACAATGATGAAAAGGAGGGTGTTTTTCAGGGATATTTTTAGACCTTGGACCATTTTCTACTTAGAACGGAAAACCTGAAATGTCACAGCCAATTTCGTCCTCTTTAGGCCATTAAATACTTTAGGACAAAGAGTTTTTGCTTGAAAAAAGTAAGTCTGGCTGGCATAGTGTTAGTGGCAAATTGTTTTCTTAAAATAGGAAACCAATGTACATTAAATTAAGGGTTCCCAGAAGAGATATTCTCTGTGAAAAATGCACCTTTTTCCAAAYTGTACTGGGATTCCTTTCATTCTTGCCTAGAATCTGTATTGTCAAATCCATTATCAGCTCATAAAAACATTTTTTTCAACTGACCTGTTACCCTTYCCACTGCTCAGAAATTTGCTCTGTTTTCCCCACTTAAGAGGATTCACTAATTAGCTGGGTGCTTTGGTGTGTGCTGGTTCTTAATTACTGTGCCAAAATCTCAATTACKGTACCAAAATCATGATAAACAAGAAAATGTAAGTGAATCTCATCTCAGAATTGCAAATCAAGTAAATACTGGCTCAAAACTGGGAATGGAGTTCAGCATACAGCATTAATGTCCAGTTCACAGGATGTCACATCACCGCCTACCTCTGGTGTTGCATGTGGGAAAAACCAAGTGTGAGGTTAATTCCCAGGATGATATTTTGAAGAAGCACATACATTCTGACTGTCCAAGGTAACTTCACGTGCAGGTTGATTTTCAGCAGCTGAATACATGTCCCCAKTATAATATAAATGGAGAAAGGTAAAGAAATAGATCTTGCTTTGAATTAACATTACTAAAATACTACCAGATACTGAGATCAGTTGATGAGAAAAGCTTGTATTGCTCACCCAGTTTGCCCCCCACGGCCTCAGGAACAACACTGCAAGTAGGTGAGGTAGCATGTGAGAAACTGAGAACTAGAGGCATTCTTTGTACCCACAGCTATGTAGGTGCATTGCAGCTGCCAGCAGATTGAAATTGAGTGCGGGGAGGAAATCCCTTGCATAACAGAAGTGCTTGCAAAAACTGGAAATAAAGCATTCACATGTTGGGGAAGAGACTKGAAATATTGGTGTTATTGCTGAACAGTTTAAAGGTATGGGAATAAAACTGGCCAATATGGAGATATTTCATCTATCTGTGAAAGTATACCCAGCAGCTATCCCTGGACAAAAAAAAGGGACTAGATCTTGGAGGAAATTTGAAAACACTTAAAGGCAGATATCTAATGATTTATCCAAATTATGATAYGGCCCATCCACTTACTTGACTTTTAGAAGTCCTACTGAAAAGCTTCATTGGTCTGCAGGCAACTTTCAGAATAATTTATTTCAGTGGACCYCACATCTGAGCTTTAGTATTCCAAGTATGTGTAAGAGCTCACACATAATTTTTCCTTATGACGGTTACCCATTTGTAAAATAAAGGTACTAGAAATTCAYAGAAAGTTATGAYAATGAATACATTACAGATTAGTACWATGGAAGCCACTGAAGGCTTTACAATAGATCTWCTGAACCACTGGGTTTTGTTCATACTCTGAAGCCAGACTCAGGGATGCAGGGGTCCCCTGGGTGTGTGATGCTGCCTTGCTGTTGCCAACAGAGCACAGACATAAGAGAAATGGTGTCATGCAAGGCAAAGAGGGAAAAACTGGGACAGCAAGGGAAAAAAAAGGAAGAAAGAAAGAAAGTGAGGGAATGAAAGGAAAAAAGAGGCAGATTGTAGGAGAATATAAAAATAAAAAAAAAATAGTGCTGATTGACATCATGATAATAAATACTTTCCTAACAAGTAATTTTGTCAAATGTGAAAAAAAGGATAAACAATGTAGGAGGAAGTGCTTAAAATAGAAGCCAGAGTGAACTTAATAAAAATCAAATTTAAAAGGAGATAGATGATACAGAAGGCAAAACAGCAGAGRGGGGCCCACCATGACCACATCTAAYCACACCAGCTTTGGCAGAGYCCTCCTCGAGGGCAATGACTCAGATGGGAGCTACATCCTTTTGCAGCACTGTGGACATTGGGTCTCCACTGATGGAGTGCCAGCAGCAACCATGCATCCTTAACCCCACTCTACTGCCTATGCTGGGAAGTAAAATAATTTGCTGTACTTCACCCCCATGCAYCCATCCTGGCTGCACTTGCCTATGGCATGGCTGTGGCAGTTCTCAGACATGTCTGGACCATGGCCTGTTTGGTGCCACCCTCAGTGGGTCAGCATGAGGAAAGCTGGGCTGGATGCTGGGTGTCACCTCCCATGCAGCACAAAGCACGGCTTAGCATGGACAATTCTGTCACCTCCTCCAGCACGCTCAGGTGGGAACTGGGAAATTTGAGTGGTCACTGCAGAGTCTCCAGGGACTTTTGAACAAAAATGTGTCCCAGAGTCGGGCTCAGTGCAGACTCTATGCTCTGGAAACCTTGGTTTTCAGAAGCTTTGACTGGCTGCTACAATTCTGGGAGCACTAAGAACAACCTACAAGCTTTCTTCTAAGAATTAGTTATAAGGGCTGTGCTCAAAATCCACATATCAGCTTTTTCCTAGCTGGGGGGATGCGTAAAATTATCACTGGCCTATGTGTGTTAATCCCTGAGAGCTACAGTTTCTGGTTGGCAGTGTGAGCCACAATGTCTCATTTCCCCCTCTGCCCACTCCAGCCTGGGGCGCAGGAAGCTCCTACYGGCATCCCTTTTCCTGCTGCTTGTAGTGGGACCCTTTCTTTTTAACATAAACRTGCCATTGTGCTGGATGCCAAAGCTCCTTCTGATAAAACAGGCTTCAGATGCCTGTGAGAAATGTGGGGCAGGGCTACAGCATAAACATAGCAAACCAGTGACTTCATCTGCCCAAGGAGCACTTTGCGTTCAGCTGTGACTCTTCAGGGACATTCATCCATTGCTGTTGGTTCATTCAAGGGACAGGTTGGATTTTTGTTTTTTGGAGATATCTAAATTCAGTGTTCATTTAATTGAATTTTGCCTGCTACAATACAATGCTGCATCAATAATACCTTTACCAAAAGCACCTAAATGATGCTTTTTAATAACATTGTTTTAGAGCTAAACCACACTATAGAGCACAAAGATCATGGCCAACATTACACACCATATTTGCCCTGGTTAAGTATAGATTTAAATATTTTAACCTATGCTAGGGATTGTTGAAGTAACTATGCTTTTTAACGTAAGGGTTTCAAACTCTCTGGTATGATATCCCTCTGGCRGGAAGGCACTGAGCACATGCCAGTTCATCCTATCTTTCTGTGAGCGCAGACMATGAAAGCATACCCCATGAGCCTATCAATGGGATTAGTCACGAGAGCCTGAATACTTTATCTTCTCTCTGCTATTTCTCAGAAATGTTTGTATCCACCAGGACATCTCTCTATAAATAACTCATTTCCAGTGATAACCCAGGAATTCTGAGACTTATATTCTGYGGCTGTAAATAGTAAACATTGCCTTGTGTGCTACTAGTCCAGAATTCCCAAATGATCCTGGTGATGTTAAAAGCCAATACCAACATTCACCAAAGCYGGTGGCATCTTCAGTGCTTCCAGCACCCTTCTAGCTGCCAAACTCAGGCCAGGCCTCAGAACCTGCTGTCAGGTGCTGCTCTTGCTTTTGAAATGCTGGTTGTCAATCCACTTGAAGAATGAACTGACATCACCCATACTCTGTGTCAGRAGGAGTCTGAGCCACAAATTTCACAAGCTTTGACATGAATTACTAACGGTCAGAAAAAGCTGCTTCTGAAACAAACAATTCCTTGCTTTTCAGAGGCCCAGAAGTGCTCAAGAAAATCTGTTCCGCAGGTGAAAMTTCATATTAGTGGCAGCAAATACGAAGTACTCTGGAGCAGACATAACYAAAACTAACCTGAGTTTGAAAAGACAATATAGGCTTTTAGCCTGAAAAGTAAGTCTTACAGGAATCTGATTATGGAAATTAGAAGGAATTTAGGAACGTACTCAGCATCTTGCAGGATTACTCTTTAATCACAGTCTGAAAAGGCTGAGCTCTGGTGTTCAATGTAACTGCTTAAGGACATCCTGTAAAAACTTCTTGGTTTAAATTAAATGAAAAACTAGACATTCAAAGAAAACTATCAGAAGTCCATACCACCTGATCTCCGCATTATTCTGTTTGCAAATCATGTTCCTAGAAAATCTGACAATGAATTCCAGTTTTTTTACATTATTCTTATTGTGATGTTCACTATGATACCTTAAGAGACCTGAGATTTTTTTTCTTGTCTAAATAACCAGTGCAATTTGAAGATCACACAAGCATATGAGCAGCAAAGGACAAACCACTGGAGGCATAGTAGAAGAGCAACACTGGACAGAGGAACAATGACAAAAAAAGTCATGAGGGGTAAGAAGAAGTAACTTCAGTAAGTCACTGAGAACAAAACTCTGAGACAGGMAGGAAAATGCAAGCAAAGAAGAGTGAAACAGAAAGGGAAAGAAAGAGGCAGGTGATTTAACAGAGAGAGGGAAGATTAGCAATCAAAATATGATTGGAGTTTCAGAAAATACTGTTTTTGTGCAGAATTSAACATGAAATCAGCTACTCATAAAATGAGAATGAACACTTACTTTAGGGATTCAAATTCATAAAACAAACCAAAAAAGYAAGTTACACAGAATTTAGCTGGCCTGCAATTTCATGGCTGACAGAGCACCTAGCACTCAAATCTGGAGAGCTTAGGAACAGTACATGTGACAGTGAAGAATGAAAGCAATTGCAGATCTCTAGAATGTGTATAAAATGTRTTTTGTAGTATACAGGAGCCTTGGTGGCTCTTGTCCTCATGCTAGTATTAATCTGCCTAAGCCTTTCTTAGGAATTAACTTTTGGAATTACAGGGATTTGTAAACTGATGGCAAACATCTTCTTTTAGATAAGCAGCATCATCATCCTGAGAAAGTATACCCATGTACTCCCAACTAATAGCTTTCTCTGGCCATTCACTGCAGTCTGATGAATTATGCTGCAATAGGAAGATTTAACCCCAAAGCCAGTATAAGCCTTTGTTTACATAACATCTTAGAAATCATGCTCAGTTACTGGAAAGCAAGAAGAGGAAGTCCACATTAACACAGCCTTTTACAAATACTCTTTCTGATTAATTCAGTGCTGTTGAGCAAACAAAAAAAAAGCAAAAAGTCCCAATGAAAAAGGGCTCCTTGTCTATTAAAGCTCCTTGTCTATTAAAGCAAGTTTAAAGCAGACTGGATAGAGGAGCTTCTGCTTTCAAGCTTTGACTAATCACAAACTTTTTCATATCAGTCCACTCTGGCAGATTGGTATTGGGGATAAAGTCTGGTTTAGGTACCACAAAAATGCTGTTACTCAGCTCCTGTGGTAAGTGATTTAATCTCTGTGCAATGCTAGACACACAACTTTTAGGAGACGCATTCATGTCTGTAGCACTCAGAAAATTGTTTGCATTGCTCAGACAACACCTGGATGGCTGAACCAAGGATCAGTGATTTAACACCATTAAAAGTAAGCAAGTAGCTACAGATACCAGCTTGGTTTTAGGACAGGCTGCCTTTTTGTGAAATCGTCACTGGGAAAAAATTATCAGCTGACTTATAAAATGAAACCAATTAACATTAGTTGGGAAACTTGTCCTATAATAGGTAAACATAAAGATTAAATACACTTAAAAAGTCTACTAACCTTAGTTCAGCCTTCTTGATGTAACAACCTGGCCATGGAATTATGAGAAAAAGACTCCAGCATGCAGTTTGTGATTTCTGTGCCAATCATTTGAACTTAAAAGGAGCTGATCTTGACTGAGAAACTTTCTACTCCCATGAAAGGCRTGAAAGAAAATATTTTTCTTATAAATTAAAAAGAAAGATGCCTCTTCAAATAATGTGGTCAAGTGYTTTAGACCACAGATGCAATTGCAGGACTGATCCCTTGCAATGACCATCCATGACACATTTCCTTAAGGGAAACSATCATAGAATAATTTGGGTTGGAAGAGACTTTTAAAGCTTGTTCTGTCCAATGCCCCTGCAAGGGGAGCAAGGACATCTTCAAATAGATCAGGCTGCTTGGAGACGCATTCAACTTGCCCTTGAATGTTTCCAGGGAYGGGRCATCCRCCACCTCTCGGGACAAATGTCACTGTGTTTCACCAAGCTCATTGTAAAAATCTTCTACCTTATCTCTAATCTGAATTTATCCTCCTTTAGCTTAAAACCATTACCCCTTGTCCTAGCACAACAGGCCCTGCTAAATCTACCTCCTAAATTCTCAATGTTGATGAAGTTAAAGTTTTCCAGTTAAATATCTCAGTTGAAATCTTAGGATAGTAATTTGAGGATTATTTTATAGATGCAGCCTGCTAGAGTAAAAACAAGCAATAATATGTCACTGCTACAAGGTTCTGAAATTATTTCTTTGGCTGCAGGCCAAAGAATGCTGCAGGCCTGGCCTGGACCTCAGAATGAGTTGATGTCAGTTTCAGACAAAAGTCTGGATGCTCACATATTGGACTCAAAGATCTTGGAGGCCTTTTCCAACATTAATGATTGAATGATACTATGTTAACATGCTCTATTATGTGAATTTTAGAAGCCAAAAAAAATTTTACAGCTTTTCTCCTCAGCACAGAGAATGAAAATTAAATTTGGTATTTTTATTCACTCAAACATTAAAAGAAAACTTGCTCTCAAACCCCGTGCACAGAGCAAAATACCACACAGGGTTAAATGTCTGAAAACTCTGGGGACAGCCGGTTTCTCTGATGCTTCTGCTGAAACTGGGTCACTCAAAAAAAAAAAAAAAAAAAAAAGGCAAGATTTTGATAATACAGAAAAGCTTGACTGCATATAGCTGGAGGCCACAGAACCTGTCTTATTGCTCAAGATAATGACCAGGTCACTCACTTGTAAAGAAATGTGCTCTTACAATAGATAACGGTGATTAACACCCTTGTAGGCACTTTTTTAATGGCTGCCATTTGCATGTTGTGAGGGGCTGAATCCATTAAATGTAGATTTCARGTCATTTCAGAACTCAGGCCTTCTGTTCTGCAAATTCATACTGATGCCAAGCACTAGGGTTTCAGTGAATGTTTAGTTTGGCGAACAAAGACGCAAAAACAGCAAAAAAATGTTTAGTTTGCACCCAACAAAGATGCAAAAACAGCTGATCACCCTCAGTTCACAATTTCTTGTCCATCATTTTTATACTGCCTAATTGGAACTACTTTCCAGGTATTAGGGTGGGGTTTGTACATAATGCTTCCTATAGAATGGAAACTGTGGTATACTGAGGTCACTGCTTTCAGGTCATTTATGGATGTCTCATGATTCAGACTCTGGAAAGCCACACACTATTGAAAGGAAATTTTCTAAAAGTTTTTGTGGTTTGTAATATAATCCTTCTGTCTCTACTGGAGTTATTGCCCACCAAGACTGCCCTATGTTAGCTGCTGCCATGGAGATAGCAGCTGGACCACTTTGCTCTGTGGGTTATCTCCAACAAAGGGTTTCAAAAATATCTCATTTTACCCAGTGGGAGGAATCCTAACCACCCTTCCTATCAATTCTGTTTTAATGCCAGTAATCTTGAATTCTATTAGTATTTAAAAATKGAGGCATTTCTTCTTCTCCTGCATTCAAATACTCCTGCAGCCCAGGATGAGGGTTCCCTCTCTGGCAGCTGGGGATGCTGTTTCTACCCTACTAATGTTCCCTAATGTTTGGAAAGCAAAACTTGGCGCATAGATTGGTTGTGACCACATCAAGTATTTGCAGGTTTTTAGGTTAGCTGTGATTTCCATGGCTTAACTCATACATATGTTCACTGTATATGCCACAACTCTGTGTTTATATTCACYTTTCAGAATGTGGAAGGATAAGAAAAAAAGTAATAAAAATAATCTTTGTCTACCTGGAATTGTCCTAGAAAGGTTTTGTGCATTGCCACTAAGATTCTGCAGTTTCTTTGGGATTGCCCCAATGGCATGGGCAAGGAGGCTGCAAAAGAGGGTAAAAGGAACCTCATGGCTGTGAGCCCCTTGTACTTGCCTTACTTCTTTTTGCAGCYAAGTCACAATTCTGGTGTTCACAGAAAAGGAAAGAGGTAGGTTAAACACTGAATTTTCTTGCCTTTAGCTGAACTTCCAGGGAGAGGTATACACCCAACGTTGCCAATGGTTCRCTAAGAAAACCAGCTGGGACTCCAGCAGGTGGGTGTCAGGATGCATGAGTAATTACCCTGCACTATCCAGGGTACTTTACTGCCAGTGTGCAGTTCAGTGCAAAGTCACGTGTGTTACATATGACTAGCACCATTGTTTTGTAGTGCAGGAAGCTTTGGTAAATATGAACCTGCACAGTTTTTGATGAATTTAAACATGTATCAGAGGATACACTCAGTTTTCAGAAAGGCAGTGGGTATCACTGGTTGATTAGGGCTATTATGTCTTTAACAGAGATTCATCCTCATGGACAGCCATGGAGAGTGTCACAATCTCATAAGTATCTCCCACTTAAATTCCCTGAATACGGGGCACTTGGGGCTTGGCTTTATAACCACAGCTTTGCTGCACTGACCAGCCATTCTGGTAAACATGGAGAGCTGTGGCTCTCCRAAGGGTACAACTGCACTTCAGTGCTTCCGTGTGGCCCCTCAGCAACTYACTCATGTCACAATGCTGTGACTCCTGCTGATGGCCAGCGGTCTCAGCTGCGCACTTCTGCATCTGAAAATTTTGCCTCTACTCCAGGTTATCTCACGTCCCAAGGGTTATGTGGTCCTGATACACTCTGGCRTGAAGCATAGTGACAAAGCTTTCCCAAGAGCCATTGTCTGGGCCTTCCTCCTCAGGCAAAAGGACTCCAGGAGGGTCAGTTCATTTGGCATGTACCTCCAGGAGCTGATGGTGGCAGTAATCCCACAGTCCTTCCTTATGGCACTTGGGTTTTGAGCCAACACCCATTCTCAGAGCACAAAAACGCGTGGACAGCCTGAATCACGCTMATCTGTGAACAAGCCRAAGCAGAAGGTRGCAGGASAATCAKCMGGAAGAGAATTCCGAGTGGGAAGGCCATGCACCAACATGGTGTCAGGGACAGCGAGCCGGCCATATCGCTGACAAACATTGGCTCACGGSGTATCGATAGGGCCTGAAGTGAGAAAACAAAGCTTTCCTGCACACAGCTTCAAACCATATGTACGGTTAGTAATTGAGATGTTCAGTCCAGGAAAAAAACAGACACATCTGGGAGAAAGGCCTAMGTGAGCAAGCGAGCAGTGTGAAAGCCGGTGGCTCTGGTGGTCCGCAGCACCCTCAGCGTCAGCCGGCTGCTCTCTTGAGCCGAGCGCCGTGGCTCGCTAAGCGGGTTTGGCGCTCCAACGCCGCACAGCGCTCTGGCGAAGGTACAGGGCTTCTTGCCCACCTCCTCCCCACAAGAAAAAAAGCACCGGGAGCCGCCGGGCCGCGGCGGGTACCCCGCTCCCAGCACAGCCCCCCGGCGAGCCGCGGCGACAGCGCTGCCGGTGACCGGCAGAGGGCGTGAGGGGCAGCACCGCGCCCGCCCCGCCCCGCCCCGCTGCCAGCCGAGCCCGCCCCCTGTGCGTGCGTCGCACCCGCTCTGAGGGAGCTCCGGGCTGGGCGCGGGAATGTGTCCGCCGTGGGCCAAGGAATGTCTGAATTCGCAGCGCTGTTTGCCTTGCTCGGGCCCGCCAGACCACTACGGTCGCTGTGGGATTGCCGGGCCGGAGGGAGGTTGGCCAGGCAGGCACAGGGGTGCGCTACCCTCGGGCGCCGGGAGGCAGAGCTGTGCCTGCAGAGGGACYCAGCTCCAGCCGCTCTGCTCAGGGGCCTGGCCCTTTCCGCTGCCCACAAACACATGAGGAGACCGGAGACCGTCTGGACACAAGAGGTTTTAAGGTGATTTATTGTCACCGCACCCCCACAAACCCATGAGAAGACGAGGCCGGGCAGCATGTGTGGGTGCATCACTTGTGATGTCCAGTAGAGGCTTTCAGAAAACATAGAATGGTTTGAGTTGGAAGGGATCTTGAAGATCACGTAGTTCAATCACCCTGCTGCAGACAGGAACACCTTTCACTAGGCCATGTTGCTCAGAACCCCATCCAACCTGACCTTGAACACTTACAGGAATGGGGAATCCTCAGCTTTTCTGGGCAACTTCTTCCAGTGCCTCACCAGCCTCACAGTAAAGAGTTTCTTCCTAATACCTRACCTAAACCTACTCTGTTTCAGTTTGAAGCTGTTCCCCCTTGTGCTGTCACTATGTGATCTTGTAAATTTACTCTCAATCTTTCTTGTGGGGACTCTTCAGAAGCGGCTGCTGGAAGCTCCCTTCTCTTCTACAGAGTGAATAACCCCAATTTCAGGCTTTCCTCATAGGAGAGGTGCTCTATCCTGCTTGCTGGCCCTTCTCTGGACTTGCTCTAACAGGTCAATGTGCCCTGTGCTGGGGACTCCATAGCTGGATGCATTTCTCATAAGATGTGACCAAGGTGCTGGAAAACTGGTTTTACCTGCTACATCCCTTCAGCCCTTTTTCTCGAAGTTCTAATAAATGAAATAATACCCTACCTATTTTTTTCCTGATACATCAGTACATTTTTGTCCTATTCCACTCACTTTGAAGTTCTAGCACTTSTAGAAAATCAATTTCAGAAACTCATCTGACTTCATTTATACTGGGCTGAGACTTTGCAGGGTTTGAACCATGCAGTACTGGCATGCTGCATAAGCTGGAGCCCTCCTGGAGTGCTTGCTGTGATCCCACACTATTACTCTGAGGTGGCAAAAGGATGTTAGTGTCACTTGAAAAATCTATATTCCCATACTGTACGAGATGGTACTGCTATGTGTGTGTTACAGGGCAGAATTACATACAACATTTCCAGTGTTCTACCCTGTTACACTGGGAATGAAGCTTAGAGGCATAGGTCTAATGCAGGAACAGCACTGTATCCTAGTGCTGTTTTAATTCTTGTGAAAACTGCATTTGAGTATGGCAACATGATAGACCACTTTGTCTACTGCAGCCTGAGCTGGGGCAGCCATTAAATGATAATTTATTGATGTAGCTATGGACGATATGCTCATTTTACAGCAACTCTTTTTTAATGACTAAATTATACCACTATGGCAAAATAATTATGATTATTGTGAAATACTTTTCTCTTTTTCAGGTTTTATGGCAGACACTCTTTGTCCTCTGAAGACCTCATTTCCCTCTTGCCAGTAAGGCTTTTCTTCTTTCTCTCTTTAATTTTCCTGGTGCTTGACATTGTTTGGTAATCTSCCTTCCACAGCAGTCTTGCATCACTGACAGTTCAGGAGATCAGACATTACAAAAACTGTGTCCTGAGAAACACAATGTGTATCACATGCCAAACTCTTCCAAATATTTCAGGTTGTTCGCATTTTAATCTGTTTGATGAAATTAATCTGGAGGAAGGCCTACACAGGCAGTGATGACATGTTTGGATTCAGTTTCAAGGCAAACCATCAAATGACATCTTTTATGCCAGTAAAAGGAAACTAACCTCAGGAGCCTTCTGGTAAAGACTTCCTTCCTTTGGAGAATTTTTAGAAAGAAAACAAAATAAACCTAGAGTCTTACTTAAAAATAACTTGTGGTTCTCTCACAGACACAACTAAAATCAGCCTTGACCAGGTAGGAAACACCTGATTTTTAACATCCTCTCTAAGGTATGTGGCTAGCAGAGTATAAAATCCACTTTAAACTCCACAATAAACTTTCAGAATATTTATATAATTAGATGTTACAGAACTAAGATAACACAATGGTGCAGAAATCTTACAGCTRTCAAAGACAGCTAATAAGTTGCCCTTTGCTCAGCCATTTAAACGCATGCTATTTGAGCTGGTGTCATTCCATACTGATTTAAGGAAGCTGGGAGAGAGGGCTAGCTGCACAGTACACTGTACTCAGACAGTTTGGGATGGGATTTTTTGAAACATTCGTGGGTAATTGATCCTCAATTACTTTTGACCAGAAACTTTCATTTTTCTTGGACTGCAATACAGTATCGGACACTTAAATATGTAAGTTGCCTTCCACTCCAGCTTTAAGGGTTTTATCTAACTGAAAAAACCAAAATTCAGTTGGGGTGGAAAAGAGAAACTCAGGAGGTAACATTGATAGGTAATCCTTAAGACAGAAGGGAAAAATTAAATATGCAGAACTTATTCTGCCTTCAGAATGAATGGTGCTACACCTACTTTAACTGCCATTACAGCTCTCATTTGGATCAGCACAACCCATAAATCTGCTTTCTAATAAAGATCTACAAAGCGGGGAAAAAAATTGCAATCCTGTGCAGCAAGAGGGAGTGTTTGCATTTACATAGGTGCGTGTTGTGCCCTGACTGGTAGCATAAACATTTTTTCTGGCTGAAAATTTTCGTGCTTGGTCTGCGTTCCAAAAAAAGAGATGGAGATGGAAAGAAGAAACYTTAACATGAATTCTGGGAAAACATTTTAGATCTATACATAAGAAACTTTCAGAAAATATAATTATATGAAAGAGGACAAAATACATAATTTGAAAAACAGAATTAATACAACAAACAGAGCTATGAAAGARGTAAAATTTATATTCCTGGCTCATAATTTTGCAATATGAATTGGTTGCCAAAATGCATATGCCCTGTGAGTGGGCAAGTAAARTTCCTGTTGAACAATTTTTAGGACTGCGAATGGTACTGCAAACACATAAAAAAGATTTGATTTTCTTGCAACTAAGAAATAAACTCCCATAATCAGTGTTAGTAATTAAATGGGTTTATTTCAAAGTGGCAGGTATGCCAATTAATTATAAGAGTTAATGATCTGGTTTTTRCTTCAGTGCTGCTATAAGAATCAGTTTGGCTATTTAGCTTTCTTAAAGACTTCTGAATGTTTCCTTGCAATACAGGCTATTTCCTTTGGAAAGATAGCTAGTTACTGTGCTGGCTCTTAACCTGCAGTACCAGGAGCAGCCAAACTGGAGGCTGTGGTTTGTGAATCATACCTCTATCTTTGCCTCCAGCATTGCTTGAAAAGGAATATGGAAAATGTGTTTCCTTCCAAACTGGAGGTGCCTGTTGAATCTAACATAGTATGTTGCCTTGATTTTCATGTCAATGAAATATTCTTCCCCMTAGAAATGCATTCATGTTCTGTGCWTGTTTTGTGGGAAGATTAGGAATACTTTTCAGCTTCTCCTGGAAGGTATTTATGAAAATGTTTCTCAAAACCAGTTGGAGTTGAACACGTGAGGCAGGAGGAATGTCATTATGACTTCTCAGGCCTTTGCTTCTGGTCTCTTTGAGTTGGAATTCTATTCTGTTGTAAACAATGGAAGTATCTCCTTTCCTCCTCCTTTCCGCCTGCCCTCCATCCCAGCCAGGCAGGAAACTGGGTTTGCTCCTCCTCTAGGGACCCTGTATGGCTTTGTGTGGCTTACATATGGGATCTTGCTCTGATAACCAACTAAGTCTTCTGTGAATATAAATCCTGTGCTCACAGCACCTTCTTTATTGATCAGTGGGGCACACTCGGTGCCAGCAGCTGGTTGCAGGAAGTACTTTGGCCTGTGATCCTATGTGGATAGGTAATATTTGAGTTAGCTGAGAACAAATAAAACTGATGGCTGAAATTTACAAAAAGAAAACTTGTTTTTACTAACTGGCTAGCATTTGCAGGGATKTGGCAGTGTGATGGCCAGCTGCTAGAGCTCGCTACTGAGGTCACCCTTTCGTTGTATATAAACATTAGTCATTTACTAAAGAATGTRAAAAACAGGTGTTCAGTGTTCACTGGTGATCTGTTCTTTAAAAGGGATGCTGTAAGACAGCACCTGACATAGAACAATTCCTTGTATGCCTGTTGTTATTAACATAAACATACTTGTACTGTTACTTAGGCAGTGCCATTGGTAGGCATAGTACAGAAAAGATAAACAAAATGACAGATGCTTAAGACAGATGAAATTACAATTAAACTAATGACAGACAAAAATAAAGGAAGTGTGGCAGGAAAATCTGAAAGAACATAGAAATCACTGCAAGCTATGTTCCTTTTTTTTTTTTTTTTTTTTTTTTTTTGGCAGTTCTGCATTTTATGGCCAGTATAGGAATTGAAGATTGAAGCTGCAAACTATTATCTACATGGATTTTGGAATGCAGGGGTGCTTTTCCCACATGATGAGAGAAGATATTGAAGACCAAGAAATTTGCATGAAAAAAACCCACAATGATTTGTGGAAAAAGAGAATTAAGCTGTCATCTGAAGATGTGCCTTCCAGAACAATTTTTAATTAAACCTTCCTATCAGCTTTTAAACYTAACCTTCCTATAAGCTGTATGATGTAGCAGGACTTCTGATGCTATGGCTCAGTCTACACTCAAATCTACATATTTAGGTTGACCTGACAGAAACAGATTTCATTAGATCATTTCAAACCTACAGGTAGACGTCCAAAATTAAATTAAGAAAACATTTAAATAAAATACATCTAAATAAGAATGTATTAATAATAAAAGGTATCCATTCTTCTACATTAGGCTTTTAATRTCTCTAAAATCACAGTGGTTTTTCCATTTAGCTGCTTTGGCAGAGCAAAGCCTTACTAGAGGAAAGTCAAGCCTCCCTGCTTTAAATGCAGTGAGAATGAGATTGATCATCTGTTGTTGCCCCGTATCSGGCAGTTCCTGCTCTGACACCCCCAATGGTGCTGCACAGCTTTTGGTTCCCCACCAGCAGCAGGACACAAGGCAAAAGGAAGGGAATGTGACAGCAGGGAATGTTACCTTTCTGCATGGTGYGGGTATCAGGTTCTAGCCAGAGGGTGCTTTATTCAGTGTGGCATCACTGCAGTTAAAGCTGATCGTGGTCCCTTTGGTTAGGATTGTGACAAGARCTGTGACAAGGAGTGATTGGTTCAAGTCACATCTTCACATGATGTGAGATACAGATGTCTCACATATGTTGACTATACCCTAACAAAGGACTGTCCTCTCTCACGTTAATTCCAATGGTATGATGTGATTTATGTCACCATTGAAAAGCACAGTATAGCTCTAAACTGAAAACACTGGACTTTTATTCTTCCATGTAAAAGTGGGATGTTAAAAATGAGAATGAAGAAACTGTGGTTGCTAATTATTCTAATTATGTTCTAGCATTTAAGAATGGCAGGAGCCTGTTCTGCTGAAAAAGGAGATTGAAAAGTCAAGAAAGATATGTATAAAGAAAGTGTAATGGAGTATTAGCCAGTGTTACACACAGTCAGCACACAGTCAAACTGCAGTCTGACTTCATACAGGTATTACCAAATTGTGTTTTAAAGATTAGTGGGGTAGCTTTGAAGATGTTACTGAAGCATTCCTCCACTTCAAGACAAGTTACACTGGGATGATACACATTCAGAAAAAAAATTATACTAATGCAAATTAATCTTTAATTTTCATTCAGGTATGATGTTCACAACTACAGTTTTAAAATGTAGGAGACACAACTACCAAAGAGTGGCAAACTTTTGAAAAGGTTAAGTTCTTCCAAAAGAGTATGAAACATTCATTGGGTGTGAGGAGATGAGCAGCATAGCAGAGCTTGTGACAGCATAATTTTCTTTTTGTCACAAATTGTCGTAGCCTTCCAGCCAAAATTATTGGAATTTTTTCCATTGTGCATGAAGCATTTTTACACAATAATTCCATCTATTCTTAGCAAGATGTTCTTTAGTGTGAATTCTATCTATTGTTAGAAAGTGTTATTGAGAAAATATGATTCTAATCTTGTGACTTTTTGCCTTGATATCAAGAGAGTTACTGCCAAATATGCAGTCATATCTTTTGTTAATAAAAACAAGTTACAGGATCTATTAATAGAGTGGTAATAAATAATGATGTTGCTAGGGGGGAGGATTATATGTCATTTTACTTCTAGTAAAATGGTATTCCCAAAGGATCATGATGTCAGGAAAATTATCTGCTGTTAACTTAGTTTATCTATGGGCTGGAACTGTCTCACAGAAAAAAATGTGTTGGAAAAACCACTGTGGAAAGGAAAATGTAACTAATAGGTTTTTTCAGAAAAAAAAGAAAATTAAAATATCTAGTATTTCAGCCCTAAATCATACCAGTGACATCTGCTTCAAGGGACGTCTTTTGTACACTGCAGTTCTGTGACTTCATCATAATGCTGACAATCACTGTGAAGAAAGAAAACACAATCAGGATACTTTCAACAGAAAAGAGAACAACACCTGAAGTAGTCATTGCTYATTTTCTAGATTTTCCTTTATTCTCACAGCAGAACATAGGCTATCCTAAATATGATGACCAAAAACTTCAGCAGAGCAAGTGGTTATAGAAAAGTTCATGCTAATGAAATACGTCAGGTGGATGGCAACAGGATACTTGCAATAGACTTACATAGCTTTCATGCACACAATTATAATGTTCTGGATAGCACATAAATTAATGCTTTCTTTTCTGCTTTCTTTCTCCTTCCCCCCCACCCCACCCCCTGTGTGACCTCTCTATGGTCTTATGAGATCTGATAATGAAATTAAAACAGCATAATCTATAATCTTCAATTCAAGTGTAGTTTAAAATTATGTCTCACCAGACTGAAGGCACATCACATATACTGTTCCATTTTAAGCTTTTAATGATTTGGTTTCGTTYGGTTTTTGTGTTGATTTAATACCATGAAACATTTAAAGGCCTACAGATTTGTTTTCTCCCAGTTGTGTCAGTTAGTGGCAGAAGTGGTTTCTGAGACCTAAAAGCCAAGGAATTGGCAAATTGGCAAATTTTGTAGGTAGGTCACTTCTTTAGGACATGGCAGCCTCCCTTCCATCTTTCAACTGGATGTCTGCAGGATGTGCAATCTAAGTGTCAGAGTTCATGAAAGAGGCACAGGCAGCCCTCAGACCTGCAGAGTCTGTTGTCAGTGGCATTGCTCAGTGCCATGCTGGGCATGCAGAAAGGTCTCTTCAGCTGTATACTCAATGTCAGTTTAAACCTTTCAACTTTGATTTTCATAGGACTTTGCATTTTTCACTTCTTTGTCCCAAAACCTGCAAATGTTTAGTGCCTGAGACAAAGACACTGTGCAAAGAGAAAGTCTGGTGATTAAATCAGCTGCCTCCTGTGCCAGAGAACTAGATTGCAGCCCTGTCTTTGCCACAAAATTCTTCATTCTTTGTGATGGACAGTCATTTATAGCAGATAAAACCAAAGGGTAGAATCTTCATTATCTGCTTAGGCAATTCRCAGCATGTAACTCAGATATAAAAATCCAGAGCTTCCAAAGCAAGAACAGAGTCAATAGAAGGAAAATACATTTATTTTGAGGGGCACAGAAAGTAAGTTCTTTCTGCTTGAAGTCAGACCAGATCTGCAGAGTAATATTTGCATGACACGAGGAGTAACAGCACGGATCTCTCCAGCATCAAACTGTTCTGAGGGTGCTGACCTTGACATAAGGATTTTTCTGTGCTAATGAGGCATTGGATCAAGCAATGAATWAAAAAAAATAGATTTTTAATGTTGTGCAAGATTGCTGTGTTTAGTGGCAGAAGCTCATTGCTGGATACTCAGGATGGACACTGARCTCAATATTGTGAGCTCAGCAGATGCTTTTCTTAGGCTGTATTATTGCTGTTCCAAGTATAGCAATATGGTTTTTACAATACCAGGCATTACAGAAACTTGCTGCTTTTCCTATAGTAAARGTAAAATAAAGAAAAAGAGACTTTATTTTGCAAGGTTGCTTTCAAAGGGCTGAGAATTACTAGATTTTGAAAGCTAATTGCAGGTTTTTAAACACTGGCAAAAAAAMATCTAAACAACCTGTATAATCATTTAAACTTTGCTTAATATTATCCAGTGAAAACATTAATGCACCTGTATTTAAAATACAATCTCTGGGGATCTCTTTAAATGTAAACATTAATGCAAATTTGACARCAACTTGAGGATATCTGAATTTTAAGGGCTCTCAGAGCACACTGAAGTCTGCCTAGGTWGTTTGTCTAGGTAGTTTTGATGAGTAGATGCTCACTAGGGGATAATGAGGAAAATGACAAAGGACAATCATCCAACTAATTTTGTTTCTTTTTATTTTGCTGGTTTGCACCTTTGGTCAAAGGCTGGACTTGATGGTCTTGGAGGTCTTTTCCAACAKTAATGATTTTGTGAAATTAAAAAGTTTAGAAATTCTTGCATATATATTCTACATCTAGCAATGTCTTAAAAGAACAATCTGCATTCAAATGGGTTGGGAAGTGCTGTCCAGAATAAGTTAAAATGAAAAGAACAAAACCCCAAAACTAACTAAATAAAAAAAAAAATCCCCAACAACAAAAAAAACCCTAAAAAACTCCAAAAAACTAGAAAAACCCCAAACAAGCAAACAACCCCCCCCCAAACAAAACAAAATAAACCCAACAGAAAACAACAACAACAAAAGCCCCCAAAAAACCCCAACCCAAACAAAAAAAAATCCCTGAAAAAATATTGCTATATTACTGCTATATTAGAGGAACTTTCTAGTTATGAATGTAATACTCCTATAACATTAATATAATAGTATTATGGTTGTATTTTTCTGATCTGGAGAATTCTGTAAGGAATTCTGATTTTCAGAACTAGTATAGCCTTCCAGATACTTGCACTTCCATGCCTATCCACAGCACATGAAAAATGGACTGAAGGCCAAAATAAGCCATTAAATTGCATTTTTGCCTTTATTTCAGATAGAACAGACTAGCAGGGACTATTATCCAACCCTAATTTATTGGTCAGCCATCCTGGTGAATGAGGAACAGTATCACTTCAGTCCAATGCAGGAAATAGAGATGAGATTTCTTCTTCCATAAGTCAGGGAATATCACAAAACTACATCACAGTGAGGACAGATGGGAGATATGATGTATCTGCATGAAGAAGACAGAAAACCATCAGTCTTCTTTAGTAAAACAGATAGGAGTCATCAAACTGGTAATAGCACAAAGGTTCAAAAAGTTTAAAAGATGCTTCAAATACTTCTCCAAGGGMATAAATAAAGATCTTTACCATATATATTGTGGATGCTAAAACAATTTGATGAATTTAATAAAGAAAATCCCTTGGAAGCTGTTGAATACAGGGATAATGACTCTGAGTAAGAACATCCTGAGCTGGAATTCACAGAAGATTGGAAGACCATTCTTGAAAAATGTCACTGTATGTCTCATTTTTCTTAAACTCCTCTGGGCAGTGGTAGTGGCTTCTGTTAGAAAAACAGATGGTACTGGGCTGGATGGACTTTGATTTGACTTGTTAAAATTCTCATGTTTCAGAGGTGTTATGTAGATGTGTGTATATATATATATGTTTCCAGTACCCAAATCACATCACGCATTACCAGTGTTACTTGTCTTGCTGAACTGGAATGTGTACTTGCTGAAAAACATGGGAACTGGCATGTTTCTTTTAGACAGGAAAAAAAAAAGTATGTTGCAGTGGGTTGTTTTGTGTTGTTATTTTCCCCCAAGAGTATGTAATGCCACAGACATTTTTGGATGAAAATGAAAAATGAACTGTAATAATGTGCTTATGTAAAACAGAATTGGACATATTCTGCACAGTAAACATCTTGTGTTGGAATAAATGTCTCTCTGGTGATGTCAATGTGAGAACAAGCACTACAGTGTTGTTGAAGTAATTGGGAGTCGCTGAGCAAATGTGCTGGGGAATCCTGCAGAAAGTCTATATATGGTAATTTATCTAGAACGTTCTCCATTTCTGTTTTGTAAAAGCTTCATGCAGGACAGTGATATTTTACTTCATTTACTGCCTTTCAAACTGACACAAAACACGCACCAGCCTTGAGGCCTTCCCCCAAACACCCTGCCCAAGGGGTGGGCAGCACCAGCAGCAGAGAAGGGATCTCCTCGCTGTGGGGTGGCACAGCATCACRCTGGCTCCAAGGTCAGGAGGCAGAAAAACATCTCCTGTTGGAGCTAGAATGCAGYGGGCTGTCGTCACCGGCTGTACAAAATGCTGGCATGAGAGGTTTCTTTGTAAAAGGTAACAACAAATAACTCTCTTTAAGTATAAATGAAATGAAATTCTGGAAAATAATTTTTTTTCATCAAAGTTTAATCTAATTAACATTTGAAAAAAAAATAAAGCTACCTTCAATACATTTTGTGGAGAAGTTGCTTCCAGCAACTTGTTATGATTATACAATTAACACAGAATTGTCATTGCAGTCACTGAAGTTAGTATACAGTATACATTCTTAAACTGTAATCTCAATTAGTTAAAATATATTTTTCTATGCTGCAGTTCACAATTGTCTTTGCTAACATCTCCACAGGTTCTCCTTAGCACCCACCATCTTGTCCTCCAGCCTTTTGGATCCTTTAGGCAGCTCCACCCTCTCTTCCACCCATTTTATTTTGGGCACATGACAAGTCTGAGCTCAGACTTCATTTGTGTCCTCACATTATTTTTTAAATAAAAATTAATAGCAGCATGAATAATGAAGCAAAACAAATAATAATGTGCCAGTATACAATCATACTGCAAATGGTTTGAACCATTAAAGCGTTCCAGGTCCCCTGTGGCCAATTGCAAAGATCTGGATGGAGGAGGAAAAAACAATTGCATTCTGCCAGGAGAAGCTGTTAAATTCCTGTGAGTGAATGTGGTCCTGACTTAATTACCACTTCCAAGAGCCTATTTATAGTTGTCTGGGAAAACACTTAAGTGAAATAGGCTTAAGTTTGCAAATAGAATACGTGCATGAGTATTCAGGGTTAAGACAGAACTGAGAGAGGGGTACTCTGGGGTAACTACCCCCTAACTTCTCACCCTGCAGTGGRATGTTGGAGCAGGAGTTTTATGTTGACTAAACTAGCTTGACAACTCATCAGATCTCTACAGAGAATTTTAAAAATATGAGATTTTTAAAATTGTGCCATTTATGCACAGCACTTCATGATGAGCTTCAGACTTGAAAGTTGGCTGGGACAGAATGTACCACAGGAAGGCACGTGAAAAATGTTGTGTCTCTATGAGAAAAAGAARTAACAACTTCTCATAGCTATAAACRTTTGRAAGGTTTTTGTAGATAAAATGCCAAATCTGGGCATTTAAATAGTTGACAAGAAGAGGTGTAGCATAAAGAATGGGATTTGTCTAGAGGAACATGGTCAATGGGATTTCCTGAATAGAGCACTTATGTGGTTTGAAGAAAATACTACTCACAGCTGATAAATRAGTCAAGTGAAATGTTATATTAGGAATGATAAAGAGAAATTCACATTGCCTTTATCCCAAGCCTTTCAGAGACAAATGAGTAGGTGCCATGAAATAGAGGATTAGAAAGGGATATGMAATCTGAATGTTAGCAGGCCTGGACACTTAGGGAATTGATCTATATTTAAACCTATTGCTATAGTTGTTTAATATCTAACTTGTATGCATTTCCTAATTTTTCAGTTTGTAGCTAATACAGTTTTATTAAGCTGTGAAGCCTAGATGAGTATCATATCTACTGTTTCTACATAATTTGGTTTATTTAAAATTTGCTGTTCGATAATTTGTCCTATMTATTCGTCCATGGTATGGATGTCAGATGTTATAAGTCAGTGTCATAAATGAAGAATTTTGGCATGCCACAGAATTCAAATGTGCTTTATAAAAGCATATTACATACATATTTCAGTGGTTTATGAGTATAATGATAGGAGGAAAAAATAGTCATGTATACATTTCATTGCAGTGAGTATTAAAGAATTTGAATTGCATTCATTCAAAGGCAAACCACAGCCTTAATGCCTGAACTAAAAATACTGTAAGAGTGTTTTCTTAATGTGCCCAGATGTACTGTCTTCTTTGTCATCTACCTCACGTGACATCTATGCAACATGGCAATGATAGCATGATGATAGCAATGATAGCATAATGATATGGCAATCATTATTTCTCTACCAGGAAGTGACGCATTGAACAATAACTTGTTATTATTTATTTCTTCGGCTGGACATGGACTACTGACCCAAAGACTGTAACTACAAGCCTTCCATACCTTCCATGCTTGATTTAAGTAGATTTACTATGAAGAAAAGAAGTGGGGGGAAAAATATTAATGATTACAAAAGGCTTGTAGGATTACTTGTCATTTTCTGACTTGTTCCTGCAGAATAAATGTRTCCTGATAACAAACTCTTGTTGGTGAAATTTTTCAGTTATTCTTCATGTTAGATGCAGACTTATCMTCTGTGTTTTTCCCCCACTGATTGGGAATTTTCATTCTATTTTCCATGTAGAAATACCCATCCTCAAGGAAAGTATATTATCAGACCTGCTCGGTGGGAAAAACTTGCTTCTTTCACATATACACAGACACAGCTCCTAACTCTGTAACCCATCCTGAAAGCCCTCAGGGATTTTACATTCCTGTTTTGTTTCCTGGCACCCTTCACACCTATAGCTGAACTAAAAAATGATCATCAATAGGCCCTCTATTCCTGAAGCTTTTCCTCTGCTGTTCCAGAGGACATCTATGATCACAGAGAACCRACAATTTTTAGTTAGGTGTCAAGACAGTACAAAGGTCCCCCAGACATTGGAAGTTACAGGAAATGGGAAATAAATTGCAAGTAAGTGTTCACAATTAGAAGATGGGGATGGAGTTGTTATACACAATGAGATATCAGTTCTGACTGGCTGCCATTTTCTAGCAATTGTGGGAAAAAAGTGGAGTGCCAAAATGAAGTTGGGATTTTTATGCAGAATTAATGACTTTTCCTGTGGACAGCAAGAAAATTAGGACTTGTTATCTACAACCTGCAGTGGGAAATGTTACCTACTTTTTCTGTGGAAAATGTGGTGATATCAATTATAGACCTGGGTATAAGGGCATGTATAACAGAGGAGGTATTTAGTTAGAACCTGTGATTATAAACACTGACGATGGCAAGGGAAGGCATATGAAGAAAAACTGCTTATGTAATTTTGAATTAATGGGTATAGGTGTGCCTAAAGAATGAGTGAATGTTTGAGCAATGTTTGTGGGTGGAAAAAAGTGGAAGGAAAAGAAAACAGGTGTGGAATGAAGGCATGCAAAATACATGAGAATTGAGATGTGTATGATGTATATATGGAGAAGATATAAGTTAGACAGAGGACTGATGTAAACTTATGTAGATATAGCTTTATATAAAATATGGTTTATTGCCATTTGTGCAGATTGATTAAAATATGCACTGTGAGCACTTAATTCCTTGTGGTAGACTTTTATCTGTTTCAAGTCAAAATCTTCCATGTTATTACCTGTTCCACACTATGCATGTCATTTTTCTTTGGCAGAGTGTTTGTTTCTGCAACCCAAACCAGGCATGTGTTGTGTTGCACCAGGTTCTCTGTCCCTCTTTTTCCTTTTTACCCTCTGGAAGTAGGACAGACATTAAAGAGGTAGGAAAAKAAAAGGGAGGGAGCAGCCATGCAGGCCTGGGAGGGTTTCGTTGGACAGCACAAAATGCATTGCAAATTAGTACTTTGGCATGAAAACTACAGTGACCTTTTCAGGTTCTTCTCTTCTTGCCTTTTAATGTAACTCAAAAATAATCCTTGGCTCCTGAATGCTTTGTTCATTTCCTCACAAGGAACGGGCAGAAGGATGAGGTAACATCCGAGGAAGGGTACTGTTCTGGCCTGAAAAATAATTGAGAGTTCCTGCCTAGCACCTTGGCATGAATGTGCTGCAGAGGGAGTTTCAACTCTGGTGAGGCAAGTGCTAGCCCTATCATATCATACTGGTTCCCACAGGCAGCTCTGTGCAGTTGGCTGGACTCTTGGAATCAGGTTTTTCAACACTTTTATTCATGAGYGTTTAAGAAGCTTCAGCTCCTAACTGCAGCTAATGATTTTTCTAGATACAGACAGCCTAAAAGTTAGACCTGAAGTCTAGGGTAATTTTAAATCTAATGKTTTTTCTTAGGACATGGTCTCATATTTAGCCTTCAAATTTTGCCAAGGCAGAATTTTGTTCAATATTTAGGAAGATGCAACCTGTCAGTTGCAGAAGCAGCTACAATGCACCTGAAAACCATGGATATCTGCTTTACATAGTAGCACATGCATCCTCAACAACTTTAATGATTCCATGGGATCTAGGACACATTGGATATACAGATCATGTTTTACATGGAACATGTGCATCATAATTCTGCCTGAGAAACCACAGCCCAGCCAAGTCCTTTTTTGGCTCTAACCTGGAGCAATTTGCCAAAGTTAAGACAAGAATTTAGTTGAAGGGCTATGACCTGAAGGAAAWGTTCCACACTCAATCCTGCCAGTTCCCGTCTTGCTCACTGTGGTTTTGATCTCTCTGCCTCCTTTTTGCTGCCTCCATGATCAGTCTCACACTGTTTCTGCAGCTTCTATCTACAGGTTTTTCACTGAAGCTTTATCATCTTTTGGGACTCTGGGGACTGATGAGGAAGAACCAGTCCACATTGGAGGGCAGTGCTGCATGTATCCTCAGCAGGGCTCATTAGTCTTGGTGGATTWTTATAGCAACCTGGCTGTACTGCTTCCAGGTATTATAAACCAGTCCCACTTCTTGGCACGGTGCTGAGCTGTGCAGACACTGCTAAGGCAATTGCTGCAAAGGCATTCAAAGGAATAAGGAGAAAGTCAAGCTGTGGTGCACAATGGACAGCTGTTTGAGTTTTTCTGATACAAAAAAATCCAGTGTCCCAAAATGTTAATATAGACATGGGCCACTTAGAATGCCTATCTCTGCTGAAAAAAACTTCTGAAAATCTGAGAGACATACTTAAAAAATAATAGAAGCTGCAACCACCAAAAAGAGTTTGTACTGTGCCTTAATTCTGCCCTCTTTGAAATACTCTTCAAAAACATCGGTAGCACAGAAACAGCACCTTGCTCCTGGAGATACAGCTGAACTCTTGGGAGCACATGAAACAGCCTGAGAAGTGTTTGCTGAAGCAAACTGTTGAGATGAGCTGATCCAAACATCAGCTTTTAAGCTTTTGAAGATCAGATCTGYAATCTTGCATTTGCTAAATTTTACACCTTTATCACATTTTCAATCTGCTTCACCTTTGCCCTCAGAGCTTCCTACACTGCTTTGCATTCATCACTAAACTCAGTTATTACTCTATTGCACCTCACTGCTGACAGTAACCCCGGTAAGAACACTACAGTCCACTACTATTGAAATAACCTACAAAACACAGGTAGAAAGTCACATGTGGTCTATTACCTATGCTGCCTCTCTCATGCACTGCTCTTGGATAGCCAGTGGTTTGTGGGGGRGTAGGGTGGGAGAGAAGGGCCTTAGAAGTCAGGAGCAAAAGTCCTCTAATTTCCTGCATTTATAACCACACCGCAGCAATTAATGTTCATAGAGATGTAACTTAAAACGGTGAATGCAAGTGGAACATAATTGGAATTGCAATATAATCCCTAGCAGGGTATTGCCAATTTCAAGGGGCTGAGTTAGGGTTGTTTGAGAATATATTGTTAACTCCTTTTCTAGTTTTCAGAAGCTTAGCCTGCATTACCTTAACTCTTTATGTCCAGATTTTCAAAGGTTTTGCTCCAGGCTGCATCCTGCCAAGGCACAGAGTACCACATGCCAACTTTTAACCCTGTTTCAGCGAAGTTTTGTGGAATTTAGTTCTAGATGGTAGCTGGAACTCTGTGTTGTGGTCTCCAGTGGGTTCAGGACAAATCAGACACAGCTGCTTTCTGCTCTACAGAATGGGCTTAAAGGACCAGGTTGAAATGTCAGGCAAACCAGATGTATAATTTCCTACCCTCCATTATCCAGCCATGGATACAGCATGATCTCCATAACTCGTGTACTCTCCAGGACCTCTCCTCCAACATTTTTTGTGCCTTTGCAGTGCACCCCCATCCGCTTCCCACGTCCCTGTGCACAWCGAGATGGCTCAGCACCTCCGAGGCATTTCTGGTAGCCACCGGAAAATGGATGACCCAGCAAGGGCCGGGCCCTTTTTCTCCCATCCCCTCCGGCCCCCAACGGGCCGTGGCACAGCACAGGCCCGGAGCCAGGACAGGACGGGGCCGGCGGGGCCTCAGCCTCCTTCCCCCGGCCCGAGCCCGGGGCGGAAGGCAGCCGCCCTCCCCCAGAGCCGCCGTGTCTGGGTCTGGGCCCGGCTTCCGCGGCGCGGGGTGCGGCCGGGCCGGCCTCGCTGCTTCCCCGTGCCCCGCAGAGCGGGCCGGGGCGGGAGGGCTCCGCGGGCCCGGCGTGGGAACAGCCGGGCGGGGCGTGGGGAGGGAAGATGGCCGGGGCAGGCGCCGGGCGGGAGGCGGCGGCGGGGCGCTGCTGAGCGGCGGGGCGGGGGCGCTCGGGCCGGGATCGGGGGCTGGGAGCCGCGGCGGCGCGGGGCAGGTCCCGGGCGGGGTTAGGAAGCGCGGCGGGGCTGGTCCCGGCTTGGAGCGGGGCTGGCGCGGGGGAGGATGAGCTCGGCGCGGCGCAGCCGGAGCCGCCCGAGTCCCGCTCCCTGCGGGGCCGCCTGTTAGTGCTGGAGGAGGAAGAGGAGGAGGAGGCGGCGGGCGGCCGCGGCCCGGGCGGGACCGGAGCTGCCCCGGCGGCGGGCGGGGAGCGGGTTTCGGCCGGAGCGGGGCGGCGGCGGCGGCCCGGCGGCGGAGCGGCCATGCCGTGGTTGAGCGGCGGGCGGCGGCGGCGGCAGCAGCAAGCGGCGGCGGGACAGGGCGGCGGGCCGGCGGCGGGCGGGCAGCGGGGCCGGGAGAGCTCGGAGCTGCCGCTGCCCGCCGGTTGGGAGGAAGCGAGGGACTTCGAYGGGCGAGTCTTTTACATCGACCACAACACCCGGCAGACCTCGTGGATCGACCCCCGGGACAGGTACGAGTGAGTTCGACGGGGAAAGAGGGCCCGAGCCCGGTTTACCCCGCCGGGCGCGGGGCCCGGGCCCGTCGGCGACATTTTCCTTCCCCCGTCCGCGGCCGCCGGGAGGGTGTGGGCGGCGGGGCCGCTGCCGGCGGGGCGATCGAGGCTTCGTCCCGCAGCGGGTCGGCGGCCCGGGATGGGGGCTCTGTCACACTGGCCCATCGTGGGGGCAGAACCCCTACCCCTGCTGCTCTTGGGTTTGCCGGCATTGTTATATGTTAAATCTGAGCCAGRAGAAAAGAACTGAGATTTTGTCCTCGCCACTTTCCCGTGGTGGGTGCTCGGGCTAAGCGTTGTCTCGATGCGGGGAGAGATGGGGAGGCAGGAGCGGTGACACCGCCTGTGTTTATACTCCTCGCGTAGCAGACTGGCCCCGCTGTAACCGAGCGGCTTGGCCATCCTGATTTATTAGCCGGGCTGAACTAATTGGCAGCAGCAGGCTGGAGGCATGCTGGAGTAATTTGGTAGATTACCTCCTCATAAAAGATAACGCTGCGTGGAGGTAAGCAAACCGGGAAATTCCTGCACTTAATTTGACAAATACGCGGTCTGCTGCAAATTAGCAACAAAAATCTGCAGCTGCGTGATGTCCGGGGCAGCGTTTGCACGGCCCTGCGGTGCGTGGGGAGACCGAGTTAGGCCTTTTCTTCTCATTTAGGGTGAATAAATACGGGCAGGTCTTACGGATTTTAGCAGAAACGCGTTATAAGCAGTATTTAAGCGTCGTAGCTGAACTGGTGGAAGCGTGGGCTCTGTTGYGGGTGCTGCCCAGTAAAAGACGAGCTCTCTTCAAAGCGTTCGCCTAAAAATTTCCACGCGGAGTTAACGAACACAAGTGTCAGTGTTTTAGGTGTCTGCGAAATAAGAAACATATGTCTCTGTGTATGCTTTTCKATATTAAACAATGTTTTTATAGTAAGTGAAAGTTGGACAAGGACAGTTTGAACCAAAGCCAGAGCTACCTTGCCAGAAGTATGCCTGGAATGTTAAGCAGGCCACAGAAACATTTAAGCGCAGTCTGGGTTAAAGACTGTAGTAATTTGAGAGATTCCTGTCTTCTTGCACGACAATACATAATTGTTTAAATGGCCTAAATATTTACCTACCGGATCAAGATCTTTTATCTCATTATTTGGACTTACTTAGGCATAGACATATTTTTTTCTGAGATGTTGAATGTTTGTTAGTATGCTTTAGATAGCACATTTTTCTATGTTAAAATGCATATACATGTTGTTAGTTCCTTTTAATGCCGTGTTGTAAAGCTAACCGATGTCGGTTGCTTCTCTGTATGCCATCCTTTCCATTAAATTTCAGAGARTATGCGGTTTTTTCTTCTAGTACATTTTCCATACAGGCAATAACATTAAAGATTTAGCCATTTACTACAGTGTTAAAATTGAGTTACTGTTCAACTTACGTAGTATTGCTAAAATTATGGCTCCATGTTTAGAAGAAATAATTGAAATGCCACACGTTGCTTGAAATTTTGTCTGAATATTTCACTGCAAGATTTAAACTTAGATGTGTTTTTCACATTGGGTAAGAACAGGCTGTAGAGCAGAGATTGAGATATTTCTATTGGGGCGGATAGAAAAAGGATGATATTTTCATGAGTATGTTATCAGTAGTTTGTACAGAATCCAAGTAGCAGGAGCTGGTTCTATGACTACAGAGTTAATCTCTGGTTGAGAATWGACTACTGTTGTTATTTTAGTGAGATGTCTGGGTTCTGCATGGCAGAAAGTGACCAATCTTTTTGGGTTTCATTGTAGCTATTCAGAATCCCGTGGGCAGCAGCAAAATGGGAAAGGATCAGGGTAGTGGTTTTCTGAGAAAGTTTGGGAAAGAAAGGCAAGAGCAGCAGTGAAGTGGTATTGAAGATGTGTTTTAGCAAAAAGCAGTTTAAGTGGAGGGCAGAATAACCTATTTGTGTCATATGTAGCTAAGCAGAGATGACAGAGTTCAGCCCCCCATTTCTGTGTTTTTGGGTTATTTTGTTTCTACCCAGGAGGAATTGGACAAAGCTATGAGACCTCAGGCCGTGCTGCACTTGATCAAGGGCTCTGAGATCAGCACCTCCAAGCTTTCCTGTGGGCAGTAGTCTCTAAGCATCCCCACAGGCTCCTTCATTTAGCTGGCACTCAGCAGTTTGTTTTTCTTTTCAGGATTCCCCCTGAGATTTCTGAGCCTTTTGTATAGTTTGGTTAGTGAATTTGATTTGAAGTAATTATTCAATTAAAAATCCCACCACAAAACAAAACAGATTTCCCTCCCCTCCCCCAATGTTTTTCCCATTGAAGCCAAAAAGACAAATAAATACTAATTGGAGAAGTGCTCTGTAAAGGATTTTGGAGTTTGGGAAAGAGAAGATGTTAAGTGTAAGGGTGGCAAGTCAGAATARTAAAGACTGAGAAAGGAAAAAGGACTCAGAAGTGGATACCTTATGATTTTCTATGGTAAGAAAAAAGAGGTAGAAGAGTGATAAAATGAGCAGATTTGAGAAGGATCTTACCTTTAGTGTCAAATCAGTGCTTAGGTTCAGGAAGATACTGTGTTGCTCTGTGTGGATTTTGTGTAATGAATAGATTGTGGGTGATTGTTTAGCAGCTCCTGTAGATCTCAGAATGGAGCCATTCAGTGCATGTTTTCATCTCGTAGTAGTCGTCTTTTATCTTAATAGATTGTAGATTTTTTAAGGCAGGGAGCTGCCTTTTTATCTTGTRTTTGCACAGTACTTGCTACATTGAGATTCTGTTCAATAACAGGATTGTAAATGAATTTATAGAAGACTGACTGACTATGTGGTTGATACTGATGATCCTTATGGCAGCAGGGGTCTTACTACTCTTGCTGTTTCTTGTAAGACTGTTTTCAGTCTTAGAGCTTAGACAAAACTCTTGGAGAGTGGCAAAAGCTTTCCAAGCTCATGAGTCTCGCTAGATTTACTGTATGTGGAAACTTCACCTAAAATACAGTGGTGTTTTTTTGRAATAACTGCAGGGAAGAGGGAGTCTTTCAGCATCTTCATGTGAGTTGTTTTGGTGGTTTAAAGATTTGAATCATGTTGTTTTGTAGTGAGGATTTTAAATTTATAAAGTGTAGGAGTGTTTTTGCATGGAGAAATCATCCATTTGGACCAGTTGGGGAGGAATTAAAAAATCRGTATGGGCTGGATAAAAACCAAGGTTTTAGAAGCTGCATGTGCAGAAACTTCCTGCAACCTGAACTGGTGGTGCTGGGGAATTTCTCTGTCCTATGTGCTCATTAGCATCTTAATTCTGAGGTCTGATAGCTGAAAAATGTGAGCACAGGAGGAAAAACCCTGGCCTTGTAGAAGAGGTTGGTTGGAACAAGGAGTATGGGATCAAATGGGGTTGGCCCTGGAATTTGACAGGGAAGGGGGGAGAAATTTGGTAGGTTTTGAAAGCAAAGCAGCCAGGAGCTAGGAATAGGGAGAAGGGGAATGGCATCTGAAGTCTGGGAAGGAAAAAGTAGGGGAACTGGACTGAAAACCAGTAGAGCAGGGAAGAACAAGTAAGGAGGAACTGGTCCGGTGAGGGTTCAGGGTGTGAGGGTGTCRGCTCTTTTCTTGGCTTTACAGGGAACCCCGAGGGAAAAGAATGAACACTGGGTTTGGATGAGGAATCTTCAGAGTGAGAAAACACAAAAGGGGCAGCATGCGAAGTCTAGGTGAAGAAGGGAAGATGATTGGAAGGTGAAATATAAGAACTGTGTGTGAGATGTGAGGACATCTGTGTGATGTGGGTCAAGAATTGTGAGATGTGCTGGACAAGGATACTATTGAAAAGACAGAATTGTAGAGAGTGAAAGTATGAAAGACTAAAACAAGGAGTCAACTTGAGAAAGTTACTAGGGGCAGTATCTGTTTTCAGGAGCACAGAGTAGAAATGTTTAAGTGAGTACTGGGCAGAAAAGTCCAGGAGTGCTGACTGCTTTTTGATGACCYATTTCAGGACTCCTTATTCTAATCAATTATATATTTGATTTTAGCAAGTATCTATATTACCCAATTAGTTGRCTTCTCCTTTTGGGTGAGACTAAGTCCACTACTGCAGTTGTTTCCTCTGTTAYGGCAAGTGGCACAGTGAGGTGTTTAAACATGTGCGGGTGTGTTGCAGAGTCATGGGATTTCTCTTTCTCCAGACTAGCTTTGTAAAGGAATAAGAAATTGTAAATAAGAAACCTAAATGAAGAGCATATTCACGTATTCAAATCTAGAAAATTCCAGACTTAAAGTCACTTTATTGCTTGTTTTGTATTAAAAGCGTTTTTAGTGACAAAGTATTTTCTCATATATTTTGTTGCCTTATTTGATACATGTAGAGGAGCAACTCTAAAGGCCAGTCAGAGAGCTGTGAGGTGATGGGAATTGCTTCTGAAGTTTTTTGCTCAAATTGGAAGGTGGGCCTTTCTCTGGTGAGGTAAAAGGATCTTTTGACATGCCACCGTGTGGTAAGGATAGAAAGTCAGTGGCCTCTTTGTCAAGGCAAGAGAATATCTCCTAGAGTATTGGAATTTATCTGTACAGTTGGCAATATTCAACAATCGAAAGACAATCATAAGAAGCATTCAATTTTTTTTCAAAAATAGTATTTTTCTGGGTTTGCCTTCAACCCCTAGACTGAGATTTGCARTTAGTAGCATTCATTATTAGAATTCAAGTACTTCAATTCCAAAACATCAGAAAGATGGAGACAACAGTAAGTATAGTTAGTACCCCTGCCATTTTTGAATGTTTTCTTCAAGTTTCTCAGACTTGTCTACTTTCTGTTGTATTTTGATGATCAACTCTAACAACTTATAGTTTTGTTTTGATCTTAAGCTTATTTGTGTAATGGGAAGAAAACCGTGATTGTTCATCATTATTTCAGTCTTCCCTTTGAAAATAATTCAGTGACTAGAAAAATTTAAATCATATGCTGTATTTGACTATGATGCAGGTTGTTAATATAAAATGTAAAATGAAACCTGTAAGGTACAGAAATATATTTCTGGAAATGATGCTTTGAAAATGTTTAAAGTGGATCTGAACTGTTGAAATACTAATTTGGTTGTGACTTTATAAACTGGCTTTCTAGGCTGTTATTACCAAGCTCACAAGAGATGAAGAAGCTTGAGAAAAAAAAGAATTGTTGAGTGAATATGGATCTAGAAAATATGCTCTCCCATGAGAGGAGAAGAGTTTAACACCTCAGTTGAAGCGTTTAAGAAGTGATTTGAGTACTGTTCATAAAAAGAGATGATACCAGAGACTTYAGAACTCTTTTCTTTGGTAGATTTGTAATAGCATCTGATAGTCAGAAGTTGAAACCAGAAATATGATATGTTTTTAATAGTAGTAGATATTAGATGTCAGAGTAGGTTTACCACTCCTTTACTCACTAGATAAAATAACTTAATTTTTTTCCCAATTTAAGTCAGCTATCATTTGAAGTCTCTTTTTTTATGACTATCAATTTTTACTGCCTCCATTGCATGATATATCATTTGACCTGTATATAAAATATATTTATAGCTGAGTATATCTCATGGATTGTGAGAACAGTCTGTCAATAAGGATTGTCAGAACAGCCATCCTTCCATGACAAAGTGGAAAGCTGCTGTATTTGGTTGTTTCTCTTGATGCACCCAGGAAGAAATCATATTTATCCCCATCACTTGAGGCATCTGTGCCATTGCAGTTGCACCATTTGATTACCTCAAATTGGCAATAAATACAGTGGACTTGATAGAATTTATATAAAAAGCATTGCATATAAAACAGTACTTGAAAGCCAGATGTTTTGAATTTTCTGTGCAAATGTCAAGCCTGGATGCAGCCTCAGTGTGGATGGGAAAGCTATGCAGCTGTGTGATTGTCTCTTGCTGTGACTGAGAATACATGCTATAGCATATGGTGTTGAGAAAGGGCTTCGATGCCCTGAGCTTCTCTGGGCAATCTGCACATGTCTGTACATTAGTTCTTGCTCAGAATAATTCAGTAATATTTTTAAAGGCATGCTGTAGCTGACATTTGTTTTAAAAGCTTCACATGTATGTATGCCATGATAGATCTACTTGTCTGCCTTTCATGAGGCAAATATATTCTTTTTTTTTTCATCCTGTCCAGTAGGGCTTCAGACAGATATTTAACTTCATATTGTGTGTTTCATGGGTGAAAATGTTTACCTTTAAAAATGAATGAAGACACAAGCATCCTAGAGTTAGTGTTATGTTGTATTAGGTATGATTTTCAAGCTGAGTCTTACGTTTGATTGGTAGATTCTGGTTAGGTGTTAACATGTTACAATGTTAATCTGTTGATTAATGGTAAATACTTCTAAATTACTGCTTTTCCCACTCTTTCCTCTTGATCTCACCTCTCTGATTTAAATGTTTTAAAAAACTTGTTAATTTCTTTTCAGATTTATATTGCTTGGGGAAAAGCAGTGCCTATATTAAGTGAGCATTCATAKTTTCTTGTAATTCAGATTTGTTATAAATGAGTGCTACATCTCCAGTCATTGTGCATTATGAATGTTTTTCGAAGTTTTTCAGTGTCTTGAAAAGTAGAGGTGGAAGGTATCCACTGTTTCTTCCTAAGACTAAATGTTTTCCTTATAGTACAATAATAGTGATTTATGGTTTTTTAAATTGTTTTTTTTTTCCTAGTTAAAATACATATCCTTTGAAAATACAGCTTAGGCAACATAAAGCTGCAAGACCTAATGCACGTGTGCTAAAGCATCAAAACAGCAACACAGAAACCTCATTAGCAAAAATGCCGCTGCTGTTAAGCTTCTTAACATTTTGTTAAAAGTGAAGGGTTTTGTGTGTGTGTGTGTGTGTGTGTGTGTGTGTGTGTGTGTGTGTATAGTTTTTACCTCTTAATGGAAGTATTTTCAGCAATTAGATTTGGAATGTAGACACCTGCCTTATTGTATTTGTGTGCATGCCAGAAAGGACTAAATTAGGACTTGTGACTTGAGTGTGCTACAACAGTGTGATGGCACGTGTTAGGAGGCTGTTTCTTGAAGGGTTCTGTGACATGGTATTGACTCACATCTATGCTGGGCCTTGCAGGCTAAGAAACCCTGATCTGTTGGAACATGCCGGTGCTTGAAACTGTCAGAGGAGGTACTTTGCTATTTTGATGTGTATAAATTAGTGTATATCTGAGTTGGTGTGGACATAGTGGTTGCATTTCTTGTCATTAAACAACACCAGGCATTGTTAAAAGAAAATTGAGTGTTTCCATTAGCGTATCTTCCAAAGGTTATGGGGAGGGAAGTCTCTCCTTTTCAGGATCTATAATCTGCACATGTGAGAATACAAGATTCGAAATATCAGAAGGCTAGGGCTGGGATTTAAGTTCTATTATCTAGAGAAAAAAWTCTTATTTAGGCTTGGATTCTAGTGATAAGTTTAGTTAGAGAGATAACAACTTCATGTTTTTAGCAAACATAAATATAGTGACAACACTATGTAAGCATAAGAACAAATGACTTGTAGGCAATTAAAAAACCTAGAAACTTATCTACAGTAGAGCCCTGTTAACAAGCTTCACAGAGGTGCCTGTTAAATGTAATGTTGGTTTATAATTTAGTGTTGTTTGCTGGAAGGTAGAACTTTGTGAAGTTGTATATGAGGCCAAACAGAAGTATTTAGTTGATTGTCATGGTTTTACTTGGTCYGATTTTTGGCGGTGGGGGGATGGGACCAAGAAACCACAAAGATGGCTCCTGTGAGGAAGTTCTAGAAGCTTTCTCCTTCTTCTCCATCAAAAGGAGCCCTACCCCCTGTGTTTTAGAGCCAATCCATTATGGCTCTGAGGTTGATGGACAGGCTGCCCATCAGGCCTGGGCCAATTGCACAGGTTGGTTACACCTCTGTGAYGACRTATGTTCTTGTACTTAAGAAGAATTCGAAACAAGATAGGGGCAGCYGCCATGTAGTTTTAGGTTGTTAGTATTTAGTTTTAGTATCATGCACTGGGGAAAAACAGAGCAGGAGGGTGAGGAGATGTAAGAAGAAAAATGGAGACCCAAAGATCACAGTAAGGAGAAGATGGGATGGGTTGCTGTGCTGTTGCTATGGTTCTCGAGTGTGGAGAAAATAAGTTGTTCTCGAAAGGACTATTTCATCAATGAGAGACCTGTATAGAAAAGGAGAGCGACCTTGCTCTGAGGAAAAAAACCTGGCCTTTGAGGACTGGACTGAACTGATCAGGAGCCAAAAAGGGGGAAGAGGCTTGGCCCCCCACAACGTTTGAAGYGAGTTGATGCTAAGAAGAAAACGTGTTCTGTGGGGAGGAGGAGATGTCCCCACCCTACATCTGAAGTAAGTGGATGCTTAGAAGAAGTTGTGTTCTGCCAGGAGGTTTGTGATAGTGGTCTTACGCTGCTGAAACAACGCAGGAGGACATTCTTGAAGGACATTCTTGAAGGACATTCTTTCCTTTCTCCTACGAGGTAAATACTCCCTCGCCACCAGCAGTTATACACTGACGGTTTCTTGGGAAAAGAACTTCTACAGCTTGGAGCTGTAAGAACGCTTCTCCTATGATGCTGGACAACAACTGTAATGAGTGGTTTGATCTATGTTAGACTTTCATTCCTACCCCCTGTGTGTGCAGGAAGACATGGGGGGTGGAGAGGGAGGACCTGAGAAAGAGACGGGTCCTGGAAAGGATAACAGGTGTCTTAAAATGTCGGTTTTTATTTTTCTTCTCCTTGTAAATTTGTCCCTATCTTCGTTCCCCTCCCCAGTGCTGTAATATTCTTGGTAGTTTGTAGTAATAAATCTATTTTGCAACTTAAGTTATTCAGCCTGTCTGACCATTCTCTGGAGCACATACGTATCTTTCTCTCAATTATGTTATGTTATCTGAAAGCCATAAATTTTCGTGGTAATTGGGCTTTTGCTCTCCCTTCTCCTTCTCTGGTGGGGGAAAGGAGAGAACGTCGTGGGTGCAGTGCTTTTGGCTTTCAGCACAGTCCAAACCACGACATTTTTTGGTGCCGTGACTCGGATTGGGAGAAATCAGGTTTAAACCCACAACATTGATATATTGTGAAAAAAGTAAAACTAATACTTTTTCTGCCTGCAGTTAAAAATAGAACTTCCTGAATATCTTATCTGCTGCAGATGTGACAGTTCACATTCACCAGCAAAGTCAGCCAGTATTGCAGCTTTTAAGTAATCTTTAACTTGTTTCTGGTTGAAAGAAACAAGCTAAAGAAAACACACTCTAGGTATTTTTCCTACCTCTTTGCCTGCTATGCCAGGGCAGGGAGCACGCTCAGCAACGTTTGGCAGTGCAGTGCTCTTGAGCTAATAATTTGCTGCTGCCAAAACCAGTAGTGTCCTCCCTGCCAAGCCACACGGTCTCACCCCTCTCTTGCACTGGTGCCCTTGCATATCTGACCTTGCAGTCAGAAAAATGAGTAAAAAACCCAACCCTATGGAGTATTTAATTTGTCTTTTTTTTTTGGGGGGGGGGGAGGGGACAGGTTAGTTTTCATCTGGTTTAGTTCCCTAAGCTGACTTAACCTTCAGGGCAGATGGGTATTTAAGTGGTTTCTGTCAATTAAGTTTGATTCAATAAGGAATGAGATTAGCCAAAAGTGATGAGTCAGTTTAAAACCTTCTTTGGGTAAATCCTCTTTGTGAATGGCAGCCTTGACTACTGATTTTTGGAATAGTAAAACAACACATCTCTGAACAAGCTTCAAGTTACATTTTAAAAGGTGGGTATCACTTTTCAGACCTAAGATGGATGTTTAAAAGCCAACAAAAGGAAAATAGGTGTCAGAGTCAGTTTTTTAGTTAAGTAGCAGTACTGAAGTGCCTATTAAGAGGTGAAAGAGCTACAAGGAGCAGAACCCACAAGGGGTCTGATCTTGTGGTATCATTACCAGCTTGGAAACACTCAGGAAAGACTTTGCWAAGTCAGTGGTGAGTGTTGCCATCAATAACAAGGAACAAAGTTGATGTGTGAGGGAATTGGACTAGATGGGTGTTTGGGGAGGATATCAGTGGTACCTTGGMGGTGTGTGAGAGGGAAGTGAGTATAAGATGAGGTGGATGTGGGGTGGGTCTTGACAGTGGAGGACTTCTAAGGAAGATCTGTTGGGTGTAGAAGTGGGGGATGTGACTGGGGAAAGGGATGGAGCTTGAAAAAGCATGTCAAGGTAATAACAAAGACCACAGAGCAGCTGTTTGGGTGACTTAAAAGGTGGTTTTATCACCAGTGTTTGGAAATATAGAGCTCATCAAAAGATCATTATAGTGCATCTGGGGAGTTTTTTAAGGGAGGTGAATGCGTACAGGTGGAAATTGCTAGGTCATAGAGGAGGAGGTTGTAATGTTTGGATTAGATGAACAAGATTTTTGTCTTTGCTTATGGAGATGAGCAGAGATTCTGAGGATGTGCTTTTTTTTTTTTTTCCTTAAAACCAATCTAGCCTACTAGCATGAAAATAAATCCTTCGTTCTTAACTAGTCATTAATAGCAAGGAATGGGGATGTAGGCTTTGTTCTGCCATGCCACAAGAGTCTTAATAATTTCTTGATTCTGTCCTGGAAAGGAAATTTAATTTGGACTTAATACAATGAGAGTGTGCTAAAAGCTTGGTGAGATGTGATCTGTCGCTTTTAATAACACATTGAATCCTTGGAGTCAGCCATTTRATACTGCTACCCTCCTGGTGAGGCTTGCTCTGGATACATGTTGCATGATCGAATAAACTGGAATGTTTCTCAGTTTGTTTCTCAGCTTTTCTGTGGGTGTTGGCTGGCGTAGGAAAGGCTTTTGCCTTCAGTGATGAGCTTGGTGGTCTCCCTGCGGTTTGCAGGATGGAGGCAGTTCTGTGCTGTACTGTTCACTCTTTGGCTGAAGGAGCTGATTGCCATCAAGGGCTGAATTAGTAAATATCAAAACCTAAAGCAACTACKTTTTTTTATTTTTGTTTTCAAAGACTTTTCTATTTCAGTATATTTCATTGGCAGTGGGACAAAAATAAAGTACAGTGATATCAACACCCTTGAACCAGCAACAGAGAATCAAAGGCTATCTTTCATAGCGTTCTGAAAGAGTTATTTTCAAGATGAAATATATATGGAGAATCTTGTTAAAACTATTCTGACTTATATTGTACTTTGACTGAAACTCTTTTGCATGCAGAGTGATTAGGATTCTTTATGGCAAAATGCAGAGTTTGGTATCAAAGCTGAAAATGCATAATATTTCAAAATCAGTTTATTTAATGTTGGATTGTAGTTCAAACAGGTAAAAATAAGACTTTTAAAAAACCTTAATGCACAACATTTTCTTAGAAAGAATGGCCTATCCATGTTTGGGAAGGCAGCTGAAATACTCCATATTTATCTAATTCTATAGCATAAACAAATTGTGACCCACTTCTGTGAGATGGATACAGTCCAAAGTTACTTGACTTGAACAGCAATTCCATAAGTGCTTAAAAGAGAATTACAGAATGGAAAGTACACTACTTCTTTTTTTTTTTTTTTTTTTTTTTTTTGGCAGCGTAGGGACAATTAGGAGATGGAGAAGGAAGTGCATGTGTTTGCAAATTGCTGTTTAAACACGTGTGTCTTTTGCTTCCCCCAGATTACCTCTTTTAGATAAGACTAAGAATCACGGTTTTAAAGATATGATAAAGCACRTAGGTAAAAATTCTTGAACCCCAAACTTCAGATTAAGTTAACCACAAAACCCAAGAAAAAATTGATTTAATGACCATCATGGCTGTTGGATCAAAGGTCACTTTTATAGGCTCTAACACTATAATTGATGATTAACACAAATTAGCTTGATGAACATCTGCTATGAGCTAGAGATAGCGTAACTGACTTCTACTTCATATAATTTAAAAAAAAAGGAAATGGTTGTAGATGGAATTGCAGTAGGCAATTTGTCAAAATTTAGTTAAAAAATGTATATTCATATTGTATGTTTGTATATGCTTGTTTYCAGTTGTATGCAGTGTACTGATTGACAACATTTGAAAAAAGTGTACACTACTCTGTGCTGGTTTGAGTTGTCTTATTTTTGCTTTACTGCCAGCTCACAGTTTGTTCAAGGAAAGCCCTAGTGGTGCTCTTGTGGTTATGGGTGTACTGAGATTTGTGATAAAYAAGCATCATGTGCTCAACACTCTACATGGGCACTTGAATACTACTTCTGTGCTTAATGTAGCTGCTCAGTTGGGACAATTAAATTACAGAATTATTTGTTTAGAAAAATGTTCACTAGTACCAGCTTGCAGAAAGATGGTTATAAATGCTCTRCTTTGAAATGATGGACTTRTTTCTTGCTYTTCTTTWAGATTCCTCGTGAGTAATCAAATASARTCCTTGAATCAGTAGACTTACACCCGTGATACTTCCAGGATCTCCATTTGATAATGCTTTGGAGGCTGAATTTTTCTAATTAAAGTACTTTGAAAATCCATTGTAACATATTTCTTAATTGCAATTTCATTTTAATGCTTCTGTCTTGTCTGTATGGCAAAAGACATTGTTTTAACTAAATCTCCATATTTCATGAAGGTTTTTAAAAAAATAATTTTCCCAGAAGGAAAGCAAAAGCATTTTCATTAGAAATGGTCAGGGTTTTTTGGGTCAGGACTGGTTAGCCATCATTTTGTGTTGGCTGTAGGGGAGCGCTGGGAGTAAATATGTCATAAAGAGGAATATCTGTTGTGAAAACTTCTTTTTGATTTCACACAGTTCTCARCCTTTGGAAACTGCATCTTAATGCATGCATGGTCCAGTATTTTARTGTCCTTATTTATAGCCAGGACTGCAGAAGGAAGCTCTTCAGTTTCCAGCATTACTAAAGTGTAGCTACAACATTTATAGGAGTTCAAGAGCTAAGAGATTTCTTAAGCCTTTTACCCTAGTCAAGGGGAGCATGTAGAGAGACAAGAGGAGAGTCCTAGAACTTGTCMTCATCCTTTCTTTTATGTTGTTTATATTTAATAATTCTTTGCATATTGAGTCTCATATACTGATTCAGCTAAACAACTTTTTGATTCCTCATAACACTGTGTAATGCACTGAGTTTAAGAAGTGTTTTCTTTGATCTTAGTGAATGGCTAGTTTGAGCTAAGTTCCTTGGAMTTGATCTGCACTGTGAAGTGTGATTACTGTTCTTGAAGTGTGTTACTTAATGTCTTCTATTCAGGAAAATGATGATGTTGGGGGAAAAATGAAGTGCTGAACCCTGCATACTTATCTTAAGCAGAATTAAAGTGGTAGSTTGGTATTTTTTATGTGTATTCTGTATGGGTTGGTTGGGTTGTTCCGTTTTTTAATAGGGTATAACTACAATTTTTCCCCAAGAAATTGTGAAATAAACCGATTAATTTTTGGTTTAAAAARTATTTCCCTTTAGCCTATTTTTGGAGTAAAATGTCAAGAGGTTTATGATCAGGCTGACTCTTGGATTCTGATGGATTGATGGTGCAATGAAGATACTGTATTTCTGGTTCCAGGAATTATTTTCTTCCTGTAAAATAAGCTACTTTGTAAATTCCTGATTGTCTTCTTTAGTAGTTTTCTGTATGTACTTACATGAAGTTTTGATGAAATGTTACCAATTTCTTCAGTTAGACGTGAGCGTGAGCAAAGAGTCTTTTTAGTCCATGAGCAAGTATTGGAAAGCAAATGTGTAGGAAGGAGTACGTGAATGGTCTGTACCATATCCTTTAATCATCTGAAATTTCAGGAAATTTATCTTCTACAGTATTTGTTTATGGCAATAATACCAGTGCTTCTGAGATTGTAATGTTAGTAAACATTCTGATTTTACATCTGGAAGGGTGGACTTGAGAAATATTTGTGGGAAGTGATCTGTGGAAGGTTTGCGAGCCACAATAGTTTTGTGGTGGGTTTTTTTGTTGGTTTCAGTTTTTAAAGAAAAGTTGTAGTGGTGTTTCCTGTCACTGGCTGTAAATGTCACTTAGAACCTCCTTACTCTTTGTACTGGGTCTGTTTTTAGGTATTCAAGGCATTTTAGGGAATTGTCAGCTACCCTAATTTTTAATAAATTTTCAGAAATGGCTTGCGGAAATTTTGGCACAGATTTTGATATTTTGACTTTTTATCTTCTCAGAGTGTGTCATGCTTAGAAAAAAAATCTTAAGTTTTCTCAGAAGTAAATATAAAAAAACGTTGAACATTTCATAGAGCTTAAATGTATGAGATGTAAACCTGTTTTCATGCCAAACCAGGTTTGAGGGCCATTTTTTATGACTTAATAAAAGACAAAACAGCATGTGATTCATATGAATRWATATWTATATTTATATATTTAAAACCAATGGTCATAARATGTGTCACAATATTCCAGAAAGTGGCTAAATTAAACTCCAGTAATTGTGGAAAGTAGTTCATTTGTGCAAACTTCTCCTACTGAAATACCAAGTACCTTGTATGTAGAGTGAATTCTCTTGTATTAGAGTAGGCTGTAATATTGTGTTAGGGAAATTAGTTCTGGGAGCAATCTTGTAGATGTCCATGGCTATTCAAGGCTTCTGTTCAGTTAYTGCAGTGATGTAGCTCATCTTGTTCTCTGGACATCTGCCTGCTAGGGGTGAGATGTGTCCTCTGTTCTGTCTCATAATATCTGCTAAATAGCCCTGAGGCGATAATGCGCTTTCATTACTATTGATGGGACTCACTTTGGGTCCTTGAGTTAAAGACTTTTTCTCTGTTTTCTGACTTTTACAGAGATTTTTGGCCGCTATCTTTTTCTTTTGGAAATATATCTGAGAGGGAATAATGATAATTTTTTTTTCTAATGCCTTACATGTAATGGGTTCAGAATTTTAAAAAAGTTTTGTTGTTTCAAAATACAACTGCATCATTTTATAATTAAAACATACTGTAAGRAATTTCTGGAATATCTCCTTTGAGGTAATTATGTTTGGTATGTGAACATCTGGAGTTTTTGAAGTTTTGCACATATGACTGTTTGCCCACATGGTTCTTAAGATATTTGTTTTATTCTTTCTGAAGTGACTTGATAAAGAAAATCATGTTCATTTTTTAAGTGAATCACAATTGCAAGTTTATTTTCTTCACATTTAGAAGCTGTGGAACRTTTATAAAGGGCTTTTCTGTTCTCTTTAAAATACAAATTACCCTGTGCCCAAAACTCTGGCTCCATGCAGAACACCCCAAAACTACGTGTAGTGTCCTGACTGTGKAAATTTTCTCCCCACCCTTCAGTCCTTGAATAGAGTTCTTTAAAATGCAAATCTTTTGAGGTCCTGTGTTCATTTTTCTGTCCTTTATCTTGTTATGTATATGCTCAGAGGCCTGTTTTTCAAAGTGGATGAAGATTTTAACACTAATACCTGTATCCAGATATTTCTGGATTTCCTGTAAAGAAAAAAAAAACAATTTTCCAGAGATGTTATGCTAAGAGGCTCTTAATGTTAGGTTACTACATGATGTTAAAAGTGAATTAGTTCACCTTTCCTGTGATTTCTTTATCAAATTAGGAATACTTTTTTGTTTTATTTTTTTTTGCTCCCCATTCACAAAGATGGTCTGTTGTCCAGATTTTTACAAGAATGATTTCAAATTAGTTGTGAGAGTGCTTCGGTAAAAGAATTTTTGAATGTTTTAGGATACTACATTTGGTAGAATTTAAAATACAMGTGTTTTGTTGTACTTTTGGGGGTTAAAGTGTTTGGAGTTTTGTTTGTTTTAGAAGATGGAAAACTGTGCTATGAATAGTGTGTTAATACAGGAGATTTTCCTTGASTCTGCGTTTTGGGCATTTTATATACTCTGCATATACTGTGCAGGCGCACTTTTAAAACGTTGKTTTTTTTTTTTTTTAATGGCAAAAATAGCTTGCAGCTTATTGAAAAACAAGGCAGACCTGTGCCTCAAAATCCAAATGAAACTGCTGCTTGGATGAGGCTCTAAAGAGGGCATTTATATGTTGTGGAATGAATGGCATGCCTGCGCTAACTCCCGCAGGCCGGATATTTCCAAGGTATCAGACAGAGCTGTATATACTGCACTTCTCCCCCTTTGGATCCAAAGTTTCTCCCTTGGCAAGGTCTGAAGGACCCCTGGCCCTGGTGGGGAGGATGAGGTGGGGAGTGGGGGCTGGCAGTGGAAAAGTAAAATGAGCAAGGCAACTCTATGTGTGTGACTTTTTTTAATTTTCCACCCAGACTGCCCTTTTTGTACTTTGTGAGCTTGCGTTGTTTTTCTAATAATTGTTCTTTGAACAGTGTAGTTAGGAATTTCCTGTTCACGTTTTACTACAATGGTTTGTTTAAAATGATAGACCACAGTCTTTCCTGACCTAAAACTAGATTAGCCTTGAATGTTGAAAAGAAGTCGGACAAATAAAGAGGATAGGCTGTATTTGCTTATGTCATGGAGGGAGGCCTTTTAACCATGGTCTCAGTTGTATCAAATACCACAAGTCATGTTTCTTAAATATTTATTAAGACAAATAAACATAGTTATTGTATGAACTGGCAGGTCTCCAAATTTCTGTCTCTTTGATTCTCATGGGTGGGTCGCTTTTAATCAGGAGAAGTATATTTAGTCAACTCTCGGATATCTACTGGATTACTCAATCCCTAGCTATAGCTCAGCTCTCCCCTCTCCCCTGCTTTGTTACATTTTCAAAATACAACAAAATAAGCCTCAGCAAAGTTGAAGTTTTAAAATACTAAGCAGCGAATTTTGGCAAATACACTAGGTGCCTTTGATAAGGAAAGTTTAGTAAAGTCTTTGTATGTATTGCCATGTGCTTTCAAATTTTGGAGGAAAAGATCTCCCAAGCCCAGCAGTGTTAGATRTACAATGAAATGCAGCATCCTTATTCTACAATTTGTTTGTTTAGAGCAGGTTGCTTCTATGACGCTGCTAATCTGTGTAAATAGCGCACACCTATATTGGTGGAGCAGTACGAGTAATAAGGCTATTGATTTTTGTCTGGAAAGAGATAAAAATTCAGTGTTGAAAAGCAATATAAGACTTTGACTTYAGGCTTTTATTTGACAGAAGAAATATTGTCTCATAAATCATATTGTGGCACGAAAGTTTTCCATTCAGTTTTGGGGGAATGGCGTATTGGCCTGCCTGAGTTGGCTACTGAAGTCACTAGTGACAAGTGTCAAAGTCATTAATATACTTCATACAATGCTCTTGGGTATTTTTAATGCAAGAATGTCTGTGACCATGTGCATGTAAAATTCTGGTAAATCTGCTAAATCAATTTTTCAAGATGGGAGGTGTCAGATTTGTAAGGTTGTGGAGTCTCTAGCTGATATGACACACAGGCATGTCATTTGCAAGGGTGTTGCCAGTTAAAATACTCAGCTGTTATGGTATTTCCAGCTTAGCATTTAACTTCGTTCCACCCAGCAAACAGTCACATAAATAGGACTAGCTGTGGATTTTTAAAGGAAATATTTAATGTATTTTTAAAGAAAATAACATTTGGAAGGAAAAATATTTGGGTAGCTTGTCTTGGGTAGGGCAAGGAGATGCATTGCAAGGTACAGAGTTTGATGTGCTGAGGAAGCTCTCAGTAGATGCTATGTGGAAAATGTAACCATTTATAGAAATCAGGTATTTCCTTGAGTACCGGAACTGGTGAAGCCTGGTTTCCTGTGGGTTTGAGTCTTACGGCTGATTGACTTTGGTGTCTGAGAAGGTGAAAGTTCTGCTGGATGCTTTCTGCCTTGCATTTGGACTATTTGCATTCACTTGCTCCTGARCAGATTTTCTGATACTTGATTAGGTGTGAACATGTGTTTCTCATTTTCTATTAGGCCTCTTACTTTCATAAACTTTCATAGGTATTTGAATTATCTAGGTGATTTCCCTAAAATTTGAAAACTCACCAATAGAAAAAAACCCAAATAGATTTAAGTCTATTTATTGTGTTACTAATAATAATCACATATCCATATGTTTATAGGAGATGGGACCATGAGCCCTTGATTTATTTTCTTTAATGACCCTATTGCCTGCTAATTTCTGGTAGCCAGTTTTGTTTGAAAAATGAGCCAATTCCTAACAACCAAATGATGCTGCTACCTATTAAGTAGTAGATTAGCATGCTAGATTTTGTGGTGCAGACTTGGACTTTAATCATTCTGTAGTGTGTGCGCASTGAATGCATTATTCATGCACAAATGAAACAAAGCATTAGATTTTTCAGTGTAGCTGTAAGGCTGAGTTGTCCATGCTTTTAGGTTCAGTTTCCTATGTATATGAACAATAAGTATAATCTTGAGCAGAGAGAGATCCAGAGTCCTGCTGAAGGTTTATCATTGAGATTGCTGCTGTAATGTACCTCCTGGAGCTGTTAGCAGTTGTTTTTTTGTTCATAAGTATCAGAGATGTATTGTGTGAAATACTGTCAAGGGCAGTGGGTACTATTGGTTTCACTGTCAGCAAAAATTGTTCGCTTCAGTTTTGATCTTCACTAAGCACARATTTTTCTACGTGGAAAAGCTCAGTAAGTTTAGGTGTGAGTGAACAGGGCCCTCGATCTTCCATATGAATGCTTTTTATGTAGCAATATGGGTGAGCAGTTTATTCCACTAGATGAAGTAAGTGAGGTGAATAAGGTGAGTAAGCAATTTCATTATGAGACGCTGTCAGTTTTGTCTAAATGCTGTGTTGCAAATTTGGCTCATGCTTTGAGCTGGTTGTGAGCCAGTGGCTGTGGTTAATTCATCACCAAACCTGAGCTAACAAGCCCTGTGTAGGCTAGGTTATATTAGCTGGAGCTCTGTGCCRCACTGAAGTATCTGGAAGCTGTACTCATGGGAGCCAGGGCAAAGCCTTTTTGAGTCTGCTGGAAACATCCTGTGTAGAYGTAGAAGTATTTGCATGAGATAAATAATTTATAATGTGAATTTACAGTACCTTTACTTTAATGTAAAGTTACTTTCTTTACAGAAATCAGATAATGTTCTTTTTGTGTAAGCTGCAGGCTCTAGTTATTTCTTCTGGGGTTGCATTTATAAATTATGCATAAAATCTGTATTATCATAGGATGTATCACCAGTGTGAAATGGATTGATAATGTTCTTACCTGTTGATTTACAGTAGTACAGCATCTTGTATATAATAAAGTTATCTTAAGCAAAGATCTTTGAAATAGAGCCATGACTTCAGGAATATTTCTAATATGATCGAATCACTTTTGAAGGCTAAATTGAATCTTCCCACTCTGCACACTGAAAGGAGCTGGAGGAGCACATGCCATGATGCAGTGCAGTGATGCTGCCATGGTGCTCACAGAGATGGTGGTGGCCATCCTTTGGTGCAACAGGCTGCCTGCAGCTCTGGATGACTTAGACTGCTCCCAGTGCTGTGAGAAGGCATTTATGTGCTTATAGGAAAGAAAAATGCCAGCAAAGAAAATTGAGACATTGCTAAGAAACTGTTTYTGTCATTATTTGGATAGCTGTATATTATGTACAGTCAAAATTTACACTTACAAAAGCTTGCAGCTGGCAGCAATGTAAAGGGAGCAGCTCAATCTGTGCCATTAATTAATATGTGTGTGCATGGGAAAGAACATKCCTGATCTAAAAGGTGTGTTTGAGAATGCTTTTGTAGTTCTCTTATTTTGGAAATTGAAGATCAAAGAAATGAAGGTTCAAAACAGCAGAACAATGTGCTGGGCTTAACTGTACAAAATACATGAGGATGAACTGAGGGCAATACTAGCTCATGGTTACTTTTGAGAGAAGCAAGAAGTTAATTTTATTTTTATATTGGATCTCTAAAAAAATTATTAGTTGTTTTCTTCTCAGTATTGATTGGTGATGGATGCTAGAASTTGCCAGTAAACTTGTCCATTCTTACAATATATTTAATACCTGTTAAATTAAACTGCGTGTTAGACAAGCTACTATTAAAAATGGCATTTGTATAATTAGTTTTTCCTTTTTAAAACCAATTAGAGTCCATAAACTTCTTTTTGTTTACTTTTATGCTGTTCTTGGATTGCATAAGTTGTTACATTATGAAATTGTTTTGGCTCAGTTGTCAATAARCTGTGTGTTGTCCTTTTAAGTATTCTGGATTTGTATTATGGCAACAKCAATGTCATCCTGTCCTCTGCTTCTGTCAGTGCTCATTTTCTACATAGAAGAAAAGTGCCCTTTTTATGTGTTTGCTGGAATTTCGAGAAGTAAAGATTTTTTCAGTCAGTAGAAATGTGTTCGTGTGCATGGGTGTCTGTCCTCAACATTGCTGTAGAGCCACTTTAGAAGGCAGCATGGTCCAGAGAGGTCTTACATAGTTSATATGCTGCCTTGCACGGTGCTTATTTTAGAGAGTTTGGCCTTTGGTTTTTGGGGAGTGAATGGGATCAGTATTCTTGCCCAAATCAGCATTCCACTTGAGACTTCACTGGTATCTTAAATGGTGTATTTATTACTGCTTCTTTGTTGAGAGGAGTTAGGGAAAATTGTCTCCATAAAACTATTTTTTTTTTCAGGAATTAGAAGCATTACGTCATTGTGAGAAAGGWGCATTGCTCAATATATGGCCATAGGGTAGGAGGGAGCCTAGATCAGTCATATCTGTAAAATTCAGACTTCCACTAAAATGTAGCACGGCAACAGGGTTTAACTGGCTGTGCAGTGAGGTTCCTTGCCTCAAAAGGCTGTGGTGAAAAATGAATAAAGATGACTGGATAGGCTGAAAAGCTGTCCTGCTGAATGGCTCTTAGAAACACTTTTTTWAAATTAAACGGGGGAGGAATAGATKGAATGCAATATGATAATAATTTATTTAACTGGTGGTATCTTCATTGTATTCTAATTAGAATTTGAGGGCAAAAGTGTCCGAGGAGTTAACTTGAGGGCATTAAAAATATAGGTCTTTCAACTATGATGAAGAGCAGGGGAGGGATGGACCTTTGCTCTTCTGATAGCTTCCACCTTTAGTAATTCCTTGTGCTGTGGTAGTATGAAATCAGGAAATCAGATCCTGTGAATAAGAATCCTGTGGATTTCATGCTGGGAAGAGCAGAGAGCGGCTATGTATGTAAGCATCTGGGTTCACTTATGGGGAAGTAGGACCTGCAGAAGGAAGCTAGACAAAGTGTGATGGCAGAAGACAGGCTTCCCTGGCAGCAGCAGCCTAGGAAATGGTGAGAAAATCTCTTCAAATTATTTGTTCAGTTGTGGCATAAGTACAGGACGGGGGAGGAAAGAGGGGGTGCTTCTGTTTCTTTTTTTCACAGCTGTCTTGGAGAGGCTCTCTTCTTGCTTAATAGATWATGGTAAAAGGTTTTTAGAAAATGACAGAACATGAAATTGTAAGAGAATGTAAGAGAATGTAGGGGGGAATGTAAGAGTCATTACCATGTTTTTCTGGGACTTTCCTGTCAGGCTTGTATGCTGTCCTGCCTTCCCATGTGCCATATTTTCCCTTTCAGTTCACTTGGGTTTCTTAATAGCACTTGAGGAGCTGGTGGTAAGTTTTGAAGTCCTGCTCTGTTAAACACACTTGAGTCACAAATTTTTCAGCACACATCTGGAATAGCAGTCRTGGTTCAGTTTGCTTCATGCCTGCCTTTTACTGGATCTCCTGAAGCATTGCTCATCAGCCCAGCTAAGCAGGCAGACTTGCAACACTTCTGAAAACTGTAGATTTTTTTTTTTTCTCTCTCTTTCAAGCTACTCGGAGATTTAATCAGCAGATCTTTCAGTAACTGGAAAGAGCTAGTATTGTTGGGAAAAGCTTGTTACCTATTTATAATTTTGCTGTTGAGCTCCTAGAGTCTAGGAGGCGGTTCAGCCTGCTATCTTCACTTTAGAGGCTGGGAGGGTCCCACTGATGATTAGATCTTGCATATAAATAGTTTTGAAGAAAGTAGGTGGCATTGGAATTAAAGAAATTAGAACTTTAGGTGTTACCTTTGCTTGTAACACAAAAGGCTGTGAAATGCAGGGAACGCTTACTCTTACAAGATTTTGCATAATTTCTGTGGGAAGATAATTTTCTGTATTTTAAGTAAAGCAAACATATGTCCCTTCTGCTAGAACTTAGATTTCTAATATGTCAGACATAAACTCCATTTCTCTTCTGAATGCATGTGTCTAACCTTCTTGTTACTTAGTACTAGACTTATGGAAATGCAGATGTTTTTCTTTTCCTAATTCATTTTTTTTCTGCAGTTCATTCAATTTGCATTTCCGCTGCCTTTRTGGCTTTTCTGTAGTTGCATGTGAGTGAGTGCTCTCTGTGTGAAAGGTAGATTTGATCTCATATGAGGAAAAAGAAAAGAAGCTGAGAAGTGACTTTATTTACAATTGCTACGGAAAAATAGATTTTAGTGGGTATATATAGTTGAGGATATGACTCAAACCACTGTAACTTGTTTCCTTTGCACACTTTTAATGGTTGCTTGGTCAATCAATCATTTCATGTGTTTTAGTAGTTAATATACTTCATGAGTATCTAGTTATTTCCTGCACAGCTCTGGTGTGGGTTTTTTTTTTTGTTTGTTTGTTTTTAAAATGTTAATGGATAAATGGATTAATTAGTTGGTTTCCAATCATGTTATATGTGTCAATATCCTATATAGTAAGATCTTAACCTTTCATGAGCACTGAAGGAAGTGTTTGTATTGGGGATTACTCTTGGGGGACTACAGTACCACTGCCTGGCTTCAGAGGTRCTTTTGAGGTTTTAGTTTTTCATTTGCTGTATACTTGAGTTTCTCAGGAACTTTTAAAGTAGGCTTTGTTCTTCCTCAAAACTTTAGAAGGCTCTTTAACATATGGATTCTTGTGCCCCAATGTTCTCTCCTTGAGGTGCCATTGTGATGCATCCGTAGTTTTTCTTCATGTTTACTAAAATTGTATCGCCAACATAGACCAWGCATTGTGAAATGCCAGAATTCATGTCTGCATTGTCATCATTGTGAAACTGTCTTTATKTGGCTGGTCTGATTTTGTCTGGGTGCGTTTTTTTGTCCCCCCGCCAACCCAAGTGAGACTTAGTGTACTCATAGTATACTTCCAGGTAGGCTGATAGTTTGTTACAAATAGTAGGAAGTCTTGCTCACTGCATGCCTCTTCTACATTTCCTCTTTGCTCCCCTAGTAGCAAAACTCTATTCAGTACCTATGGGAACCCCTTTGCTCCTTTCCCCTTTCTCCATTACTTTCTTTGAAGGTGAGTTGATGCGTACCTACTCTTAGTTTACTGCATGATCAGATGAGTGTTAGGAGTGTAGAGCTGTGCTATGGAGTGATGGGATTACACAGGTTGGGGCAGCAGATGGGGTCACATTGAAGGCAGCAAGGATCTCTCCAGTTCAGTGGTGCCATGATGTTAATTGAGCTTTCACACAAAACTGCAAGTGGGATTTATGGTATAGTGGGAGTGGAGAACAGAGCCATGTTCAGAGTCTCAGAGCTGAGGAGGCTACTTCTTTCTTTCCCCATTCAGCCAAACAACCTGTGGCCTGTTCAACTGCTGCTTGYTTTTCCCTTCTGCTGGAGCTCTGCTGATAGTCCTCCTGCTTGTGCTTATCCTACTTCTCTGTCCGTGCTTCCTTGGATCATTTATTACTTTCTGATTGCCACTGCCTCTTCTTCCAGCACCTGGTTCCCATGTTCCTCATTCTTTTGTATACCTGTGGGCCTGCTTCCTTCTTTTCCTCCATGATGTTCAGGTGCTATGGGGTTGCATTGAGACTGGAAGAAACTGACTTCCCAGCCTCCCTGGGAGGAGCAGGATTGTGCTGAAATTGTTTTTCTGGAGCTGCTGCTTGCAGCTGGAGCAATTCTCTCCGATGTCCTGGAACACTGGGGTTGCATGGCTGCATTGCCAAGAGAGGTCCTGAGAAGCTGGCATKTGTTCAGTGGAGATTAAATCTGCAACGACCTGAGTTTCTGTACTTCACAGAGTAAAGATGAGTGCAACAATATTTCCCTCTTCCTCTCCCTTGTACMTTCAACAAACTTGAATGTTTTTCCTTGGGGATAGTAGAATACCTACAAAATTCAGGTCCTGGTGTTAGCAATGCTGAKATTATCTAGGAAACTGTTATAAGAATTGAAGCAGAAGGGTGGGGAGGGACAGGACAGCATTTTTCCTGTACTGTATTGTTTCAACTGGCAGAGCTGTTTKAATTGACCTTCTTACAAGAGATGAGAAGGAGGCACACCTTCTGGWGGGAGAACTTCAGCCAAGTCAACTCTACTCTAGCAGAATAAAAAGCAATAAAAATTGCCCAGTGAAGGAATGCTTAATGAAGCATACCAGACTTCCTAATGAATGGGTGGTGCTGCATTATAGTAATGCGCAGATGATACAACATCGTATTGCAGCAGGATTTAGATACCTGCTACTTTTTGTTTGTTGATAAGCAGTGCTTCCAGATAAAGAATTCAGGTGCTTATTCTGCCATGTACATCTTTTCAATATAYACAATCCCTGCTCTTGTCACTATCGAAGATATGCTCTAAGTCACCCATGAGGTTGGGCTAGATGCAGGGATTACCAGCTAAAGTTTTGTGGCTTGTATTATGCAGAAGTTGAATTAGATGATGATTTACTAACCTTAAAATATGGACCTGGATAGCTGTGCTGCCATGGTGAAGTTAGGGATTTCCTCTGCCTGACTTCATTGAAGGCTCAGGGAGGGAGGGAGGGGAAGCTGAGGCTGTCTTTCTATGGCTCCTAAGCTTTCCTTCCTAGTACTGGGGCTGCTTTTGGATATGAGGAGTTGAGCACTGTGCACTGAAAATATCTGCATTTACTAACTGCAAAGGAATGCATAAATATAGAAAAATATGCTAGTACAGCTTATTCCCAAAATATGTTACTATGTGGTGCAAGGGATCTTGGGGTGAGCAATATCCAAAAGGAAACTTTGGAAGAGATACGTACCTCCTCTAGAGAGACTTGTCATTTACAGATGATAATAATAATGCAAACCACAGAAATCTATTTCCTGAGTTGCTGTAAATGTGTGTTTTTAACACTCCTGCTTTTCCAACACAAATGTAGGAAGCTGGCAAAGTAGCTATTTCAGTGCTCTAGAAAAGTTTAAAGCAAAATAATCTAAGGAAACGGAAGCCTCTATTTTTAACTTTCTCCGTCATGGGAGATGGGGAGGAAGAAGAGGAGGCCATCTACTGTTGAAGTCTCTTCAATGTCTTACTATAAATTTAATTTGATTTTCACTGCTGTTTTAATGAAGAGGTATTTGTTGATGTTCAGTTGTGTTCAAATTGAGATCACTGTAGGTTTGATGGCATGGTCTGTCTTCTAGRATTGTGCTTTATCTCCTGTTGACTGGTTTTTACTTTCTGAATTTTTGTATATGTGAAATTTTATACTCTAAAATAACCCCCAACACTGCTTGTGCTGTTTAACTGTTTGATTTATTTTCTTATATGAAAARATTATTTTTCTGAGAGTTTTAAGTGTCTTTTTTTTATATTGGGTTTGAGCAGATTCTCTTCAGATTTTTTTTCATACTTCATTATTATAATTCATTAGAAGGACATTATCTGGCTGGATTTCTCTGAAAAAGTAATTTTCAGAAAATTAATTTCTCTGAAAGTAATTTTCATTCTTGTCTATATGTGAAAGCATGACAGTGAAGTTATGAGTAATTCCTTGTATTACTTATTTGGACCTACTTTATTTGACTAGCTGGAAGCTTAAATATAATGCCTTGTACAACTACTGGCAACCATAGAAGTAATAACATCAAACTTTCAAGTTCAACCTCTTAAAAATTTCAGATGAACATAAATCTGTAAAACTGCCTTTGAGATATATTACTAAAATACTAATATTGATTGGGGAATGTACTGCATTAATTTGCAAGGTCAGCATTAAGGAATACTGTAGGAAGCAAGTGTATTTGGGGAATGATAATAATTAATTGCATATTGGAAAAACAGGGGCTGGGCTAAGTTTTCCCAAAAGCTTGAAAATCACTGTCTGACAAGGGTGTTAACTGCAGTGTGGAAGCACTTCTGAGAGTTTAAGTGCACACTTAGAGAATCTTCTCCACAACACCTATACTATATTAATATTATRTATATGCAGATAACACAAATTTCTGTTTGTGACTGGTAGACTGAGAATGTTGAGAAACAAAAGTTTAGAAATTACAAAAACTACATCATAAAGCATAAATAATTTGACAGCTATATCTATAATTCTAAAGGCAAAGAGTGACCTGTGGAGAAGGAAATGTAGCAAGGCTGCAAATCATTAGAGAGCCATTGTTTTTTTTCCTTAGGCAGTTATTTGGCTTAAAGAAATAATCTTACTTTGCAGGGGGGTTGTTGCTCAATTGGTATAAAAGCAGCAAGGATTTTAGGAGATAAAATTTCTTTTGTTAGCTCTCCTGACATAGTTGGAAAATAAGACACATTAGAAGCACAATTCTCTTTAATRGGTTTATTTTTAAACCACTTTTAATACCTTAGAGATATTCATTAACTGTTTTTGTAATTGCACTTAAAATATAGAGCTTCAAAATAAATGGGTAGATCAGGGATGCTAATGTATACAATAGCCATTAATGACTTGCCCATCATGACTTCTAGGCAGCTGAAATATGCATCCATGTATGCTTGACTAAGGGTCTGTTATTCCTGGAAGAGTGGAAAAACCTTAAATAGTGAGGTGACTTCTGTAGATCAGTGCTTGCAAGAAATGRACTCTGAAACCAAAAGCATCAAAGATCCTGTCAACATATTTCCAYTTCAGTTGCTTAGTGCTAAGTCAAGCTTACTAACTTTTCAGGCAAGTGATTGGAATGGTGCCCTTGGATGCAGTGTGTGTCACATTAGCTGTACTCTTTCACCCTCATGTAAAGTATTGCTTTATTAATGTAGTTCAGAAACTGAAGAGGAGCAGTGTGGAAAGCCTTCCTTGCAAATCTACACTGCAGTTTGGGCAGTGCGCTGCTGGAGCACAGTGTAATGACCTCTGGTTGCAGGTTTCCCTCCATGCCCATTTGTACCCACTCCACCGAGTGGGGCTCGGAGCCAGAGCTTTGGCCTTTTACAAGATAAAATTTCTCTGCTTTACGGGTGAAGTCAGTGTGTGACAGCAAAGTAGCATGTTAGAAGACRTTACATAGAAATGGTACAAAAGAGTCCATAAAATTTCCAGGAATGTGATAATTGAACATGTTTGAGAAATGCCATATGTGGTACTTTTAGGAAAAATACAGGATGAGGATAACACATTTTCAAGTGGGTTGGAAGAGAAGGAGGAAGAGAAAAGCTGTTCAAGACTCTTGTCTTGAATTTCTAATATTAGCTGGCATTGTGGACTTCTGGGTGTGAGGCCTTTGTTTACTGTTTTACCTCACAATTTGTTTTGAATAGGATGTATGTGAAGTCATGGTATGCATATTCTTTTGGCACTTATCTACACATCACTTTGTTCCGAGACTCGAAAAGAATGGTCTCTTGAATATACATTTTTCCAACTGTTTTTTTTATACTCAGCCCAGTGGCATTTACTTTTTCCTCCCATTGTTTGTCAGTTTCTGCTTAATTTCTCCAGAAATGGTTTCTGGTAACTTTTAACATGTGTTTTCTCCTGTATTAATATAATTCAATAATACTTATTGATTAAATTAGTTTCATGAAAATAATTTCAAAATAATTTCAGTAAAATTTAATTGAATATACTCCAAGTATAATAGGTTTTTGGAGGATTGGGGCTTAAAATATTTTAAAACATCAGATAAACTAAATTTTCACTGATAGTAGTGCTAGGCTTGTTAGTGCATATAGATAGTCATGACAGATGTTTGTTTCTAGTGTCATTAAACTTCAGTTTACCTTAAGGGAAACATTAGCTATAGCCTTCTCTAAAGCATTGTTTCTTTCAGACTACAGGAAAAAAAATCCCTTTAGCTGATGTTCGTTGGCATGTTTTCTAGAATGGTGGACCTTCTTAGTGTATGAGAGAGATTTTCACAGAATCATGGAATATGCTGAGTTGGAAGGGACCCAGAAGGATCATGGAGTCCAGCTCTCAGCCCTGCACAGGGCCATCTCCAAGAGYCACACCATGTGCCCAAGGGCATTGTCCGAATGCTTCTTGAGCTGTGTCAGGCTTGGTGCTGTGACCACTGCCCTGGGGAGCTGTTCCAGTGCTCAGCTGCAGTGGAGAGCCCTTTCCTAACATCCATCCTAAACTTGCTCGGACACAGCTTCAGTCCATTCCCTCGGGTCCTGTCACTGATCACCAGAGAGCAGAGATCAGTGCCTGTCCCTCCTCTTCCCCTCACGATGAAGCYGTGACTGCAGTGAGGTCTCCCTCAGTCTCCWCCAGGCTGAACAGACCCAGTGCCCTCAGCTGTTCCTCACAGCTTCCCCTCAAGGCCCTTCACAATCCTCATGACCCTCCTTTGGACACTCTAAWGGCTTTATATCCGATATGGTGGCACCCAGAAGTGCCCCCAGCCCTGGAGGCGAGGCTGCCCCAGTGCAGCAGAGCAGGACAATCCCCTCCCTTGCCCGGCTGGCGATGCTGTCCCTGATGCCCCCCAGGACAGGGTTGTCCCTCCTGGCTGCCAGGGCACTGCTGACTCGTGTTCAGCTGCCATCGAGCAGGACCCCCAGGGCCCTTTCCATGGCACTGCTCTCCAGCMTCTCATTCCCCAGGCTGTCTGTACATCCAGGGCTGGCCCATCCCAGGTACAGAATCCGGCACTTTCCCTTGTTGAACTTCATGCAGTTGGTGATTGCCCATCTCTCTTAATTTTTCAACGTCTCTGCAGGGCCTCTTTCTCTCTGAGGGAGTCAACAGCTCCTCTCAGTTTTGTATTGTCTATGAAATTGCTTGTATCCCTTCCAGTCTTGCATYCTTTGGCATTGCATATATGCTTCAAGATTCTAATGTTAGTTTCTATGCACCTTCAGCTACTTGCCTTCTAGTCAGCCCAAAGACTACCAATTAATGTAAGATTCTCTATTTTGCTGAGATTTGTCTAAAGTAGTTTAAAGTGTTCATAAAAGGGTTTCACAGGTCTTTTTATTGAAGAATGTCTAAGTTAAGCTTCAGTCATTTGACACTTGATATTTAGACCAATCAATAAATTGTGTGGACAAATCAGTTGTGTGTATGTATGTGTGTACATATATGTATATGCACACACACGTATATAATTAATTATTTCCAATCTGGATAATTGATTTTTAGTGTTAAATTAAGGGAGGGAAACACCTTCAGTGGTGCAGAGATAACCATTACAAATGTACAGAAACTTGAATTACCGTTGGTTGTTAGAAAGTTGTAGAAGAATCAGTGCTATAATGTTTGGGACTATTACTTATACTTCAAAATTTTGAGGAAAGGTTTAGTCTAGCAAGGTCTAGTCTAGCAAGGTCAGACTTAAAGTTAACAAGGTTGTTAATGCTGGCATGATTGTTCTGGATAGAGGACATGTGAGGTTAGCAAGAGAACATAGTAGATGGGCAGACATTTTTGAAGAACTTTACACTTTTGCTTCTCTACTGCTTTAGTGAGCAGTGATAGCCAATTATCACTGGAAGTGAAAGAGGCAATGTAGGAGTGAGGATGTTCTGATCTTTTTTGATATAAACTTCAAGTGATCCTGTAAGAGTCCTCAGGAAGTATTCCACTATATGATAGTGTCTTGGCAGCATTTAAGACCATTTTACTTACTTCTTACTGAGATGTAAATGTCTTTTGGTGCCTCCTTTTGTTCTAACATGTAGAACTTCATGGATTTGAATTTGGAGTTTTATGTCCCATTTTTGTTCCTCCTTGTCTGCTGGGGCCTTCCCTTTTCCTGTCTGCTTCATTTTCTTCCTGCTTTGAACTCCTCCCATTATTCTTGTTTGTGTGTAAAATGCTTATTACTAAGCACTTGCTGGTAAGGCCTTGCCAGATGCACTTTTTTACCCTTGTTCGGGTGACTTCCATTYGGAAAGTGCAGGTGTTTCCTCCTTATTTGATAGTTGCATCCAGTAGTTGTGACCAGCAATCAGAAGTGAATAATTTTCTGTGTATAGGCATACACTTACACACAAGGACATACACAGCCCTCAGTGGAAGGGTGAAGTACTTACCACCTCTTGAACTGACTTCTGTATTGAGTTAACTGATGGACAGGATCATGGTCAAATAAACTAGCTGGAAATCTATATTTGCAAACTAGTGGAGTCTTTGCAAAACTAAGGTTACAACTGTCAAGCAGTTTTTTAGACAGAACTGAACATAAAAATGGGGTTTTTTTTTATATTCTGAGGACTTAAAAATCTGACAGATTAATTCTGACAGAGTTGTGGCTTGCAGGATGGAAGAAATAAATGGATGACTTCATGCTTGGCCGTTACTAACTAGGATCTTGATTGTCAATCAGAGGTAGTTGGAGAATGTTGCTATGCAAATATTGGTAAAAAAGTTACGTTGATTCAAAGTCARTGAAATGAGAGCACTGCTTGCTTGCTCATCTAAAGCTGTGCTGTGTCTGGATGCATGTAATGTCATGTTAGGCTTCTTASACAAGTGGAAGAATTCAGCTTGCTACTCAGATTTTGAAATTCTCTGTTAAATTTTCTTTATTGTTTAGGTTAGACTTTTGATTCTTACTCATTTGGTTTTAGGTTTTTTTTGGAGTCTCGTACATTATGGAAGTCCTCAAAATCTTGTAAATATTTAGAGATTTTAGAGTAGCACTGGCAAAAGAGAAGTTGTAAATATTTTGCATGTTACTCTTTCTAGCAAAGAGCATATTCAATATAAAAGTGCAATTTGAAATCAATTCTGTATAAYTGTAGTATGCTAATTTCTCCTGTTTAACTGTATTATCTGCCATATATCCCTGCTGKTTTCCTATTACAGTTTATTCCCAGCTGCCATGTATAATTTTATCTATTTTCTGCTCTTGATGTCAAGTCATCTGCTAACAGGTTATTCAACCTTTATTCAGCCAATCCTTCCAGCAACTGTCTTTGCCCCACTGCTAGTCTTAGGTTTTGGCTGGTGGCTTCACATAGTTGCTAGTCACTTTGAGCTATCTATGCATACACAACTTTTCAGGCATTCATGGACAGTCCTACTTAATATCTTTGCCCATTTTTTTACTTTTATCCTCTGTAAAAAACACAATAAGTTGCAGAAGCAAAAATAGTTTACTTAAAAGCACTGACTTTTAACCTTGCTATGATTTTTATGAAAAGCATTTTCATCATGTACACGAATATAGGTATATTTTCAGCAAGAATTTCCCATAATATTTGTGTTCTGAATTTGGATATGGATCATAGCTACTGTTAAGAAATGGATAGCTGCTGGAAAGACTTGRCTGCTTGTGTGGAACTGTTTCAGCAGTTCCTGAGCAGCCAGACAAGCTGYGCGAGAGCTGCAATTGAACATAGCATTTTATGTTTTGACATACTAAACCAGTAATTGTCAGCTGTTGGAGATTATGATAAAGGGTAGAAACAAAAGTATTTAACATTTGTAAGTAAACTTGTTAGTAAATGTTAATTGTTTCTAGAATAGTGAAAGGTGAGAGGGTGTGCTTGGGTATATTTCTTAGAGGTGCTTATAGACAATGTAGACTGCTATTACTACTTGTAATTTAGCAAATTGTATAGGTTCTCTCTTAGCTGTGTAGCTTTACATATGCTTTTCATCACAAAATCTTATTGTTCAGAGTTTAAATTAAAACATGGTCTGATAGTGTCATGTCACACATTTTTCTTGCACTTCAACATGTTGATTTATTACTGTAGAAATGGCTGGCTAATGCCATCCTGTGCCTTGTGTTTTGCACATTGATGTATGCTRTGTTGGCTTGTATTACTGTAAATTAAAGCAAATACACTGATTGGGCAGTATTAGCATTCTGTCATCAGCTTATTTGCTGTTGAGAAAAAAAAAGAAAATAACAAAATATAATAACAACAACACAAACAGATGCAAAATACAGTGTGGTCTTAAGACTGAATTTTGAGTGATCTTTAGGAGAGTTAGGKGCTGTCATTTCCTTGCTGTAGTGTATCATTTTTGTCCAAGGGAAATGTATCCCAGCAGTGGCTCTGAACACAAGTTACCTTCTTTAAATCTTTGTCCTGAACACAGAATTTCATTTGTGTAAGTTTCAGTCTGGCCATCTGTATCATGGATTTATTTTAATGAAGGATTGAGTAGGTGTTCAGTAAATTATTTCATCCAGAGTCTGAGGTTAAATCATCTAGTAAAATGAAGATATATAATTATTAAGAAAAAGCTTAAAAGAAACTTGTGTCTTGAGAAAATACATATAGTTTGGTGAACTTCGTTGTACTTTTGACTAAGCATGGTATGTAATTTGCCAAACCTTTTTTCAAAATCCAATTMATTTTTATGACTTGGCTGCTTGCAGAGAGTTGAGTGGATGGAGGGCAGATGAGGAGGAAAACCATGGTATATTCCAGAGTGCTGTTACAGGGGATCTGGAGTTCATGGTGGCATTTATTGTGAACAGCTCGTGCCTGACTGGTGTGTGCTGCCCCGGGCTGAGGCTGTGTGGCTCTGGCTGGTGCCTGTTTGTGGAGGAAGCTCCTTGCTTCAGCATCTGGGCAGCGTGTGCCTGATGTGTCCCTGCCCTGCTCGGGGGACAGTGGCTGTCACGGAGGGCAGCCTGCTTGGGGGAGGCTGCTGGCAAGTCATGGCTACAGACCCTCTCTATGTCTCACAGAGAAGGTGTTGCTGCCCAGGCCAGAGCTGTGGTCGTGGAGGGTGTTGAGGAAGTGCCTCCAAGACAGCAGTGTGACTTCTAAAAACAATATAATAACAAYCCTCCCATTCTCCCCCTCATTTTATGCAGCTCTTCTTACCAGTATCTGTGAAACAACAAAAAAAAAACCATGTTCCGTTCGAGCTCAGTTTCTTGGTTTGGTTTGTTTGGGTTTGGATTTTTTTTTTCCTCTGTGTATTTGAAGGGAATTAAAGACATGATACAAGACAAGACTGTTAGTTGATCTTTATAACAATGTCTGTAATTTAAATTCATGTTTGAAAGGAAGGAAGAAAAAAACATAAACTGAAAGCTTTAAAGTGTGTGCATGAGATCTAATKTTGCCTTTTCTTTCTTGCCTTATGACACTTCAGTAATATATTTAGGATAATACTTTCCTTGGATAAACTATTGCTAGATTTATCAGATTGTTAATTCTTTTCTAGTTACTCTATTACTCATTCTTAAATTGCATGATGTTCTTCAGATCTCTAATGTGAATTAATAGTTTCCTAGCCTATAATCCGCATCTGTCAGGCAAAACCATCTATCCCATTTGATGACAATTCAGACCGASATCAGGTTTAAGGAAATTTTCATCCTAGTTGTGTGTTGAAGTTTTATTAGATATTTTTTRCTGCCATTGGACCTGACCAAAATCCAGAGAGCAAAAGTTAAACCACTGTTGGTTGCTGATATTGGTYTCCTACATATAGTGACTTTTGTTCAGAACTTGGTGGTTCTTTTTCATAATTAACCCTCATGGTTAGTGCTTTCCTCGTAATCCAGACCTGGGTTTGAAAGGTAGGGTGACCTTGTGTGTAATTTAGGTGTCTCAGCATTGTTTAAAAGAGAGSAGCTAGTTAACAACAGTGTTTTTACTTTAGAACACCTTTTCGATTTCCTGTTCAAGATCTTGGAAAAACAGKCTCTGTTTGTCTTAATTTAGTTGCTCCCAGGGGAAGTTTTACTCAATTAGACCTAGGGATTCCAAKCAGTCCGGGCCCTCTAATGTGGCATCAGGGCCATGGGAAGACTGAGGATRTTATCTAATATTTTCCAAAGCCTTGTGTTTTTAGTGACCTGGTTCTGGTTTTGAAGGTTTATGCCAATGAAGTTGCCCTACTCTATTCATTAAACTGTGCTTTGGAGATGTGATGTATTTTCTTTGAACCCAGAAGCATTTCTATATTATTTAAAGGTTGAGGTTTTCTGTGGGTTTTTTTTTKKGGGGGGRKAAGGGAGGTTGAAATTAAATGCTGTTAACAATGTGTCTAAACTGATAGCCCTTTTGAATCTAAAATGGTATTTAGCCATTTTCTTTTAATGTATTTTCTTCTTCCATCCAGTCCCTGCCATGAACTGATGCATTCAGGAAATACTTGTTTTGCTGCTGCATATTGCATATGTGTTCTGGCATCCTTCTTTGTATGGTACTGGATAAAGATATGAAACAAGTATGCAAGGAGGAGAAAAAACTTGTTTGGTTTTATTTTGCAGTTTAATTTCTGTGTTCTGTTTAGCTTGGTAATTGATGCAGTGAAAATGTGAATAAAACTTGGGTCTTCAGGTGTGTCTGTTGGATTGTGTGCRAATACCAGACTTCTATTTCTTCTTAATGAAAATTATAATTTGGGCAGAGTTAGAGGTGACAAATCCGAGGTGCATGACATTGCTCAAAGATTTTTTTCTTGTCTTGATATGCAGGATTTGGGTTATGGAAGCTCTCTTAAGTGGTTCTGTATTTGCTTCTGAAGGGTTTCAGAGTCACAAAARATTGGGTGCCTAAGGACTGAAGAACATCATTAATTTCGTAAAGAATAAAGTCACTTAATCTGAAGTTAAGGTTGGTTTTTTGATCTCTGCAGAATTCAATTCAGAGTTCAATTCAGAATTCAATTCAGAATTTGGTTCTCCCTATGGAGAACTGTCACTTGCACCTGGCCTGTTGGTCCAGTGGCCACAAACAGTTAATGTTGTAAACTGGTCCCAGAAGATTCCCATCTTCAGCTGAACGTTCAGAAYCTTCTTGTTAGTGCCTGCCAATTGTTGTGGGAGCAACAGGAGCTGATCATGGGTGAATGTGTTAGTTATTGTTTACTGCCATGATCACAGATAAATGCCTTAGTTTTTCTTTGCTGTAAATAGCACCGTTTGGAATAGCCCTGTTTTATGTTTTATCAAAGATAGAAGCATTTTTGTTGTGTCTTTATAATGCTTTAAAAAGTTTTTTGTCTTTATGTCACACTTTGAAACGTTTTAACAGATGTACCTTGTACAGTTCTTTATAAACAAGTAGAAAAGATCTGTTCTATTTTATAGAAATTAACCTAATTAAAATAAACCCAGAGGGTAAAGCAGTATTTCCAGAAGATACTTAATTTCAGCAGTCAACTGCTGTAATTTGTGGCAGATCTCCAATGTAGATATCTGCATGTGTTCGATTTTGTCTTTGTTATTATGAAAAACCCTAGTTTCCTTAACTGGCTAAAAACTAATCTTGCCCTCAGAGTTGTGCTGGTTAAGCCAGAAGGGTATTTCTTCAGTTCTCTTAGTCAAAGCAGTGCAAAAGAGCCAGAAACTTCTAATTCTTAGTTTCGTGCCTTTGGCTGAAGGTCGAGCTGTATAGGTATGAGACTGAATTGACAGTCAGTGTGGCACTATGCTTTGTCTGAGGGGAATATAATTTGGAGCAACTTTGATTATAGTTTAAAGTGCGCATCATCAATAGTGGTCTGAATATCTGGAAGACAGCTTTTTATGTGTTGAGGGTTTTCTTTCCTACAAGCTTTCCTTCAAAACTATTAATTAAACTGTTCACACATGCTTTTATAACACTGTAATGAAAACTGGTTAGACCAGATGCATTGGTTTTCTTCAGTCTCCCTTTTCCAAAAGGTGAACAAGGCCCTTGTCCTGGAAGTCTGAGTCCTGGCAGAATCACAAAGAGCATTGAATTAAAGTTTTTGTAATGTGAAAAGTTACAATATTCATGTGCAGGTTTTATTTATGAATAAAGGGTGAGGGTATRTTTGTATAACAGGCAAGCAAGTCTCATAACTCATTCCAAAGAAAATCTTGTCTATAGGGCGGTAATTTAGAGCTGATGTCTAGACTGCTTGGAGAAATTGTAAACATGATGTCTTCAGARCAAGACCATGGGAACTTAAGAAAAAATTCTGCACGTTGTATGTTTAATATTTGACTGAATTCCAGGGAGATCAGAAGTACTTTGGCAATATCTGGTCTGCCTGACTGCTAGATGAATTACTATTATTAGAAGTGTGCATGTCAGTTCCTAGTAATATTTTCTTTCTCGACTATAGCAGCTTTGGATTTGCATGATTATATGATGTAAACTACATATTTGTCAGTTATGGAAGATTTTTAATTTAAGTAGTGTCACACAAATTTATGTACGTCTTCATCTTGTTAAACTGTTTATAAGTGTTGGAGAATCCACTGAATAGGGTGAAGCTATTATTTGACCTGAATAGCTTAATCTTTCTACTGTTGTGCAGTGCTGTTCAAACCTTACAGTGAAACTAGAAAGGATRTATTTTTTATTCTACTGCAGTTAGTGTTGAGCACTGTAATCTCAAGAATATGAAATAGTTTTAGGAGGCAGATAAATGCAGTTTTTCTATTTGCTATGTGTTAGTGGTTGAATGGTGTGCTTTTTGGAGSATTGGAATAGCTAGAATGTGGCTGTAGTAGTATTTCCATCATTTGAAGTCTTCACTGGATTGGTCTGGTTGGTTTTATTTTGAGGTGGGTWAGGACTTCCAGGTTCAAAGACAGATGTCCTTTGGTTCAGAAAAAGTTACTGTTGTATAAGTGTAATTATGAGTCCTAATGATCTCTCCATTCATCAGTGTATCTGTAAGCATAGTCCAAATTTGGTGTCAGAAAACCTTAATTGGGTATTACAACATACAAATGGAATTATAGCAAACAATACTRTGCTATAGATTATGCTCAATTTGAGTCAGTCCCTGAATTAATGCATGTATTTAAAGTCTGCAAATTGTCATTGTTCTAGATATTAGAAACGCTCAACAAATACATGAGTAAGGTGTTGTATTTATATCCCATGTATAATTGAAATCACTTTATAAGTAGCTCTTCAGTAAATGAGTTTTGTGGCAGCTTTTAAAGGAAAACTTTATCCTAGGAGTTAAGTAAAGATTAAAATGTATATTTGGGTAATAGACATGATTAGACTGAGTGTAAACACTATTACATTTATACCATTTATTCTTCCTAGTTTTTTATATACCTTGCTGTTCTAGAGCAGTGTTGATTTAGAGTCTTTCTGTATAATATGGAACCCAGTATTTTCAGTGTTCCTAGCAACACTGATGTGGCTGTTCCGATTTTCTATTACCTACTGATCTATCAAGACTTTGCCGAGCAAGGGCTCTGATGTTTTAAGCTGCTAGATAGTAATGCTCTTACTTATTAATTACTTTTTCTGCTTTAATTGCTTCAGAATTTTTCAGAGACATTGTGTCTCTTTTCTTTTTGAGGGAAAGGAAGTARTTTGAATGTGTCTGGACCAAGAGAATATTATTAATAGTTGGAAAATGGAAAAGAGGATGACTGTTGTATAGTGCTGTCCTGAATTTTATATTATTTTTTTAAGGACAAGTTATGCAACATTGCCAGCCTGAAGAAGTGAAAGCCTTTAAAGCTTCTAGTAGTTTCAGCATTGGTGAACTCCAGCTTCACATTTGTGTTCTTTGTAGCATGGGAGAAGAACTGTCAGGACTGCATGCCATTATAATTAAATTGTTATACATATAAACTAAAGGGGAAAAGCTTGTCTTACCTGTTTGAGGAGTATCTGTCAGCATATTTAAATGAAAATTTATTTTGGAACTGTATGTTTGTAATTATCAGCACATTCCTAAGTAGCATAACTAGTTTTTGATCAACTGGTGAAGGTATCTTCAAAACATGTAGTAACATTCATTGCATTGTAGACTGCACCTTTTGTATTTATTTGTGTTATTTTTATTTTRCAGAATTACAAAGCCACTGACATTTGCTGACTGTGTTGGTGATGAGCTTCCTTTAGGATGGGAAACTGTTTACGATCAACAGATTGGAGTTTATTATATGGACCACATAAATCGTGAGTAGATGTATGATTGTTTTGAGGAACACCAGCAAGCTGATGTTAACTCTTGGCACTAACTTTGCTTCCAATATCATTTATGCACCTCATGTAACAGTGGGAAAATGTATGTRATTTCTTGCAGAATGTCTTTCCTTGTTTTTCATATGGGGGCATAATTGTAAAGAACTCCATTTATAAAGAATTTTACAACCTATGATTGAGTTATAGTATATAAAATATATTGTTTCGCTTGGTCATACTGGGGTGTATTGGTAATTTTGTTGTTGCATTTTGTCATATGTCAGAAAGATATTTGTGTTATACTCTTGTAATTCCTATTTTTTCAGTCATCCATAGTTCACTCTTCTATATTGAAAAAGAAAATAGATTCTGAGAGGAATGTGCTGATTTTTAATCAGAAGCAGTATGAAATACAGTAATCTCATCCTTGCTTAAGCAATGCATGTTTTATGCTTTAATACAGTACAAAGTGCTATCAAAAAGACAACAGATGTCCCTTTTGGAAATTAATTTTGAACATTTTCCCTTTTGGGGAAAYCATCACTGTGTACATTTGCCGGTTCTACTTTCAAAAAAAAGTCATATCTTTATAGCTTTGTACTGCTGCTGCCGTTCCTGTTGTGCTATCATTAAGCTTCTTACCGCCATTGAGTGAATGCTTTCAGTATTGTGGGAATTGGCAGTTGGTAGACACTAAGAAAAGAAGGAAGTTATATAGGCTGTCACAGCAGTGGTAAATAGTATAATCTGAAAAACCAACCTCAATACTATCTGCTTGAAATCTAGTCAATTAAAAAATGAAAGTGTAGAAATAATTTTGGGCTTCCAGCCATCATTAGAATTACTTGTGTATTGTGGTTTCACAATTACTTGCTTAAAAAAGCTCRAACAACAGCATAATAAATGTTCCCATGGTATTGTTTGACGTATACAGGTGCTTATTTGTTGTGAAATTTAACAAAGATCATTAACTAAATTATAATCTTTAAACAACTGTTAATGCATTAATTGTAAGGATAGATAGACAAAAATTCAAATCAATAAATAGTCTGTTAGGTAATTCTTACAATAACTGTTTAAAACAGGTATTAGTTTAAGGATTGCTGTCATGGTAACTTTAGTAATGTTGAAATTTAATAAAACATGAGGATTACATTGGAGTACAGTAATGGAGTGCACTTGCACCAAAGTATGTGTGRGAATGCATATATTTAAACAAGAAAGGAAGGTATTGCCAACGCTTTCTTTTTTATTTTTTTAAATTTGCAGTTGGTTTTAGAGTCCTTACAGAAAATGAGTAGAACATGAACTCCTGCTGCAATGCTGTGACTTAAAAAAGCTACCAACAGGCTTCTGTGATAGGCATAGCAATCACCATCACATGCAAAAAATGGCTCCCTTTTACTTTTTGAATTTTGTTATTAGCAACTTAACCACAGACTTCAGAAGGGATATTATTCATTTTAGTCGTGTCAGATCTGGCTTGCATTTTTTCTGTGCAACTGAGAGCAAAAATTGTAGAAAAGAGTYTTTGCAAAGAGCAATTGAATTCCCAAATGATCAGCAGGTAGCCAGAAAGATGAATATTTATGGGTCTGGAAAAGTAAAGCTAATCATATTAGATGTGAAATAATGTRTGAACAGAGGGATAGAAACTTCATGGGGACAGCGTGGAACTGAGTAAAAGGAATCATTCAATAATTGACAAGGTTGCAGAATTAGTCTTCCATGATAACTAATTACTTGCAGCCCACAGATATTATCCTAAATGGTAATTCAACCATCACAGTAAAATGGGTTTGTCACCCTTAGGCTAATACAGTGCTTTCAAATACCAGCAAGATTTATAATAAGAGGGAAGACAGAGTTAATACTATAGCTGGATAATCATTATTAAAAAATTAGTAGGATACTTGATCCAATTTTTAAACTGTGGACAACAAAGGTACCAATCAAGACTGCATTAACTTCCTTTGTAGAAGTGAGAACTAATGAGTAGGCAATCATGTGCATCATGAGATGGTGTCAGGCAAGTGGCAGAAATGGTGTAGAAGCTGAAGACATGTTTTTCTGAAATGAGTATGTCAAAACCAATTTGAATGGCAGCTTCAGGAGAAAACATCTTGAMTGCCTTTTGTGGCTGACTAGGTTAAATGCTTTATGCAGCATTGTAGTTCTGTGTTGATTGACAAAACAGTTAGAAATGCTTTGGTGACAAGAAATACTGTGAGAAAATGCAAGGGACAATTCAAAGAGAGTCTTTCTACTTAGGCTTACCATGGACCTCTCATGCTTTGTGCACTCTCTCAAGCTTTTTGCCCTTGCACCTTCTGAAAGAAAACAGCAATGCATCTGATTTTTCTCTAAGTCTCTTGCTATGTTTGTTTACCCAGGAAGCAAGAAAAAGATTTCTAGGCAATAGCTTTCCTTTTATATTGAAAAAAACAGGATCAGAAGAATCTTCTGTAAATTTCAATGGTGTTTCCAGCYTTGGTCTCCATCTTGTTCTTTAAATTCAGTACTTTGTTGACACCCTTACTAAGCTGCTCTTGGCTGTTGTCCAACCATTGCTTAAAAACCTTGGCGGYTGCCAGCCACAGAATTCCTTTCCCTCCTCCTCAGAGTCTTGGGAGCCTTTGAAGTCTCCTCCAAGCAGTTGGGCATTCCCCAGTGAGGGAATAATATATTCTCTGCATTTGTCTGGGACTTTTCTTGAGTTAGTATAGTGTTTTCTTTTTAATTGGTTGTAAAGAAATGAAGGAAGTTAATTTTATCATACAATGTAGCTTTAGTCTTGCTATGTGGCAAACTTGTTTAGAAATCCAGGGCAAAGTTTCWTAAACCAGAAAAAATGTCACTGCTGCACTAAAGAAGTTGTCTACCTCAAATGAATGCTGCTAGCTTTTCAGAAGGCTTGTGAAATAATTCTGTGAGAGATGCGGTGCCCTAAGTATAGGATCTCAGAAGCTTAATGTATAATAGAACATAACATCTTAGCCTGGGCTGTTTATTGAGATTAGTACTAATAATTTCCCATTCAAAGAGAAAAACTGGTTCCTAGTAAGCCTATATGTTTTAATAAATATATACTATTTTCTCATAGTTTCTATRTGGGATTAGCAATTTTAGGAATGTTAAATTTTCACATATTTCAGGGTTATTTATGGGCAAATGAGGTAGTGCAAATTGAAATGCCCTCAGTGAAGGATGGGCAGCAGTCAGAACTGTTCTCTTCTCAGAACTTCTCTTCTGTTCTCTGTTCAGAACTTCTGCTTGCCCTCCATGTAGAGAAGGATTTATGGCAACTCAACAARCCAAAGCATATCCTGTCCTTGGCTGAAGAGACAGTTTGGGGTCATTGGAGTCYGAAGGGAATCAAAGGGGTCCCTTGGAAGTGGGGAGAAATTTCAGAACTGTAGGCACTRTCTTTATACTGATTCAGTGTGAGGWGCTGCAGGGAGAGAAAAGGTACAGCTGTTAAGAGGAAAGGATATTTAGGAACGTAATCTTCAAATCTGTTGGAAGCACTGMTCTTTGATGAGCTTTCTGTTTTTGTTTATATACTTTTCAGATGGCTCTCAAATGTTAGAGTTGCTAGCATGACCTTGACACCACTGGAGTTCTTAATCCTTTGGGCTCAAGTCTTTTAATTTCATATTTCATCACTGGCACCAATATACTGAATTACATACTCAAGATTTATGCAAAACGTAACTGCCTTTCATCTCTTGTAAGAAACCAAGTTCGGAAAAATTGCTGGGTGCTTACCTCCTGACTGTGCTGCAGGTTTTGCCACTACTTTGAACACTGACATTGTGTCTGCAGCAGCTTCTTACTCTGGTAGAGCTTCARTCATCAGAAATTAACATTACACTTAAATACAAGGCTTTACGTGGTCATCCTCGTGTAAAATATTTGTTGACTCACAACTCCCCCCCCGCAAATGAACCAATAGTTTTTTTAGGATTTTAATGTGCGTCATCCGCAAGTGCCTTTGCAACTGCAAAGAGATTGATTTGCAGTAATAACTTCGAAAATCAAAAAAGATATGGGAAAGACTATGTTTTGTGGAAACCTGGTTTGGGTTTGTTTCCATGCAAGGGAAAACATCAGACTGCTGTTTCTGAAGACAAAAAATAAGAGAAGCAAATTAAATGCTTTATGGATTTGAGACTAAGATGCTGACTTTTCTGTTAAATACCATATTCTTCTTAACTGTTCAGGGGTAGCCTCTGACCTTTAAAGATGTTATACATGTGGAGTTGTATGTAGTATTTTAAGATAGTTCCTAGAACTATTGATAGACTTACAGATTAAGCATTGAGATACCTTTCACTTTCCCTCATGGTTCTTGGTTTTTAGGTAGTTCTTGTAATTTTCAAGTTGGCTATGAGGGAAGGTTGSAGCCAAAATACTGTTTTCTTTGGGGTTGCCCTGGTTTGTAAAGAAAAGAATAACACTTAAATGCCTTTGATATTTGAAAAGGCTTTTCCTGTTCTTTCACCCTGCATGCTTCTTTCTCATCCTGGCTAGAGTGATTTTGTGCACTGCAGTGTCAGGTGTGCTGGTTGAGAGTAGACATTAACAAAAATAATTTTACCTTGGTAGCACAAAGTGTCTTATAATTTTATTTTAATGCTTTTACYTTTTTCTCCTTAGAGCTCACACAAATTGAGGACCCAAGGGAACAATGGAGAAGGGAGCAAGAACGCATGCTAAAGGAATATTTAATAGTTGCCCAGGAGGCACTCAATGCCAAGAAAGAGATTTACCAAATAAAGCAGCAACGTTTTGAGCTAGCCCAAGAAGAATATCAACAATTGCACAAAATGTGTGAGGATGACAGTCGTTCCTATGCCAGCTGTGAGTTTACTATTTTTTCTTGATTTTACCCACCTACCCTCACAAGATATGGTGTACAAAATGGGGAATCTTCTGTGGATCCATGTCTGCTTAGCAAATTTATAAAGAGAGATAAGCTGTTGTGTTCAAGAGTATCTCTGACCATGAACTAGGAAACAGGAGCTTGGGCTTTCTGCTTTTATTTTTAAAGTTGCAGTAGTTCTGTGTGATATGTTGTTGAATTACTTCAGGTGAATATACAGAAAGAAACTCCTCTTGAAGGTGAAAATATATTAGAAAAATATAACCGTTTTCATGTTTTTTGAAGGTCTTAGAAAAACAAGTTGTTTGAAACAGCAACAAAATATGACTGAAAATTACAAAATTGTGGGTTCTCTGTAATGAAAGCAAATTCTATGTCAATTTACTGAAGCATCTCAATCTTCTGATAGTTTGGGGTTTTGTAGGTGTATCTGGAGTTGTTAATGAGAGTCTGTAAGAACAATTAAATAAAACCATTTGCTTGTTTTGAGGTGGAAAAGTATTTTAATTTTCTACAGATATGTTAATATGTTTTACACTGGTTTAAGGTCATATGCATCTATTTTGAGAAAAAGGGATGGGCTTATTGGTCAGATGATTTTTTTTTTTAACATCCCTTTGGGGATTAATCATACTATCAACTCAAGATTCCCAAAAGCTTCTTCCCGCTTGTTTTTCTTAATTTGACTCCTCCACTCCCACTGCGGGGTTTGCTTCTCCTTTTATTGTACAGAAGTATTGGGCTTCTAATTCGAGTGCAATTACATGACCAAAATTGATTGCTTATATTGAGAATATCTTTGCCTCCACCACCACTTGTTTCAAGTTGTTGTGTCAAAAGGACTAAAACTTGACAAAGTGTTTTCCTCCACTTTACTTGTGGATGCTGCCATTGACTCAGTGTCGTGTGTTATGAGTGGGAGGTGGTGTGAGCTCAGCAGTTGTGGGCTGGCAGGGAGGTGCCCATGCAGCAATTTTGTGACTCAGTTATGATCAGCACTGTGTAAAAAAAAAAAAAAAAATCCATAGAAAATCCTGGATTTAGAGAGTTAGTCCAGGCATGACTCCTCATTTTGACAAGTTCCTGCATGCTTAACATGACCTTGGCATKACAGTTTTCTTTTGAGAGTCGAAAGGCTCAGTGCAGCCCCAGACACAGATGTGGGTTTCAGTGCAGTAGCCTTCAGCTCTGCAAAAAGATGGAAGGTCTGACAGCACAACCCCATCCATTCACATACCAGGCATTTTTCAGTGGGCCAGTGCTGCCTTGAGTGGCCCACTCCATAAATCATGGTTGCTCTTTCCCAGTCTGTCCTCTAGGACCTTTACTTCAGCTGTGTAGGCTTTAGCTTGTAATGCCACAGCTTGRAATCGTTGCCTGACTGTAGATACCTGTGTTAAAAGCTCACTTGCCAGGGTTGGTTTGTGTCAGTTCCCTACACTGTTGCTTTAGGAGGCGACTTCTCTCCCTGGCTGATATAATTTTATTCTGACAATAATTTTTTTTAGCTTTAGTCCCTACTGTTAACTCAGTGTACATAGGAAGTAATTGTTAGCATTTGTTAATAGTTGTTAGCAATTGCTAATATTACACAAATTGCTTGCATCAGTAGATGCCATCATCCTATCATGGAAGCTCGTTGCTGTTAGGAAATATGTTGTGCTTCTATATGCAATTTTTGTTGTTGTTCAGGACAAAAACAGAAGTTTCAGGTGAGCCAAATGAAAATCTTCCGTTGTACTTCAGCACAGAGGGTTATTTTAGAACCTAGTGACTTGTTAAAAAAAGAATGAATGCAATGGTTTATTAAATAGTGTCACATCTTAACAACTTGTATTAAAGAAAGAGGGGAAAAAGTAAAATACTGTTTTCCATCTGTTTAGCATTCTCTGGATTTTCAGCTAATACCAAGTATGACCCATATCAGATTAAAGCAGAAATTGCCAGCCGTCGTGACAGAGTGAGTAATCTTTTTTCATTTTGTAAAAATATGAATTAGGCATGGGGAGGGGATGGGAGGGTCTGTTTTTCTTTTGCTTTAGCATTTACACTGAACGTTGAATGCATTTATAGAAATACGGTATTTAAAAAAGCATTTGTATCCTAACCTGTTGTTCTATTGAAACTGCTCTATATTAATTGCGTTTCAGTGATTTGCAAAGTGATGCTTTTTCCATGTTACAAGTACAAATATTTTTGTCACAGATGTGAGAGGCAAGCTCAGCCAGGCTTTCAGAAATTGCTTTCTCTCTACGATCTGCCACAAATAGTAAATGCTCTGCAGACAGACTCTTTCAGTTCAAATCCACTGTCTTCATACCATTTACCCATTTTCAGCGACATCCCACTGAGCTGTAGACTTAACCACTTACTTGGAGATCTCCTCACATTGCAGAATTTTTCAGCTAATTSGACAGAGCTCCTTTATGAGGAGAGGGAAGTTCAAGTAATCTGACAATGATAGGCAGTTCTGTAACAAAAACGTTCTATATTTATATATATTTAAAAAAAAAAAAACTAAAGTCATGGTTCTGTTACTATTTTTGTTGAAGGAGGAATAGTTGACTTGAATTTTTCCCACAATGCTTTAGCRCAGAGAAAAATTCTGCATGTTGTTTTCAAGCAAATTGATGTAGCAATCATAAGCAATTAGAAAAAGCAGTTTGTAATATTACACTCTAGAGCTGATCTAAAAATTGTACATTTCTTTTTCGAAATGGATAAAATGGGATTTAGCATTCTAGGCACTCAGCTCACAAAATAAATAAAAAATACTTATCCTTGCAGTATAGTGTCCCATTTTTTGTTCTAGTGACCACTTTTCGTGAGTGCATCTGAAAATGAATCCCATTCACCACCCTTCAAAGGCATTTATTCTATCTGTATATATTTGTTACATGCTGACTAGTGTTTACTTGTTTTGCATACTCTAAATGTCACCRTATTCTAAACAAGAAAGTAAGCTTTACTTGTTTAAATAATATCTGAAGAAAAAAACCAAGGTTGTAACTTCTGACTACTTTCCTCTGTTCCTCCATCTTAAAACAAAATTACGTACTCCGTGCATAGGATAATATGTTCAAGTGACTGTGTCCATAGGCATTGAGTTGCTTCAGGAAATAGAATGAAATAGGGACTATAAAGTGTTAGTGTACATGATACTAGTGATGCATTTTTTCATTTTACTTTTGGTGAGTGATAAAAGAACTGTTGAGGGTATACAAGCATTTAGGGGCTGGTGGCATGAATTTTGATGAAAGGGAGAGACCYATGCAGGATGATGGGACTCTGACAGTCCTGGTTTGCATCCTGGTACTGCTGCAAAGCCCCTTGCTCTTGGTATAGAGCTGAAGAAAAAATTAATTGTTTTACACTTTTTTTTTTTTAATCTGTTTTGTTATGACTGTCATTTGTTGATGTACATGTGAAAATCAAGAGCACTCTGGATAAATTCTAGAAAATACACTGAGTCTGGTAGCTTAAGAAGAGAGAGCTCTTCTATCCCTGCCCCTCTTCGGGCACTGAGTTCAGTTTTAGCCTCACTACCACACACTGAAACACCTATTCTTCCCATTTATCTGCGGTCCCTTACATTCCCCTCCCTCTGTTGCCTTTGGTTATCTGTCAGATTTGGAGGGCAAGAAGCTCTTTCTTTGCAGATCATTCTTGGTTCTCCCATGGTCTGCACAACCTGTTCAAGTAACTGTTTCCATGAAACCACAAAAATAGGTTTTTGGAGACATCTTTGCTATGTCACTTTTGATTTATGCTTACTAGTTGGATCAAAGTAATTGTCAGGGGGATTGAGAAGGCAGGACAATATGAAAATAATTGTAAAAAACCAAGCTGCCATTTATGGGAGAGAGGCCATTTCTGTTGTGAGTACTTTTGTTTTCCTGGACTGAAAAATTAACAGCATGGAATATTCTGTAAAGAATTGGAGACAGTTGAGAGAAGAAAATTTGTATTGATTGAAACTTGCTAGCTGTTAACATAAGCTACTGGAGAAAGAAACTTGATCTAATAGATGAGGAAATTCATACTTTGAAAACTGAATGCTTTGACTTCTGTTTGATTGGGTCTCATGATATTTTACAAAGTCTTCTATTACTTTAATGCAAAATTTTAAAGCAAAAAAAAAGGAAGAGAACTTCATTTGTCATTTCCCATTCTTTAAAGTAGCTTAAGATTCTGTATTTAAAAAGCAATTATTTTATTGTGGAAATTATTGTTACTTGCTATTACTTTWAATTATTTTTTATTATTTAGCTTTCTAGGCTGAAACGAGAATTGGCACAGATGAAGCAGGAGTTGCAATATAAAGAAAAAGGAGTGGAAACTCTGCAAGAGTAAGTTAAGAGTTTGTGGGAGGATCTTTTTTKGGGGTTTGGGGTTTTTAATTTATTTGCCTTGCAATGAATTTTCTTAGGAAAATGTTGTCAAAAATAAAATGCTAAATGCTTTGCTTCAGACTTTTCACTGTGATAGAGAAGCAGGGTGAGGACAATGTGAAATGATTGAAGAAAGGTTGGACAGAATTGGATGGAGTTGTGATTTCGTAGGTTCACATGCAAGAACAGTTTTATAGACCATGTTCTTTAGCTCTTCCTGAAGATATTGCCAAAGTGKAATTAGATTTAAAAAAATATTTCCCAGTTATTTTTTGGAGATACCTACTGCTGGAGCACAGCCCAAAGCACCATCATAGAGYATTTTCCCTGTGGCAGTACCAAGGCTCTCTGGTTGGGCACAGAACTTTTCATGGGGGAAAATCTGTACACCACAACACTGCTTCTCCCTGTTACCTGATGGTCTGGCCATGTCATTCTGCACTGTATGGCTGTTTTGTGCTTGTACTGCAAATGTAGTGATCTCTGAGGCCTTGGRTTTTGTTGCACGAATGCAAAATGACTGCATGTAAATGTGACTCCTTGTCTCCTCCCAGTAAGCAAAGGAAGCTCAGGGCAATTTGCCACTGCTYCCAGCGCTATTTGGCAGCCTTGCTCTGTTTCCTGTGTGCTCAGTGGTGAGAAAGGTTGTGAAGTGTTGTGGTGACCCTCTCTCTCCCTGCCACTCCTCCTGCAGGCCATCTGCTGGGAGCTGGGTGATCTCCATCTGTGTGCTGCTTAGTCACCTAAACACATAGCATATACAAGGGATGTCCAGTGGGATAGGGAGAGAGATYGCCAGGCCATGAAAAAGATGGCAGGTAAACACAGTAAATCCAGATTTCTTCAGCAAGGCCAGGGGCTGGGCCAAGAGCTTGAACAGCGCTTGGGACTGCCTTGGACATGGGGCTATGCATTTAGAATTCTACCAGCATGAATGTAAAAAACTGCCTAATGCRGGAGCTTCCTGAAAATGTTGAAACTGTTGCTTGTCTGATGCATAAGTACAGCATCTGCAGAAATATTTGGAAGGTTTGGATTTATTGCATTGGTGCTACAAAGCATGGGCTTTCTCTTCAGGAATTCTGATGAATTTCCAGGGATCCTGGACCAGTTAAAGTACTTATTTTCCAATTTTGATTGGTACTGCAATAACAAAACAATATAAAGGAAGGTTCTCAGATTTAGCCTTTAAAAAAGAGGGAGTAACCTGTGCATTTCATATTTTTCTGGTGTTGACTTTTTTAATAACAAAAGTTTCTATTTTTTAAATAAACAAGTATTTTTTGTTTTATATTGCATTTTAAAAGTTTCGTAAAGAAAACTTATTCAACCAAAATAGCAAAATTGTTCATTGGCAGATACAATGTTATAATTTTCAGGCATAAGTGTATTTTTATTGAAGCATTTAGAAGTAGTTGGGGGAATTGGTAATGCATGATGTTAACTGAAAATTAGTAAAATAAAGCACTCAAAGTATTTGCAGTTTCAATATACCAAGTAATATTTTAAATATAGTCAACATTTTCATATGGTGGCCTAGATATGCAAACAGTAAGAAAAAAAGAGCAATTTTGTCTTATGATACTTACTAATATTTTCTTTGAGTAAGATTTGCCTTGCCTTTTCTGCTTCTTTTATTTGTTTTCCTTCTCCTGGTTATTGGGTTATTTTAAGGGTATAGTTTTATAAAGGACTAATCACTTGACTAGGATGATGAAAGTAGTTGAAGGCCATTTRAAACTCAAGATTGTTTTAGTTAGTAGAATACATTTAAGATAGTCCACCAAAGTAGTGCAACTTTTTGAAAAGTAAAGTCTGCAAATGATTAAGAATACAAATGTTAGTCTTGGATTATTGCCCAAGTGAAGTTGCCCATGCTCCAGGATGGGGTTGTAGGAGAGGCATTCAAGAGAAAAATTATTTCAAAGCATATCTGATTAGTCAGTGGTCACTCTAATAATATCGTTTAAAAGTTCAAGCATGGTGACAGTGCTTTGCTGCTGCTGTTGCTGCAGTCACCCTCTGTCCTGTCGGTGTCCTGGGTGGCACTTGTTGCTTGCTGGAGCTCGAGAGAACCTTTTGCCTGTGTGTTACCTGGAGCTGAGCTCTGCTCTCTGCAGTGACTTCTTCACTTGTGAAGGAGACTTGTGCTTTTGTTTCTGTTTTGTGTTTTAAAGTAGGTTTTTTTTTTCCTTCCAGTGAGATAAAAGGGTTTTTTTTGAGTACTTGGCTTCTAGGAGGAAGTGAACCGATTTGGAGAGTGCTTACACTAACAACTGAAGAGAGGAGTTTCTCTCACCTCCTTGTGTAGTCAGTAGACAAATTAGCCTGGAAGCCTAGCTGTGCTCTAGGCTGTGCAATCTCTTCCCAAACTCCTGTATTTGTTGGGAGAGAAGGGTCACTCAAGTCAAGTACCAAGGCTGAAGTAGTTTAGTTTTTCCATATCCTCAAAGTAAGTATATTGTCTAAAATGAAATTTATTGCTCCTTCTTTAAAACAAAAATGCTGGGGGGTTTTCCCCACCTCCCCTCCCCATTMTTCTTTAAAGTTTATTCCATTTCAGACATTTCCCACTTCTGTTACGTTTTCTGAATTTTTGGTCTGCGTCACTCTTCTTCCTTCTTGTGTTAAGTCAAATCTTGAAGTAACTGCCAAACTGCAAATGGCATGCATCCTGTTCAGGTTTTTTAAAGGCATGTTCATCACTTTATTTCAAGTGTAAGCCAAGAACAACATTAGGAGCAGTCAAACTTTGGGCTTTACATCTGGCTGAATGTTTGCTTTTAAAGTCTTACCAGAATGGCATCATGAACAGATATTGAAGCCAGGTGACTCTCTGTGCAGCCTTTGCTGGGTATAGCTCTCAGAGAAGAGACAACTTTTATGGAAAGGGCAATTGGGTTGCTCAGTATTTCCATCATTTTATGTTGCTGTCTGATTCAAATGCCTTTGTTAAATGCAAATCTCTTACATTGACATTTTCCATRTACAGTGTCTGCCTTGGACTGTGTTTTGTTTTCTGTTCTTTTTAATTTTAGTAAAATGGCTTAACCATCTTTGAGGAGAATGAAAAGAAAACAAAATCACAAAATGAATAGAGAAGTGGGGTTTTATGAGTGAAAACATGAGAGATTTTTCGATACCTCTACAACTTCAGTGTTGTCAGAATTCCAATCTTGATACAGCTGCCCCTTTTTTTGGGACTGTGCTTTCTACCTTTTCATCTAAATTTGATGATTTTCTGTGTRATAAACCTTTGGACATGGGTTTGTGTTTGCCCAGTGGAGACTTTGTAGAGCTCACTGTTCAAAGCCTGCAAAGATCCCTGCAAAGATCCCCACCCTGCAGGATGGTGCACCTCGGCCTCCCCCAGCACCTTTGCCCCAAGGTGTGTCTGATCCTGTCGCAGTACAGACTTACAGGGTTAAATAATGAACCTTTTCTGGAACAAATTCCTTCCTCTGGCTTGACGGCAGGGACTGAGAAGGAGGAGCAGTTCCTTCTCCCCTGTGTTTTCACTGACCCTGCTGCTCCCCAGCAGGAATTTTGGAGGAAGAAGGCGTTTAGCAACAAAGGAAATGAAAACTTGGCCAGTTGGCCACGAGAGCAGAGTGAATGCTGTGAGAAGTTGGGAGTGACAGGGAATTAGGACTGGCTAAACAATTTATAGCTACAGACTAATTTAGAGGTTAGGAGACCCGACAAAAGCTTTAAAATTAGATTTTTGCTCAAGTAAAGGYCTGTGCTTTGGTGAGAATGGGGGAGTCTGTCTGTTTGAGAGCCCGAGGAGGAACACGGAGTCTGCTCTAGAAGGTTGAAACTATGACAAGTATATTAATAGTCCATGTATCCTAGAAACATCTTCATGTCTTTCAATCTTGCATATTAGTTGAATGTTCTTGCTATTCATACAAAGGTTTGAGCTATATTTGTATGATGCTATTTTCCATCAATAAAATGGAAGACTTCTGTTAACTCCATGGCTATCAGAAATAGATCTTTATGGAAAAAAGGAAAAGAATTAACACACAATTGATAACAAGTAATTTTGTAAGCTACTTTAATCGGTTTCTGTTGACAGCAATACTGATTTAAGTCTGAATATTTTTGGCAGTAGAAACTTTTCTGATTTTTTCCTTAAACAAAAATCAATTCATAAGCTGGGCTCCAAAGTGGYGTCCAGGAACATGAATATGTGGATAACTGGACAGAAATCTGGTTGAAATTAAATAATTTCCTTTTCCTGAAATGCCACCTTAGTCCTGGCAAACAGTATAATGAGCAGTTGTGTAGAAGGCATTTTTGTGTCTAATATTTGAACTTAGTTCTTAACATTACAGTTACCTTCAGATAAAAATGTGTTCTCCTTTTAACATGACTTTTAGTGAATTGGGTTAGTTGTTTTACCATGGTTTTATCTGCTCAGAATTTTAACTAAAAATTAGTGAAGACTCAAGTAAACATATTGAAAACAAAAACAAACAAAAGCACAACTTTAATACACATGACATTTAAGTCCTTTCTTGTTCTTGAACCAATATTCATAAAAGATTATGTTTTCTTACATAACTGGGGGAAATTTGTGTTTAAGTAAAAATCTTGAGATTCAGACAAAAACAGGAACTGTCAGAAAAAATCCAAACAAATCTGAAATTGTAGAAACCCAACCTGTTTTTTTTTTTCCCTAAATATTACAGGCTACACAATAAAACTACAGGATTTTCATTCACCCCTTTTGATTTTTCATTTTAATGTTGTAATTTTAAGCAAGTAGTCAGATGTAAGTGAAATTTCACTGACAGAACATGCTGAGTCACTGTTGTTGAAACTCTTAGCTTAATATAATATCTGTCTTTTAATGTATTAGTCTCAATATTTTGAATAGAGTTTGGATATTCTTCTCCTAGATGTATAGCATACGCTCTCCTACTATATCTTTCTAYAGACTGATGCCCTTTGGGATGAACAAGTGTGTTTTTATCTTTAATTCTGCTAAGCAGATACACCTATTCCTGAATTTGTTCTTTGCATTGGCTTAACGACCATTACACTTTTCATTTTTTCTCTATATACACACTTTCTATGCTAGATTAACAGGAAAATTGAGTTTTCCATATTTTAACAGGAACTTTACATTATTTTCAATAATTGCTGTAAACAACCTGTTAAAACCACATAGCCATTTGTTGTAAATCCAAGACCAAATAGTTCTTCTGGTAAGTTCACTGTAGTCTCTGATCTTGTTCTTTATCTATAAATCAAAGCAAATTATCAAGATGWTACATTGGACTAGTCTTCTGCATCCTGATACGTTGTTCTTTACTATTGTGAATTGTTAGAAAAAAGGTTGAAAACTCAGCCAGTGGATGTTTCACTTGAGAGATTTTACTATGTCAAGATGGAAACACTAGTATTACTTCAGTCTTATGTCATGACTTGTGCTCTTGCTTCTTGCTTAAAGATTTAAAATCTTCTGGGATGTTCCCATATCATGTTTTTCAGTGAAGAATGATAATGACTWTTAGGTATCTTATGGGAAAGATATTCAGAGAGGCCTATAATGGCAGGAAAGCATTTGCAATAAAATTTTAGGCATTAAAAATTTCTTCCTGAGAAAATGAAATGCCTTTGTTAGAAACTCCTAAAGCARGATCAGATATAAGCTCTGGAAGAGATACTGCAATGTGTGATGCTGCATGAAATATAGGACAGCTAGACTGCTCATCTTTATCTTTTGAGTTATAACCATCTAGGTTAGTTTCAGGTTCATTTTTCTTTTGGTGCATGAAATAGCCTGCAGACATTACACATAAGTAAGCTCTGTATTAGGACATTAAACCCAGGAAATTCATTGGTTCTGCAGAACCTGGGTAGATAATTGCTTTGCTTTGTTTTTAGCAATGGAGTGGACTTGGCAYTGAGTGCTGTGTTAATTCTGAGTAGAGTACCATTTTATTCCTGGAAATGAAGTGGTACATGAATAAACAAGAAGTCTTAAAAAGTCTGTCTGCTTTCTAGTTATGTGAAAATCCCTTAATTTGTCTTAATATTTTCAACAGGATTGATCGTAAGATGTCAAATGCTCACACAAATTACAGACTGGATGAAGCACAAGCTATAATGAGTGAGCTTCGAACCATAAAGAAAGCTATATGCACRGGTGAAAAAGAAAGGCAGGACCTTATGCAGGTAAAAAATATGCTACTGAGCTGTAAAGTAGTAGTAACCCACTTCTGTTTTCTTGCTTGAGATTGCATTGGGTTTACCAAGTTTAAATAAGGTGTTAGGATGACCTAAACTGATTTTTCTGTTTGATAATTACCAATGGCAAACAGAGCAAAAAAGGTAAGTAGTTATTGTCTATACTGTGAATGCAAGACTTCRTATGCATTTTGTATTTTTCTCTTAAGTGATGTGGTTACCTAAGTTTCATTTAGATCAATGTCTTCATTGAATATAGCTTCCTGTTGTTGCAACTTCAATGGCTGCTATGGAGCAGTACTTGTTTTTCGTTTTGTTTTATGTCCCTTTGTACTACCTATAATGAAGTAGGATTGAGAGTTCATATGCTATAATGTTTATCATTGTGTCAACCATGTTTTTCCCTTTATATGTATTTCACCAAACTGAATCTCTGCCCCTATGCCACTTTTTGCCCCAAACTCTCAAGTACCAATATCAAGGCTCATGTTAGTTTCAAATGTTCCCATAAYACCCTAAAAGAGTATGACTAAACACAATGTATATGCAATCTTGGAATTACCGAGGAATTAGAGCTTTAGGATTGAGGGAAAGTGCATACCTGAGTAGTAGTCTAACTTTTGAATGGATTCTGTGTCCTGCCTCGAGCTCTGAGTTGCATATYTGTGTTATTAGTGTGATAGGAGCTTGATCAAAGAGCAGTGAGCCTCTGCCAMTACAGGGACTTCAGTATAGGCTTGCTAACATATTCTGCATATACAGAGACGTTATTAGGACAATTCTCTTCACTCAGTTTTCAAACATTTATATGGAAAAGGGCATCTTTTTTACCTAAACTTGTAGAACCATACTAAATTAGCATTGCCATGCAAACATTTTCTTTCAGTTTTCTCTGCAGTAGTGTTTTTCAGTTTTTTTCCCATTTTTTTCAGTTGTTAAGTGATATGGGTGGCTTATAGTATAATGAATTTCCATAGTTTTCTCCAATGCAAGTCTCCAATGCATTACACAAAGATCATCTGATGGACCACAAATCCTTGTTCAAGCAGACAGAACATTTAAGTCACTATGAAAAGTTTCTGCCTTGGCAACCTTGAGCATATTTGTTATTTTGGGCTGGCCAAGTTTTAAAGTGATTCTCAGTCTTCCACATGCCTGGCTAGCAAGAAATTATTAGAAAGGCTGTTCTTCACACATTTTAGGAAACTAACCAGTAATATAAAGACTTGTATGTGAGATCTTGGAGCAGTTTGACTACTGGCCTTGTTTTTACTTCCCCAGTAGATTTTTTTACCTCTTTTCCTTATGTTTTCAGTCCTCAGTGGCAGAAAAATCCAGCTGTAAACATTGAGATGCTTTGAAAATCGTTTGGTAAACCAACTTCAAATGTGCTTGCAGTTTCTTTAAATACAGTGTTATGGGAGTTAGAATTCTCAGATCAAGGATTGGGCAATGCTGGCAGGACCAGAATGTAGAGGTTGCACAAGAAGGAAGCAAAATGAAAAATGCTTAGTCCTTCCTCGTGGATCTGTGTGATATACAGGAAATATGAGTCTAGGAAGTATCACTTTTTAAATTAAAGGCAATCTTTTTTGATAGAATCCAATAATAGTATATTAGACTACATATACTCCAGGAGAATCTGGAAAACAGTTGTTCCACACAGGTGTAGCGTGCAAAACAGTTCTGCATGTTTTTTCACAATGGCTATACAGGATTAATTGCCATCACTTACAAGGTGTACAGTTGTAAAAATTGTGTAATTTTGTCAACTTACTGTGTTCTGCAAAAATATCCATCTCTTTTAATTTTGGAAAAGAAATTACTTTTGTTGTCACCAAAGTAATCTATACTATGCCTTTTTATAACTACATGAAGATTATTGTCACGGATTTACCTAGGCTTGTCAAATAAGTGCAAGTCTATTTTAAGTATGTTCCTAAGGAGTTCAGAATTTGACTTTTATTTGCCTGTCAATATTGGAATTATTTTGTTCTTGAGAAGACTACATTTTAAAGCTATTGCTATTAAGACAAACTTTCTTATGGAATCTTTTTTATTTTGAAATTTGTTAGTAGAGGAGTTAGAAGTATAGTGTAAGAAATACGGGGTTTTATGTCAGAGAAAGGACAAAGAGAGTTTCTTACTACTTTTTAATTTAAATCTGGCCAGTGTAAGCAACAGAACTAAACATAGTAGAAGTGACTCAGTCTTGTGTAGGTGTTTGGAAAATTGTAGCTGTTGWAGAAGTATGATAATTGGTTTAGTTATTTGGGAAAGGGTGGTCAGAGATTTTAATTGGATGCTGTGATTACAAATAAAGCAAATTATGCAGTGCCCCTGCTCCAAAAAAGTGGGCAGACTTCCTGCATAAGGTTGAATAATAAAGGTGTGTGGTTAGGTTCCTGAAAGCCATGTTTATCTCTCCTCCCCCATCTTGTTCATAATTTTGTTTCTGTTCCAGTGTGCATATGCTTTTAAAATGYTGTTGTCCTTGGAGAGCACTGGATTTAAGTTTTTCTTTCTTYTTTTTCTTTTCTTTTCTCTTTGTTATCAGTTAAATTGGCTAATTAGGTTAGATAGGAAATGCACTGAAATTGTTCAGGGAGCTCCCAAATTAGGGGGCAACAGRTAATGGTGAAATGACAATGCTCATTTGTCTCATTTTGCTAAGTCTGGGCTGCTGTGCCTAGAAAGTCACATTAACAGTAGGCTGCTTTGGCAGTTTCTGTGGAATTGCCATAAAAAATCCTTAAACTCCAAATGAAAGGTGGATTCCTYCATGTAGCTGGGGAGGAAATTGAATTCCTGGCAGTTCATGTAAATTGTTTCTATCTAAAAGTGTACTAACTTGTGTTGTAATTTTCCATGTTAGAATTGCTGGTGCCTGTGTTTTCACTCATCCAGCTAGAAGGACTCAWTGCATTTATGCTTGCCCTAGGGCATAGTCACCTGGGCACGTTGATGTAAGTTGAGGTGATGCTGCTTGGTGATTACCACCTGTCAAATGCTTTCTCATTTGTAAGTAGTGACCAGGATTCAGCAACTGTGCCTGGATAGGAAGCCTGGCCAGCAGCCAAGTAGCCCTTCAGCACCTGCCAGKGAGAATGCTAGAGGGCATCAGGAGCATTCCAGGAGTTCACAAAGTAGCAGAAATACAGGCAAAAGTTTACATTTAAGTTCTGGCATCAGGATCTGTAGTATTGCACAGATCTGTAACATAGTATGTATTAGCCAAAGAAGGCAGATGGAATATAACTTATTAGGAGAAAACTCAGGCTTTCTGAATCCTAAGTTTTTGTTCACACAAGTGGCTATGCTTTACTGGKAAGAGGCCATGATCTGAAGTTATTATTTCCATGTTATAAATCCATTAGGAATCCCTCTTGATCCTCCACACAGCAGGGRTCTTGACAGAAGTGGATAATTTCCAGTGAGTTTTGAAGAAGAGAGTAAGACAGGAATCTGCACTTTTCATAAAGTAAAAGTTGGGGTTTTTTTCCATGTTGTGGAGCAGTTCCTTTATCAGCAAGTCTTGGAGGATAARGGAACACTAGCTAGGGACTTCTTGGCAATATAACTTGAAATTKACTTTGCTGTTTCAGGACTGAGAAGATACTGTCTTTAGTCTTTCATACTAAAATGTCTCGGTTCAATTGAGAGGTGGCAGAAGAATTGGCTTTTTTGAGGACATGAGGCAAGTTAAGCTTCTGGAGGCAAGTCATGGTAGCTTTGTCCCTTCCAGCACATCTGGCATTGCTCTGCACTGTCCTCTGTCCCTGGCAATGCCATCTGTGAAATCCCAGCCCCACTCAGACCTGTGTCTGAGCAGCAGGCAGAGACTGAAGAGGGAGAAGTGCATGCTGTCTGATATATAGCCTTTATCTGCATCTCTCCTTGCCATTCTCTAATAGCAAGGAAACAGTGTGTGGTTTGAGGGGGAGCCAGGGAGGAGCACAGACCCCCCCACTCTTGTGGCTAGGGAACCCACTTTTTCATTCACCCTGTACCAGGCTGGGTGTTTTCCCTCTTTCTCATCTCTAGTGGAGGCTGGCTTGAAGGACAGGCAGGTATAAGAGAGCAATGGGATGGACCATGTATGATGGAAATGGAAGCCATCAGAAAAAGCTGTGTTTTCTGGTTAGTTTCAGGACTGCTACAGTTCCATAATCCTGGATGCTTCCTAGGCTCTGAAACCAGATGCCTTCATCTTTAGGGTGCCCTTGCTCTTCCTCTCAGTAGCAAACAGTTGCTGTTACACAGGTTTGTTTCTGGACTCTACTAATTGAATTTGGTGTAAGAAAAAGCAGCATTGCTGTGTTACCCTTTTTAAGCTACACTTTGAAGACTGAGAATTGCATATGGACAGTAACCTCGGCTTGTTGCAAATCACCAGTGGTCAGAGCCACTGAAATTCCTGAGGACCAGCCTTTTCCCAATGCTGTGCCTCAGAGTTGTCCCTGATTTTGTAGTTCAGACATGAGAGTGAGCAGTTTTAGRGAGTTTTTTAATGTGTGTTTTTAGAAACCAAATTGTTTGATTATGTATGATTACTACAGGTCTTCACATTTCTGATTTTTTTTTCCACATTTTTAGATGTTCCCTTATCCTCTGGTGAGAGRATAGAATTTTTTTAAATGTTTGTTTGTTGTATAATGCTTAGGTTCTCTGTCATAAATGACAGCTTGCACAGTGATTGTTACTAATACTACTTTATCTGTAATTTTGGAAAAAGAGAATGCACAATGGGAAAAAAGTGATATTAACAATTCTGCTCTTTTAAAGGTGTTTTAAGAGCCTGTCAACCAAGTTTATATTGTGAAAACAGTTATTTTTATTATTTTGTGTGATTCTGTCTTACTCCCTTTGCCCCTCAAAGGCTGCTTGATGTTTCTGCTTTACTCTGACAGTTCGTGTCATTGTCTAGACATTTCAGCGATGTCCCTTGCTTAGCCCAAAATGTAAAATATCTCTGAACTATGTGAACCCTGGGTAAAAGATCACAAGGGTGATATCAGCTTCCATAAAAGTGCAATCAATACAAGGTATTCATCAARTTGGATGAGATAACAGTAGTGGCTAAGGAATGTAACCTGTGCAGAAGATGGTAAAAGGGCAGGTGAATCACATTTGTCTTCCCTATCAGCTAACATGAAGTTGACAGCTGCTAGATTTAAAGAGCTGCAAGCCATACAGAAGATAAAACATTCATAGAACTAAAACAAATAATATAAAGTCTGTTTATTGTTACATAGATCTTTTAAAAGGAGAGCATTTTTCCAAAACAAAGTTTGTGCATGCTAGTAATACTACAAWGACTTTTACTTTTTATAGGCAAACTACTAGTCATATTCCTTAAATRCAATTTTAAAAATTGTCTTCTGTTACTAAAAAATATTATAAGAACTATTTCTTCTAATTTTTTAAAAAATCTTTTCTCCTTTAGAGCCTGGCCAAGTTAACAGATGGATTCAGGAATAGCTGTTGTATTACAGATTCCCTGCAGGATCTCCAGCACAATTCTAGTTCACTCAGTGACTCCTGTTTACCTCAACAACACTGCGATGCTTGTTCTCAGACTGACATCACTGGAGAGGTATGAGAGTGTTCCTGTGTGAAACATTTTCTGTATGAAATTAGGGTGTTGAACTTTGGTGATACATTGTAATTTACTTGTTTAATTTAAGCGGTGTTGGCTGGAGCCGAAGGAAAAATCGAAAGCAGTACTGGTGGTGAGGGAGTTGATTAGCTTGTGTTTCCATTGTGCAAGCTGTAGGCTTGGTGGTTCTGCTGCTTGAGGGGCAGTGACAGGCAAAATCAGCTCCTGGACTCAGCCAGCCCAGCAGAGCACTTCCTGCATTTCCACTTTTGTGTCTGCTCAAGGTTCATCTTGGAGTAACAGCTCTTGCTTARGTGCCCGTGGGCCTCTTCTTTTCATATTCCTGGCTCTGACTTACTGATACTTGTAATGAAGCAGGAAGGAAGAAAATTCTTTARCCAGCTTGAAGTTGCAGTGGAGACACGATTTTGCAKGAGGTGTTAGCATTGTGGTTGTAGGGGTAGATATATATTTTTTTWAATTTTATTTTGTAAATYTTGTTTTTATTGTACTTGTAGTCATTGTTCGTATACATTGAAGGTGTATAGGAGTTCTCTGGTCCTTTTCTCTGTCTAAGACAAGGAAAGTATTTTTCTTAATTAACAAAACTTTTGATGTTKTCTATTATACCTTTGTGCTCAAATATGCCTTTAAATATGACATACAGGCATTGCTGGKAAATGGTTCTATCTCAATGAAATTTTGGATTCCAAATAGTAAAAATTTGACTTGCACTAGTACTATGGAAACCCAGTAATGAAACATACTCCTCTGTGGGTGACTGACACCAAAGCAAGAAGACAACTTGTAGTTTGCTAGTACTGTAGTTTAGATSTTACTTTACATTTAATTAGAAGTATCTCATTATTGGCATTATCATCCCATTTCTCCTTTACTATAATCTTCTTTCACTGCTGACTAGTTGTCAGACTGGATGTCTCCAGAGGATCTCTACAGAATAGGAAATCTTGTTTTTGAGAAGATAGACTCTTCAGGAATTGGAGATAACTGAGCTAATGCTCGGCTGTCTTCCAGGCAGATGGTGCCTTTGGGGTGTCATTTTTCAGATGGGTGGTGGATGGAATGATTGAATTCTGAAATGGGTTACCAAAGGTAACACAGAAGCATTTTCCCATTTGCAGTATACAATCCARTCCAAGACACTGTGGAAATTTATCAGGTATAGGTTTTTTGTAAGGAAAATAAAATTACATCRTTATCTGACTCTTGTCCCTGAACTATTGTTAGTGACATGTGAGTAGAAAAGAGGTGGAGTTTTGACCCACGTGATGATGGAAACAGAAAAAGCAGCAGCTGGAGGSTAACTCCAGAGGTGCAGCAAGGCATTTGTAAAACTTAGGTTTTATTAGATCATACACAAACTTCTGAGGAGGGAAGTGCTAATGCCCTGAAATAGAAATTGYTGTGGAAACTGTACACTAGGAGTTGCAGCATAAATGCACATTCTAAAACTGCTTCAAGGATCAGGTGGATTTTTTTGTACTAATGTTTAAATTTATTAACGCTGTAAGTGCTGGGTAACACATCACAGTACAGGGAATGTWATCTGAGTTGCTATTAATAAAGTTATTAATAAAATAGCTAAATCAAGTAGGAAAATATTTCAGTTAAAACACTCTTTGTCTTTTAGACTTGGATAAAATTGAAAAGCTTTGAACCTTTATCAATGATTCAATTTACTAACCCTTGATTTCCAGGTTCATAATTTATTGAAAGGACTTATTTATCTTCTCTGCTTTTAGCATTAAATTAGTTTTGCATTTCTAAGGCATAAAATTGATTTTTATTATGTTATTACATAAAGCATAGAGGTTTCTGGAGTGAGTCCAGTAAGGGAGATAAATTTATCCCCTTCTTTATTGTGATGAGAGTGTTTTTAACTTGTTTCTTCCTTTCTTTTTCTTTCTCTCCTTGCTCTTCAATTCTGCAAGTTTGGGTTTGATGACAAAACAAGACTTGTAGACAAAGTAAGGCTGAACTGGCAATACGAAGAAGCTAAGAAAAGGTAATTAAAGATAAATCTATTGGGTTTTATATTTACTTTTGTGATTAAAGTTTTCAGAGTAGAACTGGAACCAGTCTCCTAGCTGAAATATCTTYGGGAAGACTAATTTGCTCTCTATTGAGTAGTTCACAGATAATAAAAGTTTAGGTAAACATAAGACTTTATCATAAGATTATCATATTTGTTTGCAGAGATAAAGCTAAATGTCAGCTGAGTTCTATRCTTGTATAAACACAAAATTGTAGTGGTTCAATTAAACTGTTTAACATTTTTTCACCCTCCTTCTCAAACCTAGATATAAAYAGTCTTTAAATTTATATTTATCAGCCTGGTCTGTCAGTATATCCAAAGCTTTGCATACCTGTGCCTTAAGTTCAGTGCATTGAAGCCATGAAGAAGAAAGAATGCAGAACTTCATMTGGCATAAATGAAGATGTTCAGAGCTGAACAAGAGGGTACATAAAAATAAGTGTTGAAATTTGAAAAAAAGTCTGATWAAAATGATAAAAAGTATTATTAGAAATTGATTAATTCTTCACTATGTGATTGCTTATTGTAAGTATTTTTCTTGTGGAGCTCTGTCTTGCAGTGTTTTGTCATTGGTTTGTGAAAGTTTTCAAAGTAAGGTGTACTTGTATAGTTTAGCAAGTCCTCATTGAACGTAATCGTTTTCAAACTGTTTGCCACATATTTGGAACAATAGCATGGAKACAGATGTTAACTTGAACAGAGTTAATTAATGCACTTATGATTATTTTGATTTATACTGGTAGAATATTCTAGTACTGAATTTGACTGACATGGAAAAGATTCATTATAGTTCTTTAAAAACATTGGGTTTAAAATTTGTATAAATTAGGGTTTTTTTTTTCTTTTCAATGTGTTCTATTCTACCAGTTCTGTACATCTCTCAGAACAAGAGTTAAAAAAAAGCACTTCAATTCTTTTACCTCTTTTTTTTCATATCATGATGACTTTTTCTTTGGAGGAATCTGTAATGCTGTCACATGTCTTGGCAGGAATTGGAAGTTTATAGGCAGTTCACCATTTTGTTGTTCTTGGAAAATTTACCTTCATTTAGACACAATACAGGCTTAAAAAAAGTTAAGTTGGTACAAGCAAGTTAGATAGACACAGCTAAATCTTCAGGATTTGTAACCTGAATGGAAGTTGGCATTGTACATACTGTGTGTAAATACCAGTGACTATTACCTAAAAAAGGTTAAATAATTGGGGAAAAAAAGAACAAAACAAAAATGTGTCCTGTTTGCTCACAGGYTACATTAGCACTTAATAGTCCAGTGATCATTTAGTGACTTATGGTTGCTGAAAGAAGAATGATAGAATTTAGTYTTGTACTACTTAGTTTAACAGAGCCACTGATGCTGTTTATTAAAATGTTTTTAGTTCAGCTTTTTGACACGCCTTTTCTGTGTTTTTCAAAACAATTCTCTTTTTTGTGTGTTTACTGCAGGGAAAAGATGAGTGGTGTTTTTTGGACAGGGTGAAGAGGTATTGAGTTTTTCTGGGTTACTTTTTTTTAGTAGCAAACCATTTCTCAGCTGGGAATGCCGAACATTTGTTTCTGCATGGAATGTAGTATTTCTGAACATCAGAAGTGAGCTGGTGTTTGATCTTAATTAAGTGTAGAAAATCTGGGTAACTAACCTTCCATCTAGAGAATGGTAATTGCAGYAAGAGTAGTTTTGCTTTCCCAGGATAGCAGCTCTGACAATGGTCTGTTATTTAGCAAAAGCATGTTAGTTGCTTTAAAAGAGTAGCCTTATTCTGCCCAGTATGTTGTACGGAAGTAATCAGCTTTCAGCTTTTGAGTGGAACTGCACAAAGCTCATTGCCCCTACCAGTTATCTCTGTGGTTGCATTCTTCATTTATCATGCATTCCTTCCCCTTAGCTTSCTGGCATTTCTGTAGGGCTTTTGTCTCTACTAAATATCTTTGTGTTCATTCTCCCTTGGCTGGTGAAATATCTACTGTTACTGCACAGTGTGGGTGACGGAATGTGCTGCGATGGATTAAATCAAAGTAGAAAATTAAAATGCTACAGTATGTCACAACTGTAAGGCGGTATATTGTGACTGCTTGCTTGTCAAGCGGGTGTGAAAACATATAACAAATAAGTACAACAGACAAATTTCTAAGGGGAGACTTTAAAAATGTGCTGTAGCAGAAAAATAYATCTTTTCCCTGAGAGAAAAGCAGGAACAAGGCACCACAAACTGAAGGGCAGAGTGTTGCATTTTAGTGACTTGTGAATCTAGCCAGATATAACCAGAATATTTGCCAAATGTCGTAAAAAGTCTTTAAAAATTAAAATACGTTCACTGTATATGGAGTCTAAGCAAGGAAATGCAGTGCTGGGATTTTTGAATGAACTATCTTGAGGATTCAGTAGATGAGACCCAGTGATTGCGGAAGAGTTGGCTTGCACTCCAAAATATGTCTCTACCCTCTTAAAGGATAATTTCATTTTAATTTCTCCTTCAAAAATCTCTCTGACTGCTGAATGGTTTGGCCTTTGCATAAATTAAGACATTCTCATAGCTTTTTCCCCCCTCATCACTTTCCCACTGGAAGGAAGTTGGATGATTTGCAATTTAATTTTTCCCATGGGTATTTCAGATGTTGTACACTGTGGATTCTAATATTTCCAGCACACTGGGGAAGAGATCCTCTCTCCCCTGTTTCTGATCCAGGMTCTTGGAGGAGCCTTGTAATTTTTTTAACTTGTAAATTTTACTTTTTAACTCACCAATCGTGCTGAAGAGAGGCTCAATCACTTTTTTTTTCTGCTCTGTACTCTTCCCCCTCCCCCATTATTTCTAAATAAACTGTACCTTATTTCCATGAAATTTCTCCTCTCAGATCTGCCAGTGTGGCCCTGCAGAGAAGCAGGAGGGGGAGGGAGGACGGTCTTTTTGAACAGACAGCCCCAAGCTGCCTGGATAAATACTGYTTTTAGTTTCAGTTGCTATTTCAGTGAGACCACCTCTCATGAAAGCATTTGCACACTRGAAAGTGTACCCCTCAAGCACTTTTCTGAATAGACTGTTTCATAGCACAAGAAATCAAAAGCAAATTGTTTTTCTTTGATAACTCTTTAAGTTGTGCAGTTCACTATAATGACTACATGAAGTGTGCCAGCAAACGTTTATGAAATGGCATTGCTGCAGTGCCTCATATCYTATGAAGTGCATTAATCGGTGGATGAAAAATAATTCCTCCGATATGAAGGAACAAAAGTTGTAGCTGTGGGTTTTTGGTATTTTGGGTTTTTGTTTGTTTGTTTTCATTTTGGTTTGGGTTTTTATTTTTTTGGTTGGTTTCAGAATTTTTTTTTGTTAGGATTTTTTTTTTGTTTTGTTTTGTTTTGAATTGTCCAGCCTGATGGTAGCTATCTTTTATGAACTAATATATTCAAACATCTTCAACCAGCTTATGTAGTTTAGAGGCAAAAGCAGAAATGTATTTGTATGTTCTGTAAATTTGAATTCAAAGATGTTATTTTTTGATTAATTTCATAGAGGTATGTAMTGCAAGAGATTTATTTTTGCCTTGAAAAAGCCTCTTCCTCAGATATGCTTAATATTTACCACACCTGTCTTTATGGCTGTTCATTCTTTCTGTTCAGTATAGTTWGTTGCAAACTTGTCTCATTTCCAAAATTAAACTTCAGTTGGGCCTTTAAAAGGACAAGCATAAGTGTGCCAGTGCAATTTGTGCCTATAGTGACAAAATGCATGTAGATTGGATATTGATAGCAACATTCYAGTACTARTACAATAACATAGTAAAATAGTTTCCTTTTAAAATTCATCTTGTACAGGCAGGTTTCAAGGTTTAATTACCTAATCGCTATGAAATTCAGTGGATTTGTATGCTTTATTCTGATAAACTAATCTGAAAATCTGATTTAAGGATGAAGTAATTTGTTARATACCACATAAATACCTGGCTCAGCCAAATCTAAATCTCCCAGTGCTGGTTTTTAAACATAAAACATTTTATTTGGGTTATAAAGGGAGCTGAGACATGCTTTTCACTTCTTTAAAGTTTTCATTATACTATTTCATCTGTGAATTGGGGAAAACTTGCTTTTAGTAGGTTTTTGCAATTTTCCTAAAATGTGCAAAATGCCAGTGGACTCTAATGGTTTCATGAGTTTCTTAAGCCAATTTAAGACCTCATTGTTATTGAATAAATTGGGTTGTCAGGAAAGCTGGGTATTCTACAGAGCATACTCATGTTGTCTGCCAAAGCCACAGTGGCACATACTTGCAGCCAAAACAGACACAGTGGAGAAATTCTGTGTGCATTTGGCTGAGTTCCCCAGCTTGTTCTTTCCATTTCTTTCTTCATCTTTCTGTAGTTTTCMTCTCTTTGGATATAAATGATGATCCACACTCAAGAGGGTCAGTAAGTACCAGAAATTATCAAATTCTTACACCCTTCATTATGTGTCTTCTGTCCCGCAGCCACTTCCTTTGGTATTGCATGTGGAAGATATTTCCTRTTACCTGAAGTGTCAGAGAACTGGGTCCAGTTATAAGCCTAGGGAAAAGAGTAAGCAGGGCTGATTTATGGCATCTTAGTCATTGCTCTCCTTCAAATCAGAACTGGAATATTTTCTTTATTTTATCCCCACTGGAATTCCCATTCCACAGGTAACAAAGGACTCAGCTCTGGACTGGTCTGGTATGTCAGCCAAAAGCCTAGGCATTTAAATGTAGATGAGTATTGTTTGGTTTCTTTTTTTCTCCTTGGAAAATTCAAACYATGTTAAGTTTGAAGAACAAGTGCCAGCTTGTAGGATACCCATAATTTGTCGCTTTTATGAACAGGAGTTAATACCTTTGCATTGGTTCAGAGCATTTCCCTTCCTAGGATACCTGTCTTGTTTGTAGTCTGAGTAAGGATCTAACATGGGGGAAATTKTAATTGTAAATCACTCATCTTAGAAAAAGTGATTTGTACTCACTTCTCATGCTATATTTAATAAATATCCTCTTGAGATCAGCAATATAACTTCATTAGTGCTGGGTTCAGATATCACCCATGAAAGTGATTTTCTAGATAATAACAAAATCTTTAAGGTTCCCCGGGTATTTTCAGTGACAGAAAGGTTGCCCTGTTTTGTTGCCAGGGGAGAGGGAGATGTGTATAGCTATAATGATTCAGACRTTACTAAATTTAATTAAATTATGTCTAATTGAATTTTGGAAATGCATGCTTTTTTCCCCACCCCATGATGTAGTTTATATAGTAAACTACTGACTGTACTGATCTCCATTCTCATGCTGTGTCTGCATTATCTTGAGCAAGACATCATTCTAGATACCTTGGTATGGCCATTTCAGGGCAAGTGTGCCATTTCAAGTCAGTGTTTGCTTAAGATCATCATCATGTTAAACCCTTGTCATTCCATCTGAGCCTCTCCTGCTTTTCTGTTTAATAGGAACTGTTATGTTCATCTCCATTCGAAATTTTTAAATACTGAATTAAGCAGCAAGTCAGCCTGCCTACCTAGGGAACCAGTCATTTGATACCACCTACTCCAGTGTGGAATGCAAGCTCCTCAGCACTTGTTATGCAAGGATGGGAATGGGCAAAATGCCTGGAATGTTGATGGCTCAAAATGAACAGTTTTTTCCACAGGAATATGGATCAGTAGGGACCTCAGTATCTGGCATTAGGCCAGATAAAAGCACTCTTTTACAGTGACTACAGTTAAAAAATAGTATCTTAAAAATACACATTAGGAAGGAAAAATACGTTTGAAAAACAGGGGCGTCATAAAGGATTGTAAATATTTTTTTTCCACTTTAGGTTGCAATCTATGTCAAGTCATTGATTAATTTAAGTGGATGTTTTAAGGCAGGTTAATATATGCAGTGAGTTTGAAAATAGTCACTTTTTTCTGCCATCCCAGCAGTGAGTATGGCTGATGCAGTACAGGCATAAAATCTGGCATAGGCAAGCATAGTGAATTGGCTTATTTATGTATTTATTATGATTGGGAAGAAAAGTTTGGGTTTGAGAAGACAGATTGCAAATATGAAACCTACTTAAGAAGACTTAATTTTTAAGTTCTGAGCATAACTGAATATGACTGCTCAAAGCTTTTTCTTACTTTTGAGTGAATGAGACCATAAAAGGATGTTTTCTAGCCATGGAGATAAATATTAAAAGGTTTGTCACTGGTGGCTTTTTGGAACCRCTTACCATACAGAGGGATTCCTCAGTGGAAAGCAAGCAACAAAATTGCCCCAAAACTTCAGTTCATGTGCAGGAAATAGAGGTTGCAGAAAACTGGCTTGCTGGTGCTTCAACAGATTTCTGTGTTATATTGTGTTTTGTGCCTTTTTTTTTGTGTGAAGGGAAAACTGTAGAAACAAGAAGAACTAGCTGAAAGAGCTAGCTAAGATTGTCGAGGGAATCAAAGTAAATACCTAATCAGATTTTGGAACTCTTCAGTGATACAAACCTTATCCACAGCAGTACTTTCCTCCATTTAATAACAGTATAATTAAGTTATTGTATGAGAACTTCCACTTTCAAAGCATTACCATAACAGAAATTGAAGGGAATAAACAAACTTTAAGCTGGAATGTCATACACAAAGGGAGTTACGTACTCTCAACGAGCTCAAGAGTCTAAATTAAAACCTCTTGTGTTTATYGAGGATGGTGTTTTACTCCACAGACAAGTGGATTAATTGATTGACTAGCAGGGAAAGAGGGGGCTCTCTTCCCTGATCATAMTTCTCTCTTCCTTGTTGTTTTCATTAGTGTTAATTTGCTCCTGTGGTCTGCTTCTTAACCAGCTCACCCTGCAATGTAGAAGTACCTTGCAAAAACAATTGTGAGTTTTAAAATGAAGCAAAGRGCCAGTCCTTCAGCTGTCTTATGAAGAAACACAGAGATATCAGATGAATCTCATCTTCCTTTGTCCACAAGCTGTGTGTAAAAGCTTATGAACACAATTGCTCAAATAGTGCATGCTCATCTGATTCACACTCTCTTGCCAAGCTATGATAACTCAATTGCACCTGAATTCTGTGATTCTGTTGAAAGGATCTTGAGTCCCTGTTTGTTTCATTTGGCACTGAACACCTGAAAATCAAGCTGTATGTGCTTCAGGAGTGTTTACTGAATCATTAACAGCAGAGCAGCCTGGATAGGGAGAGAAGGGATCCTGACCCTGCTCACTCTTCCTGGCCCTGACATTTGGTCAATGGGGCGAGGTGTTCTTCAGGAAGCTGCATCTGGAATTCATGCACTATAGCTGAGGCATGAAATATGTAGCCACTATGTATTGATTCATAATGGTGCTTTCAGTAGCTATTGGCAGGAAGTTGRTTATTAATGCAAGGAAGAGGAAATGGTATTGAAGGGCTTGATAAAATATTCTGCTTTAGACAAAAATGTGACATAATACCCAATTTTCTTATTTGCTGCAATGAAAACTAACGTGYATGGGGGAAATGGCAGTGAAACTTCTATTCACATATGAACCCAGTCATTGTGAAAGGACTTGTATTGATAGTTTATTTCCCTTCCCCTGATAATAAGATGGCCAAATACTTCCCAGATGTTAGTGTGAGATAAACCTTATTGCATGAGGTKTTTTTTTCAGGTGGGAGCAATCTTGCCTTTGTCATGTCTATGCCTTTTCTTTTATTCATAATCACATCACACTGTGGATCTTCTGTGTATGTGTTATGTGCTTTTATCTTAATTTTTTTTAATTAATTTTCTTTCCTACCTCTATATTTWWAAAAAAAATTATTTTAACCAAATCCAATGAACTACATCCCACTTTTATGGCTGGCTTAAACAGCCTTTATTTATTTATTTATTTATTTATAGGATAATAATCTTTTAGAGGTACTGAACTTTGTCTGAATGCTTCCATTTCAAAGTGAAGATGAAACTGAGTTGTAAACTGCATAAATGCTGTAGAGTTCATGGGTTTCAAATGTTCAAAAATCAGAAAGCTAGATTTTCTCTTACTTCTAATTTCAACTGTTACACTCTAAAGGGTCTAAATTGTCATTGTTAGACAAATCATAAATTTGTCTAAAAACCTAGCAATAAGTGTTCTCTCTCTTATGCCAAAAGAAACATTTCAGAAATGTCTAGCTGTAGGGTTCTTTGTAATATTGATAAGAGTTCAAAATTCATTTTTAAAAGAATATTTTTTTTAAATGTCAGTTGTGGAATTATTCTTAAAATCGTTGTTTCATGTAATGGTTCAGCATATTGAGGTATAGAAAACTACTTTTGACTATAAAGCATATTACAGAAAAAAATTATGTTAGCTTTTTTAATTGCATATTTTTATGATAGGTTCATCTAAAGCCACTTGTATTTTGTAACCAGTAAATCTTTTTTTCCAGACCGATGTTTCTGTTTTAATGGCAGCTTTTATATTCTTAGACTTTTTTTGTCAGGGCTAATATTTTCAGCCCCTTGAGCCATCCCTCTACTTAAAGTGGGATATGAATGTCACTAGTTAAGCGTCTCACCTTCAGCTTCTTCAAATTCTTACTGCACTTTTGAAATCCCAGTTTAAGAGCTGATTGTAAAAGAATGAGGAATTAAAAAAACRTTCAACTTTGTCAGCTGTACAGGCAGCAAACTCGAGCTCTAAAATATCAATTGATTTATTACACAATGAGAAAGCTGTGAGGAGAGATATTGTCTGTGCGATCGATAAAAGCACTGTAGTTGTCACATAGTTGCACATGTAGGAATCCTTGCAGTTATTTACTGTTTTTAAAATACACAGAACAATAAAAAAAAACCCAAAGCAAATCAACCCAGCAAACCCCCCCAAAACAGACTCACCCAGAAATAAATAATCCTTCCAAAACCCTTCTAAATTTTCTTGTTTTGTTATTTAGAAGAAAAAAGGCCCAGGCTTTAACAGGCTTTGTGTTTTGATATTTTTCCACTTTTCTTTTTCTCTTCTGCGTTTTGAAATACGTTTATCCTCTTTTAAAGAGTTTCGAATATACAACAGCAGCTGGCCTTGCTGGATAATGAATCCTGGCCAGGAATGGCTGAAGCGGACAGGGACCGTCTTCAGCTCATCAAAGAGAAGGAGGCTCTTCTTCAGGAGTTGCAGCTCATCAGTCAGCAGAGACGATCCCCAGAAGACATTGCACGTTTGGAGGAAGAAAAAAGACGCTTGGAGGATGAAATTCAGCGAGCTCGAGCAACGTCTGCTCATGGGGCCACTGAAAGGTTTGAGAACTTGAATTGTTTTCTTTTCTGTTATGAGATCCATATAGGTAGCTTCAAAAGGACAAGCAGGGCATTTAATTGTGTCTAAGGAAAAAGTAAGTTGCTAGAGAAATTTAMTTCCAGAAAAAGAGGAGACTGCTCCTGACTCACTATTTAATTCTATCTGCCTTGAACTCTTCTGGAGCAGAGTTGCACTGATGTCAGCTAGTTAGTTTTACTTTCATTCATCTAAAAAGTCTGAATAGAAAGAAGAAATGAGAATAGAATCCCAAAGGATGCTTGGAATAGGTCTTGAGTGATACTGTCTGATAATAGAGACCTGAATGACAGTACCTGGATAGTGAAAGATTTTTCTGTTATTTGCAGTGGACTGATAGTGATCTCCAAAAGCATCAGAACAAAGATCCTTTGCTATATTTAGTTTCTGCCTTATAACAGGAAAGTTAAATAATTATTTTTTGCTGCCTTTTATATACAGTATTTCCTTTCCATTTGCAATCTCAGCAGTGGGAATACATCCCAATTMTGACATTCAGAGAACACAGGAAGCAGAATCATTCTTGAAAAMTTAAAAATCAAGTTATATGTAAAATAAACAACCCAAAAACCTTATTAGTGGAAACACTGTGTTTATTTCAAAGTTGCTCAGCTTTTCCTGTAGCCAGAGAAATGGACAAAACTTCTTAATCTCTTTTTACTGTAGGCTGCTTCCAGTGAAGGCAAGAAACTATTTGTTCTTTCTTCTCTTAAATAGTGGTAAMACCACAGCTTTGACACTTCAGAATACCTACAAGAGCCAGCTTTAATGTGATCTGTGTAAAGGTTAATATTTACACGATTAAGACACTTTAATAATATTTGAAAGTGCTTTCTATACACAGATTTTTGACAACTTCAGTTTCTTTGAAAAGGCTTACTCCAGACAGTAAATTCAGGCAATAAATAGAAAATTCACAGCCAGCCTACAGGTCACTGTAATATATTTTGCAATTTTTGCAGTATCGTTACATTGGCTTTCCAGYTTAAACTGACAGAAAAGGGAGTTCACTTTACACTGTAGTGTAGTAAGTTTTATTTGTTGTTTTTGGGCTCTCRTGTTAGGTAGTGCATACTGTGTTGGCAAGAAGGCCAAGCAATTTTTCCATGGAGTTCATGCTGTGGAAACCAGCATTCCAGTGTGGTACTTGATATTTCAAATGCTAGCAAAAAGTTGAGCAGAAGTTAGAATAATACCGATGAGCAGTAGTTAGAATAATACTCATGGACACTCTTTTTTTATATAACAAGTTGGAGGAAAGCCTACCTATTAGTRTCCCTAATTTTTTGTTTGTTTTAGATTCAGAAATAACCAAAAATATTCCAACTTCTGCTTTTGTATTTCCACTTTGTTCTAATTGTGAAATACAAATTTATTTTTTTTTTTTAATAATTAACACTTCTGTTACTGGGTTTTAAAGGCATTGAGTTATGCACAGATCAAAACAAACTTAAAATTTCTATGATAGAGGTGGGGGTTTTGTTGTTTTTTTGGTTTTGTTTAGTGTTTTTTWAAGATTGGCTGACAGCCTTCGTTGGAGGCATTTCTGGCTTTTTAGCACAGATCCATCCTTAGGGCATCGATCACTTTGGAGTGTAGGTTCTTCAGTTTGTAGGTTCCTAAGTTTGTTTTTTACAGTARATGATGTGAATATCTCTGCTTTTCCCTGCAAGCTTTTGAATCAGTTAAGTTTCTTGTGTATRTTTGTCTTTCTCTTTTTGTTCCTACATGCAGTGCCTATATGGTGTAAGTTTGCATCATAAATTGATGAAGTGGGTGGTTTATTGAAACCAATGCTGCTGTTTTATCCAGGAGAGCTTCCTTCCTATTGTTTTTTAAATCCTATTCATTAACATGTAGAATTCCAGCAGCCATCTCTACAGCTGAGGAAGGTCTGAGGCACTTTAATAAGTTTGATCTGCTTTATCCAAACTGTCAGAATCTCCATTTCCAGCCACCTTGTGATGTAGGGCTGGAGCTGTAACTTTCTTGGGCATAGAAAATGTACAACACAAACCAGAATACTTCCCTGATATTATCCTGAAGTTGAGTGGTTGGGCTTGGAAAAACAAAATGTCAGGAATATAATTCTGAATCCAGAAAAAGAATAGATAGTAGATCTATTAAAATCTATTATTTTAAATTCTAATAATGTCAGAATAAAGAATTTAAGATATCTTATAGGTGTATGAGATTGAYAGCAATAAAGTTACATTCCATTTGTGTTTTGGCAACAATACTGACTAATCCAGCTGCTTGTTATTAGAATGGGGAAAAAATAAGTTGCAGCATGAGATTTTTCTCATAATGTAGTATTCAGAATGCTGTAACACCTGCTTAAATATAATGGTAAATAAATGCACCTAAAACRCATGCAATAAGAGCTTAAATTTGACATTGGTGGTTGCAGWTAACAGAAGTCCTTCAAAAAATTTMTTTTTAGCTTTGAAATTTTACACTGATTATATTGGATAATAGGACTATTTTATTGTGATGAAGTGGAAGATCATAGTATTTTAATGGCATAATCAGGTTGATGGAAGGGAAAAAAAATAATCGTGTAGAGAAGAGTCTTGATATTTTTGCCTAGGACTTCTTTTGACTTTGCTAATTGCTGTAATATATTTTCAGCATCATGACTCTTACATTGTGCTTCAGTTACTTTTCCTGTCTGGGAATTCTCCTGGAGTCTTGATTCTTGTGTTCTTGCTGGAATTACCATTGCTGCATATGAGCAGCATAAATTGAAACTTTTCATTAAAGAGCACAACTTTTGCTTAATATTCCAAACTTCAATGCATTGGTGTTTTTCCACACTTGGGAAGCTCCTAGCACTTTTTGAACATTACTGTGCTGAAGAAAATAGTAATGTGTATCTGTTTAATTATAGGATACTGTTACAAGAGAAGAGAAATTGTTTGCTTATGCAGCTAGAAGAAGCTACGCGTTTAACCTCATATTTACACTCCCAGTTAAAAAGGTAAGTTATGTAAAACCAGCAGGTTTGAAGTTTAACTGCAGCAGAAAATAATATTAATAATATATGAAGTTTACCTTTTTATACTTCTGTGTATGTGTGCCAAGGAAATTAWTTTTTTTACTACATTTATACACTTTGCTCTATGGAATGTGATTATTTGGATGGATTTTTGTAAATAGTATTAGTGATGGCTATTTGGGCTACATTATTGAGTGTCTCTGGGAATTTTATATGTTACCTTTCTTTCTGAAAAGAAGTTCTTGAAATCTGTTGTAATATTATTACAGTTTTACTAATAGGAAGATAGTATTCTTTTAAGTTCTGTGAATTCTTAATATTCTGATACCTTCAGAGATGGGGTTTTGATGCCTGGTGAGATGACAAAATACYGCTATTTAAATATGAGAATGTGTTAAGACCCGCACAGAAGTCCAGAATGTTTTGCATATTCACACTCCCAGCTGCCTTTTGAGATGCAGCTCTTGGGGATTCCTCAGTTTAACACCACSACAGCATCAAAAGCTCAGTTCATGCTGAGTTCCTGTCTCACTTCATCTCTCTGTGGCCCTAGTATTGTTCCCTCCCTTAAGTGAGAGTGGTAAGAGGATCTGGAATAGGATTCATCCTAAAGTCTTTTTATTTTGCATTGGAAAAACCTGTGAGAGTGAGGCTTACACAGCAGTTTGTTAGGACTTTGCAAATCCCTTTGCACTTCTTCTCCCTGGATTGTTATGACCAATCATTAATGTAAATTTGAGCTGGATCATGGTAATCTATCCTTCCTGGCTTTACAGTCAGTCTGCTGATCCAGAGCCTGCTCTGGCCTCTTTTCTGCCAAATCACAGCTGCTTACATGTTGGAGGAAAGGGTAGGCTTACGCTATTGGACTTTTGTCTTCAGGCACTTGGCCCTGATTTCGTTGTCACATGTGCTGCTCCAGTCACAGTTGTGCTTGAGACCAGGGCAAGAGACATGAGCTACACTATAAAATGCCCAATCATCTCTCCATGTCACCATACTGAATACATATAAAGTTGCTTGTGTAATCTGGATTAATGCTTTAATGTCCACATTTATGGTTCTGACTATATTTGAAAGGACATTTTTGTGTTTTCTCTTCCTTTGCCTGCCATAGTCTGTCAGCTAGCACCCTCACCATGTCCTCTGGCAGCAGCAGGGGATCCCTGGCCTCCAGTCGAGGATCCTTGGCCTCCAGCAGAGGCTCCCTGAGCTCGGTCAGCTTTACGGACATCTATGGCCTTCCCCAGTACGACAAGTCAGACAGCGTTACAGACTACGGGCAGCATTTGCGCTTTGACATCATTCCCTTTGAGTCTCTCACCAAGGATGTGCCATATGCTGATGCCATTGGACACTCCAATTTCAATAAGCAGCGGAGGTCTCTGGATACMCCGCAGTCCCTGGCATCCCTGTCATCGCGGTCCTCCTTGTCATCGCTGTCCCCTCCGAGCTCGCCTCTGGACACCCCTTTTCTCTCTGCATCACGAGATTCTCCGCTGGCTCAGATGTCAGAAGGTTTTGAGGAGATGGCAGGCATGGGAGCCCTGGAAATGCTCCGGGCTCAAACCACAGCCTTGGGTGATGATGATGCACAAGGCACGAGCTCATCTCAGACGTCCACTTACCCTCTGGACAATGAAGGGCTGCGAGAAATGGGACCACACTTGACCGCTGTTCAAACTGGCGGAGGTAAGTTTATGAGTATTATTATTTTGTCAAATTGTCATAAAAAATGTSAAACAGACCTAAGCATGCCAGCACAGTAGAGATAGTTCCTCGGTTATTTTACTACCATCAGTTAAAAATTACATGGTAGATGTCAACTGTGAAAAGCATGACMATAACACTGGAAAAACTCCCAAAAGCAAACTCTAGTTTTAGGGCAAAGAGGTGAAAGAATAGAGAAATCTTTGTGAATAGATCTTAAAATAGTGGTGAATTGAGTGGAAGAAAAGGAATGGAATATAGATTTTCATTGGAGTGTAGCCTATCAAGGAACTAGCCAGTATCAGTAAGAAATGGTGTGGGTTAGTTACTACTGAGGCCCCCAGTTGTGCTGATGTTGCCTTTATTCTGATAATGTAAAAGCAATGCAAACCCAGGAGAGATAAGAAGTAACCAACAACCATCTCCCACAAAAAAAAAACAAACACAAAACATGAGGTGATGCTGCTGACAGTGCTTGAAGGCTGGCTGACTCCGTGCTGAGTATGTACATACTCCAGACCAGGCTCCCTTGTCTGGGTTCTGTGATGGAGCAGAAGCCACAGTGGCATGGCTGCACTCATGAGTGAGTGCTTCATCAGCAAAGGAACATCTTTTGTCGGGGATGTGTGAGATCATGAGTGGTTGTCTCTGAGCRCCTGTGTGTGCTGTGATCGCAGAGRAGTGATGGGACCAGTTAGCACAGCACATACACTATTGAGTTTTCCTTTCCTGCTGGGTTGTCAGATTGATGGACTTGGTTTAGGTTGCATTGGCAGAAGCTTCTGAAGCACTGCAGTTGAGAAACTATAATAGAGAAATCAAAAGAGGAAACAGAAAACTTTTGAAGAAATRAAACAAAAGCTTGAGCATACAGGAACATGACAAATTTATTTTCCTGTTTTGGTCAATCAAATGAAGAACTGCTCTTAGTATGAGAAAGATAATCATGATGGCATTTTTGTGTGTTGACTTGCTCATTTTTTTTTATAACATACTAATAGAGAAGAGCTTTTAGAATTTATTTTTAATATTAAAGCTTGTGATTCCCATCCCATTTCTATATCCAGCATTCTGTAKAGTGTTGCATTCAGGACTCATGACATTAGGAATAATGTGAAATATAACCAGGGAATGGATCTTATTATCCAACCAAAATCTTATTTGTCAAATGATAATACAAAGGCCTATTGACACGATTTACAGAAAACCTTTCAGATTTTCATTTTAAAAAAGAAARCATTTCCACAGTGCTAAAAAGCCTGCATTGTTCAAAAACATTTGAGTCTAGACTCATGTACTTGCCTTAATGCATCTAGCACTGCCAGAAGATACTGCAGTAGAATTTACTTTTACTAGCTGTAAACATTTCTAGTGCCCATATTATAGCTTTCAGACCAAAATAAACAGAATTCCAGAGACCAGCACGTAAACTTGTGCTTAAATTAGTGCTGTGAAGAGGCTTCCTGAGGCTTTCTTTAAACCTCAGATCAGACCACAGCATGTCTTCACCCATTGTGGTAAATGAAAATACCTAAGTAGTTCGTTTATAGCTTGTATGTGTTTCCTAGAAGTGAAGGCCTGGTGTGAGGGCGCAGCCAGCAATACAGCATGAAGGGCAACTTCCTGCTTTGATTTTCCTTTTCTCCCTTCTCTGCTATGTTTCTACACATTTCACATTTCTCTGAAAACCTCTGTGTTTAATGTGCTGTCAGTGCTGTGGTATCCAGCTCCTAGTCCAGCGGTTACAACTTTTCCTTATGTACAACAGAGTATTTTGTGTTGCATTTTGAGGAAGAATGTGTGGTTAAAAGGTATCCCGGCTGCCTTTTTTTGAGACTTTTTTCCTTTTTAATATTTACATTTGGAAACAAGTACGTAAAAAATTTGACTAACCTTTCTGATTTTTGACTACTTTGAGTTCCACACTCACTTAGCTGGTGGTTTGGAATTGTAATGCAGTTGTTCGCAAGTAGCAGTTGGAAGTTTTGAAAGTATTTTCGTTTTGTACTCTTTTCCTGGAAAAATTGGATGGAGCATCCAGCTTGTATGCCAGAGTTGGGAGCTCACAGATGCTGGGAGTTTTGGGTTTCTCTGCGGTACCGTGCAGTGTGCCCTGCTGCTGCCACCCGATGGCCTGGCAGCTGAATGCCATGCTGCAAAAACAGGAGGTCTTGCTTCTGGCATACCTTTTGCTTGCTTCTTCAGTGGACAAAACGTGGTAATTTTGGTAATTCACAAATAAATGGCAGGCTGGGAGGATTAATACTGAATAAACTGTATGAACTTTGCACTGATGCAGCACCTGAGCAAATTCAAGGGGTTCTTCAGGAACTGCAGTTCTGATGTTCAGTTGCTGATCTGTGTTRTTCTGCATCTGTCATAGGATCAATTGTGAAATAAGTTTGCATGTGTGAATGGAGGGAATATGCTTGAAAAGTTAAATCCATCATATTTGTAAAAACGGGAGTGGGAGGAAAGGTTAATAGAATATTGGGTTTTWATATCTTCACTATCTCTTCTCTATACTAAATCTTTCAAGTGCTTAATTTCTTTTAATGCCTAAATAATCTCTTRTTTATAAAATACTGTCATGGATCTAAAGGGTGATTTATCACTATGTGCTTTTTGTCTTGTTTCTCATGCGGCACAACAGAAAAAATCACTGTAAGTGAACCTGAAATWTCTTACTGTGCTGTGTGTTTTTCTGTGTGAAGTGTTGATTGTTTTGTTTTGGGATGGCATTTTTGGGGGATTTTTTTGAGTTGCATGAGAAGAAACAGGAGATTTTGCTACATTTGGTTTTGTTTGATATTTTGCTGTATCTGTTTAATCATTATTGGCATACTTAATTTTTTTGCTATGTCMACTAAACAATACATTCACAGCTGTAGTTAAACTCAGGGGGAAAGCATTCTTTGACCTTCAGCTTTATTATATAATAATAATGCCTGAGCATTGCCTGAGCGTTATGGGAGGTTAGGTGTTTGTGTCTTTGATTAGTTTTTATGAGAATGTTCTACTCTTTTATTAGTGCATTTTGAGCTGACATACAGTATTTGTAGTCTCCTAAGCTTGTGAAACATGCTTTASATTTATTTATGTATTTTTTTAGCAAATGAAAGTTTGGACAGCAAAATTTTCTTTGAAGTTCACTTTTTCAACTAATGACAGTGACAATGCTCTTTCATTCAGTCTGTCTTATATTTATCAAGCTTTGGCACTCAGTTGTTCTGGAATATCATATATATATTGTATATTGATTTTGTTATTTAAATAAGAAAATTGAAGGTTTTTAGACAATTCCTTRGCTTCCAGTACTGCAACGTCTGTAACCTGTACAAAACTTTTTTCTGTTTAAACCAAAATTTGGGATGTCTTTGATCTTGACCAATTTTTCCTGCTGATTTTTTTATGCTTCTCCCCATTTAAGGGTATATTCTGGTGTCTGCATCTCTCCCACATTTGCTAGGATTGTCCAAAGGTTATCGAATGCTTCCATGGCCTGCGGACAGTGGGCAAATCATTGTCAAGTTACATTGTTCTAGTGTGTCAGTTTTTTATTTCATTACATTGGTGCCTGAGACCAACTTTTCCTTACAGCCAAACTGGGAACATGAACCTCCCAAGGACAGAGCCTGCAAGATCTTTTGTCTGCTATGTTTATACGAACTGTGCACACAGGGGGTGAGCTAAGGGCTTATTTATGAGAAGAAGTTGTCCTASTGTAGCTTGCTGAAATTAGTACAGAAATTATAGAAGCACTTAAAAAAAATTTTCACTTTTGTGAAGTTCAGCCTTTTTCCAGTGATGTAGAATTTTTGAGAAACTTTAGTATGTAGATGTCTCTACAGATTCCTAATTTTGGTTCTCCATAAATACCAGTGACAGAACTGAGGTAGGCTCACGAAATCAAAGGAAAAARCCAACCAAGCAAACAAAAAAAAACCCAATCAAAACAACCCACAAATCCACCACTTTTGTACAAGTGATACAGAAGAGAGCATGGTTCAAATACAGTTTTTTGCTTTCTGTATGCTCACTTGAACTTGGCTCTCATTTGTGGTTAGGATGTCATGAGTAGCACTGCATGGTGTGTGATGTATAAGAAGGGTGGGACACTGTACCTGGAGGTGAGGAGCGATGGTGATTCTTTCTCTGGGCACAGAGACAAGTGCAGATTGGTTTGTTCCTAGACAGCAGATAAATTTCCTGCTTGCCTGAAGCTGACTGAATCCTTCAGTGAATTTGGAGGAGTGGTCCATAGGGCTACTTATGCATCCAAAGGACAGAGAACTGGCTCTGCTGATATACAAGAATTTTAGCTCCCAACAGGACTGGTTGATTTTTTTAACACCTTTGTGAACTTTGTCCTGTTAGTGGCCTGGTAACAGGAATGTACCTTGGGCTGGCTCAGAGCTGATGGGCTTGGTGTACCTTCTCTGCCAGTTCCACTAAAACTGACCTTAGCCAGAGCCTTCTGTTGATAGAAGTAGTGTTTTGACCTGGAAGACTTTTATCAAGTTCTCATGTCCTGACATCCTGTCCTGGTGGTACTTGGGTGGGAGGTGAGGTGAGTACCATGCAGAAGGGTGGCTCACCGTACCTCAGCTGGGTTGTGCAGGCMGAGCTCAGGCTATGGCTGAGGTTCTTCTGAAGGAAGCTTACTGAGGAGATGTCAGAAATAAGTTTAGATGCCTTAATATAGCAGGCAACAAAGGTACTTAACAAGCTGTTACTTTGAGTAAGACATGCTTCATCCTTAGTTGGGGCAGTAAGCTGTAAATGTCAGCTGATGCTTGTCTCCCATGCATTGTGCTGCTGTCACTCTGCTGAAACTGTCAATGCKTCCATGCTGTCTTAAATTTTTAAGCATGAGCAGAAACAATAAAACGCTTTCCCCACATTTGAAGTGCYATCTCTTTGTCATTGCTTTCCTGCTTTGAGGACAGTCATTGAACCTTATTAAGCAAAAGACGGTAAAAGTTCTTCCCTGCACAGTGAAGAAACTGCACTTCACAAGTCTGCTTAGTGGTTTTCTCTAGGACTCAAAAAGGAAAACAACCTCAAGTTAGGCACTGTTGTTGAAGTGTTGAAGCCTCTTCTGTGCAGTTCTTGAACGTTACTGCTTGTGCACGTACTTTAAAGGATTGGTAGCTGCTATACCTACTTGCCTGTGCAAAGCACGGTGTATAACGTAATTTTGTTGGTACACTTAAAACGTGAAAGTGATTGCTGAGTTGCTGTTTATTGTGTGGCTGGTGATTCAGGGAAGAGTGGAAAAGGGGATTGAATATTGCTTYCTCCTTCCCCCAGTCAGTTTTCAAAGTAATTCACTAAGAATTCGAAAAAAAWCAGTGATCTGAGTGAGTTGGAAAACACTGGTTCTTTTTGATAATGGCTCTGAGACTGTAAATAAAAGCTGCTATTATGTGATGGTAWAAACAGTATGCTCTGAGACTTTGTATTAGGAAACAAATGAGAACAAAACCTCACATTGTGTTATCAGATAACTTTTAAAAAGAATTAGTCTCTGTGTTTGTTTTCAACCTATTGTATATTCAGTAGGTAAATCTGAAAAGCTTGGGATATCATGTGTACATATGTGAATTAATGTAAGTCTTCCTTTAGGAAGGAATTATTCTACCAGAAAAACATTCAGTAACAATGCAATTGGTTTATACTTAGTATTGTCACAGAGCAATTAGCCACAAACTTCCTTCCTTGATTTTCCCACAGAAAGTCTCCGGTCAGTCCTATTCTAGGTTTTTAGCTTAAAGTTAGATGAAAAATCAGTGAACTGCATTTGTGCTGTTTTGCTGCTAGTTTTGATACAATACATGCTTCTTGTTTAATTTTGAAGAAACTGCCTTGAGCTGATGTTGTCACCTTTTTTCTCCCTGGCAGCTGTAACTCTGCGAGGAGACAGTGGTAGAAGATCGGAGAGGAGAGCCAGGCGAGTTTCAGCATGTCTCTCAGATCATTCACTGGCTAGTGACAGTGGCGTGTTTGAAGCTTTAAGCAAAAGGTCAGGTGTAWAAATGCATAGTAAGCTGGAAATATTCCTGTTCTTCCACATGGCCCAAAAGAATTAGTTGTRAATTTATGAGTAGGGTTTCAAAATTGCCAGTTATTAGTAACATAAAACTACTAGATTCCATGTTTTAAAGGAAAGAAGCTTTTTACGTGCAGTCGCACTGTCATTTTCAAGTGCCAAGTCCCTTTTGTTTTATTGTCTCTGACATTTTAACATCATGTCTCCCTTGAAAGATAGTTTTCTTATCCTTTTAGTCATTAATTAGTAATTTTATTTTAACTATCTTTAACAATATTGTACAGACTGTGACTTAGAATGCCGAGTTAACTGCAAGGCAGAGCCATATGAACTGCCAGAAGTCTAAAAACATTAGGTTCACCAAGTGATTGAAGGATAAAGAAAAACATGTTACTTAATACAATTGTTTTAACATAGAAAGCAGTAACTGGGAAGAAGATAAGGTTTGAAGGATGCTAAAGAAAGATGGAAGACAGAATAAAWATTAAAATAACATAAATATCTTGAAAGAGTAATTCTAAAACCTAAATTTTTACAATTGTGAATTACTACTACTAGGTGTTTTTAAATAGATGTCCCGATCCTTCTAYATTACCAGTCCCTCCTGTATTACCAAATAATTGCTTATATCCACAAATCAYAAAACAAATGTTAGTTCACCATCTAGCAGCTTAGGTCAATATGTAGTTTACAGTACTTTCTGTTCCTGCAGGAATGAAGATCTGGAAGAGCCTGTTTATGGTGATGCTGCCAGTAGTGAAGAACCRCAAATACATGTTGGATTTCTGTGAGTGATTACTCCTATTTCTTCCTATCAACTCTGCAGGAATTGCTCGCTACTTTTCTTGTTTACGATTTTTAACTTTTTAGTAAACTGAATTGCAGTGTGTATTTTTAAGAAGTTTCTGAACTGACAGCTAAAGTTCAGTGGATTACAGATTGGTCAGTCACGTGCCATTTTGTGTTGGGGATGTGCCGTAACCACAGTCCTTTCAATGCTGACTGATGAAAAGGCCTTCATTGCTTCTTTCAGTAGCATTTATTTTCATTGTCTGGGCTGTTAATGTGAGTATTGGTATAGGGATATGTCTCTGTAAGTGAGATCTTTTTATGCCAAATAAAGGAGGATTACCTTAGGAAAGTCACAGGTGAAGAGACACAAATACAAACAGTCCCAGCTGTACAATACAGCTTTGAAATGTTGTGCTTTTGGCATACTATTGTTGGTAGTGGGAGTAGCACGGGGAAGGGCAGATTATTGCCATGCGAAAAAGGATATCTTGCTTAGCCCTCCAGAATCATCTCTGCCCCTTGGAAAACTAATTCCTAAGACAAGGAGTTTTTAAAGTATCAACCAGGTTTGTTTGTGGCATTTCAAAATTCATGCTGATGTGAAAGAGTAGAATTTTTAAAATTTATTTTTAATAGCCAATGGAAATAATGCAGATGGATTTGTCTAATGTGACTGATATGTTGTTACACATGCATACACATATTTGCATATGGTGTAACTGTTTAAACTGAGGAATGTGTTTGAGAAAACCTGTCAAGGAGCATAGGAAGGCAAGTTGTTGTTTTCATGCTGAATAATTCACTTAGTTCTATTACCTTTGTTACTGTAGCTAATGCTTTTGACTGAAACTGATAWGYGCAAGAAATTTGTTTAACAAAATGWGCTTTTACATTCTTGARATCTGTTTAGTCTTCATCTTTATTTCTTAAGCAAAGTATCAATGATTGGTGACTAACACAGRAAATTTGTTTTCCAGGCATGACAGTGGAAGCGAGTGTCTGCTAGTCCATGTRTTACAGCTGAAGAACTTCACTAGTCTAGTTGTTAAAGAAAACTGCAAAATGTAAGCTTAAATTTCACCCAGAGTCTGATCATTGTTTGTTTCATGCCACTGTCATAAATGCGGTAGATTTATTTGGCTTCATCCAAAATTAAACCATTTCTAGAGAAGATAGTATGTCTTAACTTCCATGAGGAAAGAGTGCATTTTATGGACACAAAGTATCCCTTTTACAGCACTTCTGTCACAATGTTCAGGTAACAAGCGTRGTCTCTGTGTTCTTACTTGTTTATTGTGCACAGGAAGGTTTGTTCAAAAATATATGCGATAGTCCAGAGTAAGCTTGGTTTATTTTTCTCAATTCTATGACAGCATCTCTGTTAATCAGTAAGAGAGATACCTTGCCTTTTATCTTTAAGAAAGAAAACCGCACCAAAAACCACACAAACAACAACAAAGGATGCAGACTTTTGTGGCCAGTATAGCTCTCCATGAGTATCTGTGAAAGACCTTCTGAAGATAACATTAACACAAGTACTAGCTGAGAATCAGTACAAAAGATTAAATTTTTTAACCACTGACAGCTTRTGCTACTTTTTCAAATTTCATATCACATACAGAACATAACTTACTTTATTCTAATAAATGTTTCTTAAATAATCACAGTGTTGTCATAAAACACTGTTTTATCTATAGGTACATATCWTAGCATATTTTAACAAAATTCAATATGTGAAAATTGTTGATCTTTATCTCTGGGAGAGAGAAAGCTTGAAAATGGAGATATGACAGCTCTATTATATTGTAAAATAAGTAATTTGGTGGGGGCTGTTAAAGTGGCATACATCTCCCTGAGTGAATTGGTCTTTGTTGAGAACTTTATTGTGCTAACTCTGCAAAACTCTAGTGGAAATTCTTCATGAAGGTCAGTACATTAGTGTTGGTCTTTTGCCCTGTTTCAGTGTGAGTGCAAGGGCACATGATAGGGAAAAACATGAGTATTGTGTAGTCTGCCATTTTTTTAATCCTTGTCATCAGAGAAAAAATAAGCATCATCTGAGGAAGGTAGTAAAATAGAGTCACCAAAGAAMAAGATGAGTCCAGAGGGTTTGTTGGGCATTGTCATCAAAGCAATTAGACATCAAAATGCTGTTCTATTCTCCATCCTTCTCAACCCTACTTTTGCTGGAATCAAGAATTGCATTGCTGCAGAGTGACTTAATTGGTCTAGTCAAAAAAAATAAGTTTCAATTACTGAAAAAAAGCAGGAAAAGCTTTAATCAAGTTTAATTAACTTCTCCATGCAACTGTACATTTATTGAGTCAAGTGCTGCAGCAGCTGCAGGGAAGTTTGCCTGCAGCAGCCATTGAGCAGAGGAGCTGGATCTCTGCTGTTTTACAGAATCTGTTCTTGTGAGAATCTGTTTAACTAACTGATGCTCCACAGTCCAGTGTGCTGCAGTTCCACCACAAGGAGCTCTTCCAATTGTCCTGTAACCATTTATTTGCCTGCCAGTGTGAKCCCCTTGCTGATGGTGTCATAAGAGTTTGTGCAGCTATGTATTCGATAGTGAGCCTCAGAGCTGGAGCAGGTTTTTTTAATCCTTGAGCCTTTGTGGGTTTTGTACTAGGTTAGCTTTTTAACCCAGATAAATTTTCTAATCTGGGKCACAACACACTTGCATGAAACTGTTTCCTGGCATGAGGAAAGGAATAAGATATTGCAGGGGTTTGGCAAGCACTCAAGACAGGGAGAACATGGAAACAATTCTCTAGCTCTGCTCCTTATGCTGTCAGATGAAAGTGGTTGTTTTTGTTTTGGGCTTGGAGTCTTAAATGACATGGTACCACATATTTAAATTTATCTTTTGAGATTGCAGACAGATGAGTGACTGTAGATTTCTTTTGCCATCTGAATTTCTTAATTTCTTAAAGTGGAAAAAAAAAGGTGGAAGGAAGAAATGGATTGGTAAAACTTTTGGGGCAATTCAGTTGCCTAAACATGGGCATGTGTTTCCATTTGAAATAGCATAGCACCTGGCCTCCAGCTGCTGCTGCTCAGAGGAAGGCTCTGTGTARCTCTCCCATAGATCCTCTCATAATTGCCMGCTCCTTTTAGATGMCTTGGATACCTTAGGGCAGCTCAARTGCCTCTTGGTGCTTCTACTTAAGCACCAAGTTTAAAAAAAAGAAGTTTTATTAGAAAAATATAGCATTTTGAGATCAGCTTGGAAGATCTGCATTAAGAGGGCAAAGTAAATTCTGGTGATGAGGAGATCTCAAGGCAGATTCTTAATGTAGAAGTTACACTGATTTTTTTGCTTAGCTTGATTTTGAGAAATGCCAAATAGCTTTCCTTGTCTGAATTGTGCTGTTTGTCTCTTTTGCTGTTCCCAGTCATGTGAGAGTTTATTTGCCACCGCTTGAGTCAGGCACACCAACCACTTACTGCTCTAGAGCTTTGGAATTCCAAACTCCGTTAATATTTAATGAAGTGTTCCGAATCCCTGTGCACTCAAGTGTTTTGAAATTAAAATCACTGCAGCTGTATATCTGTTCAGTTGATCATCAGCAACAAGAAGAACTATTGGTAAGTGGTCATTTTTCTTAAAAGCCATGTGATATGGGAAACTAACCTGAGGAATTAYTTTTAAGGTTAAAAAGAGAGCGTAAAAACTTAATTTTTCCATAAGAAATTCTGATAGTTACGTGTTAATGTGTCCATTTGTTCACAYATGTAAGTGTAGTTCTGTAAATAAAGAAGTGAGATTTTAAAAAAGTAGAAATATGTGCATTTTGGGTTACATAAAGTCTTAAAAATGATTCGCAAAATTAGCAGAGCTTGAGAATTGGAGCATTTTCATCAGTTTTGAAAGCAATCTGTTCCACTGTTGCTGTTACATTGTAGAGGCATTTTGAAAATTGATGTAAGATTTATATTCATTGCTACAGGATTTAATAGATAAGAAGTGATTTAATAGATAAGAAGTGATTTAATAGATAAGAAGTGATTTAATAGATAAGAAGTGATTTTTTTATTTGTTTAATGCATTTATTAGAGACGTGTTTTGTGGAAAGTTGAAAAATCTGCTGTTGCTAAATTTTGGTGCAAGAAGGAAAGCAGTATGTAAAAAGTTAAACTTTTCCCCAAAGACTTAATCTGACAGCTTTTAGACTACAGTGTGTGCAAGACTTAAGTTGCTGCATGATACTGTAATGCCTGTGTGAGGAATCAGTACCATTCAAATAGGTTCTTACTACAAAGGGAACAGATACAGACCCCTTATTACTGTAACAGTGAGCGAAGAGGACTTACATACATCAGTCTTAACTTTGTTGCAGGGTAACAGTGGCCTTGGAACAGTTCTGTTACCTCAGCTTTTGGCTTTAAACTGATTGAGATATCATGTGCTAACTTCAGGTGTCCTAAATGTTAGCTTCATTTAGCTGTTGTCAAATGCAAACATGCATAATTAAATCTGCCTTGGGGCTGATGTCCTGGTTGTTTTTGGTTGTTTGTCCTGGAAGTGAGTGGGCTGCCTTTGCAATAAGGAGTTTGAATGGATTAGTGAAAAAAATTTTAAGGCTATCAAAGAAGTTGAGAGACAGACATCTCACTGCCATTCTGGGCTGTGGATAAGAAGTGGTTTTTTGAGCCAATCTGGTCAAGAAGGCATGTTTGTTAGTCCACCTTCAAAACTAAGTACCATCTTACGTAAACAAGGGTCTTACTAGTGACGGAAGTGGACCCAAGGTCTTGTCTGCAGTAGGAAGTTTTGTCAATGTAATTAAAGAGAAAGTATCTCAAGAGCAGGTTGGATATATTGGTGTAAAATGCTTTGTGCTGGTATATCCTATTCCTCTGGGAAGCTAARTAGCTATTTAAGTGTAAAGCATCTTGCTATTGAAACAAGTACATCTAAGTTTAGGGTGCTTTTATTCTGACTTCTGTTACTGAGTTGCCAAATGATATAGGTCTTCAGGTTGTACGGCTATGGATTTTTTTTTCTCTTTCATGGTCTTAATTTGGTTTTGTCAAAAGTATCTTTGTCAACAGTAATTGGTAACATAGTTTAAGGTAAGTTAACATGCTACTCAAAAAGAGAGAAACAATGSCAATTTCTTAAGGTAGGTGCATTGAAGTATCTCTTTAAACATTGCGATTTTAGTTCTCTTCAGCTGTAATTTGAGAATGAGCATTTTCTCAAACTGAGAAATCACTTGCTATATGCTACCTCTCTTTAGAACTGCTGTGATGGTCCCTGTCAGCAAGACCTCTGTTTTTAAAGATCTCTTCCACTGAGATTACACTTTTTCCCATCTRTTTAATAATGCATATATTTCTTCAATTCTTGATGACTGCTTTATTTTCAGTTAGGTTATGCCAGTATGATATTTTCCTAAGTGCAAAAGCCAGACTGGAGTTTATCTTAAGTTATATAAATACTTTTCTGTAACAGGGAACAAAAAAAAAAAATCTGGCAAATAGTTCAATTATAAAGAAATAAATATATTACATTTGTGGTATAGTCTTTCCATTTCCTCAGCATTTTACTCTTATGCCCTGCATGGTTGAAAGATCTTTCTCTATCTTAAGTTGGCTTATTACCTCCCTGGTGGCCTCATCAATCTTGAGATAAGGGAATTGTTATTTTCCATGATTAGCATATATAGTTCATGTTAAAACATAAAAGAAATATGAATGCCTTTCTTASAGTCACCCAGCATTGCTGTTTCACTCCCAGTTCCTCATCTTTTACAGCCCTGACTGATTTGTCCATGTCTTAATTTATTTGATTTCTTCTTGCGTGTAACTTTATTTTGCATTTTTTGTTTTTATTTTGGGACATCTGTCCCATTTTTTTAGTATGATTTTAAATCCTGATTGTTTTCTCATAAAGAGACGTGTTTGTTTGTCAGACATCAGAGATATTCATAAATGCTGTTACTGTTCTGCCATCCAAGTTGTTAACAAATGTGTCAGAACAGGCCTGTGACCAAACTGTAGCAGACCCACCTTGGTTTCTTCAGCATTTTGAGTAAGCTCCAAATCCAATCCATGTCCATTGAGGTGGACATGAAATATTAATTATTTCAGTACTGATAATTCTTAATTGGGTTTGATGGTGATTTTCTACTCAATTAGTGATTCCCTTTGTAGTGGCAGCTTCTTTGGCAGGCTTGCTTAGCTGCCTAATAAATGCAGTGTACAGGGCAGTGTCAGGCATCTTAAGAGTCAGCATATGCTTTTTCCAGTATTGCAGACAGAAAACAGTTTTACTATCTACCTCTTAAACTAAACTCAGTGTGTCTTAAACATTTTCCAATGCTGATGCAAAAGTGTGTTTGATCACATTTCTATCTTACACTGCATCAGAGCAAGTAGATAATTAGAAGACATGTGTATTATACAGACAAAATAAAAAGCATCCTGTAGCCTCTGATACACTGACATGAAATAACTTTCTCAGTAACATGCTGTATCCTCATATCACATTATTTTGTTAGTCTCAGAAACTTTTCTCCATTGTCCTCTATGCACCTGTTTAAACACAGCCCCAGGGATCATTTGTCTTGGGAAAACAATGCAATAATTTTTTTATTATTGTTTTCTAATTAACTGTTTCTTTACCTGCTTAGAGTTGAATGCAGTTTCTGTCCTTGCTGTTAAAATTGTATAGTTTTTCAATTTGAAAGCCATTTTTACAGGACTTTTCCAGTGATGCAGAAGAAAACGTTCTTGTCATGTGTTTCATTAGAATGGAAATGAACATATTGTAGGGATAGCCAGAGAAACAAAAAGCTGTACTTATAAAAAAGCATTGGTAGGTCCAGCTAGTGAATTGATTTAAAAAAATAGTAAATAAAATAGGCAGCATGGATCTGTTCAYGGCTGTTTTTCATTTATGTGAACGCCACTGAGAAATTTCTTACATGAGCTCTCCCTGATGGACTAGAGCTACTTCCAAGCTTGAAATACTTTTAGTGAGAAGCCTCCATTAAATCTGTTTTTACCTGAATCCAGGAGATACAAGGATAGCCTGTAAAGTAGAAAAACGGCTTTATGGCCCATTTGACTACTTTATGATATAAACAGGCAGAAAAAAAGTGGTTTACGCAACATTTTTATTTCCATTTTTAAGATGCCTCTGAGAGCTAGAGAATGGAAGGGTATCAGAATACAGTTATCTCAAAATCCCCTCAAAATAAAGTAATAAAAGTGTTACTGTTAAAGTGATATTAATTTAAGCAAATATAGAAATTAGATAAGTAGTTGGGAGGGTTTTTTAAATAAAATATTAATAGTCAGGTGTCAGTTATATCTACATATTCATACAAATTTTATTTTTCAACTTTAAAAGAATTACTGTCTACTCTGATCCTTCTTGATAGTATACAAGGGGCAAGAAATTAAGAATCCTAGACATCATAACACAAATGAACAAAACTGTCTCTTTTTAAGAGACAGTAGTATTTGATAAAGTGGGGATTTTACATTGTAAGTAAAATACTCTTTAAATGAGCAAATGTCCATTCTGCAGAGTATATATATCTTACTGTGGTCAATGCTTTTTGTTTTTGTTTTTTTTTTACAGGGCATTGCTCAGATAAACCTGACTGATGCAGAGAGTTCTGGTGAGATGCAGCTTCACTGGTACACTGTTCAGATCTTCACTGGTTCAGAGCCCCAGAGAGCAAAGACCAAAAACCAATGTGAAGACAGTATTCCTCAGTCTTCTGGAAATGTAACTACAGTTAAAACAGTATGGTTCTAAAAAAGGGATTTGTTTACTTTATTTGACCAGCAGGGTGGTTGTGATCTTACCTTGGGTGCACAGGAATTGATAATTTAACTCTTGAGGCAAGAGCTGGATTTCAGAAGACTAATTGAAAACTAGATCATGCCTGGACAGGTGCTTGAAATAGTACCCTGTGTATGTTTATATGCACATTTCCTGCCCAACTAGAACACATTAAAAACTTCTGCCACTGCACTTGGAGAGGTTGTCAAGAAAGGTTGTGCAATTTCTATCCTTGAAGATTTTTTCAGCCCTTGACTGGGCACTGGACAGCCTGACATGGCTATGGTGCCTTGATTGCTTTGGGCAGAACATCGGACTGGGTGACCTTCAGAGGTCTCTTTTGTCCTAACTTGCTGATTGATGCTCCACRGTGAGGTAAAGTCTGCCCAGTTTCTATGACAAGTTGAACACCATGTACTTTTTGATTGCTCAGATTCAAGACAGATTTTTTTTTGGTTGTGGTTTAATTTTCTTTTTTTTTTTGTTTTGTTTCATTTCTTAAGGAACTTATTATGGCTTTGTTTTTATTTTGTTTTCTCTGCAAAATATACATTAAGTACATTGTTTTTTTTCAAACAGTTTTATTTGAAGTCTAATTTACCTTTCAGGATGCAGTGACAGCCCTGCTAGCCAGGACCACTGCACAGCTGGAAGCAGTTGAGAGAGAGCTGGCAGAAGAGAGAGTAAAACTGGAGTACACAGAGGAGGAAATCTTGGAGATGGAAAGAAAGGAAGACCAGGCAGAAGCCATATCAGAAAGGTAAAAATGGTTAAAATACCTCGTCAAACAGATAATAACTAATACTTCCTCTGAGATATTTACACTATGGGCATAGTCTGAAATAAAGTGGGAAAAACAATAGGTCCTTATTCTGAGATCTGCTCCCTGTTAGTGCTACAAGTATAAAATTCTGTTATGTCATGATCTGCAAAAGGAGAAAACCTTTTTTGAATAGCTGGTTTAGAGGACCTGGAATTCAGGGAGTGGGAAAACATTGCTATGGAGGCAACTGTAATGGGTTTGTAACAGCCCCATATTAAAAAGTTTGGTGGTGACATGAGACATTGTTAGGGTTAGTGTTGCAATTTCATTCTAACAATACTCCTAGTTTGTTTTTTGAATTGTGTTGTTCTTTTTGTTATTATTTTCTTAGTATTGTTATAAAAGCCAGAACACATGTCTTAAGAAAACTAGGGAAGGTGAATTTTTTTGCYATGAAATATATTTGCTTATTTGCATTTGCAGAAATGCAAGCATGCTATATTCTCTCTTTTCTCATTGAAAGTACTGTGTTTYTATTGGAGAAATAATGCTCTAAAATGATGAATGAACTTAGATAATGTAATAAGTAAATGTAATGCATAATWGCATAGGATTTTTTTAATACCTACAAAATTATTGTTTTGTTCTGACTTTAGGAGCTGGCAAGCAGAATCTGTTGACAGTGGATGCAGTAATTGCACCCAGACCAGTCCTCCTTATCCAGAGACTTTTTGCGGGGATCCCTTAGCTGGACACATGTTTGCAACTCAAGCAGGCCAGTACAGTTCTGGAAAAATGCAGCCTCCACCTCTAAAGGTAATGAGAGAAGACACTGCAGCATGGAAACTGCCACACTGCATGGCACAGGGAGCTACTGCTGTGCCTGGAGTGTGGCTCTGGGTTGGTCAGGAGAGCAAGGAATCAGAATGGCATTAACACCCCTGTGTGTGCACTGCCTTCATGAGAGCTCTATGGCTGTTGAGTTGGTAGAAGTGCACTCTTTAAGGCTGGGGTTTTTTTGTTTGCTCACTACTTATTTCTGAACAGAATTTGGCAAACTGTTTTTACTGTGGCCTTTATCTAATCTATAAATATGTGCTTGTATCAATTTCTGCATTTGCCTGAAATTGTATCAGAAAAGATCATGATCTTTTCAAGTGCTCTTATTTCTGTAAGAAATTTTGAAGGAATTGTGAAGAAAGAAACTTTGTTTTAAGACTTGAGTTACTGTTTCAGTGTTATAATAACTTTAAATAATTGTGCTGAAACTGATGTATTTAAAATCTTTCGTATTCCGGATATGAGGCACTGAAAATAATCCTTCACAAGATGAAATCATCAGACTTCCACTGAAGTAGAGGAACATAAGCTGTTTGTATTGCCTTTAGGGAAGATCACACCTCTTTTTGAGGAGTGAATTTTCTATAAATTTGGAAGCTTTGCTAGAGTAGACTATGATTTCTGTTTTTCTAAGTATTTTAGTGTTCTTGTATATTGTGTGAACAATCTTTCCGTTCTTATTTTTTCCTTCTCTTTATTTAACTTTCTCTAGTTTTAAGGTGGTTACTTGCTTCAGAGTCAYTGTGCTTATTGAAAGGTGACAGTTTTCTTCTGTTGAGGCTGGAGTTCAGGTGGTAGTTCAGTTAATGCCCAGATTCCTGAATGGAATCCTTGTGCTCTGCAGCTGTGATACAACTGCATCTCATAATTGCTGCTGTTACAGCAAAGGCTTCTGAAGSGTAATCTTACAATTTTGAGTGACCTAGTTTTAAAACTTTTACAAAAGTGAGGTGATTCATCCTCTGCTCTCAGTGCTCATTCAAATTTGAATCTAGCTAGCAGAGCAAGTCGTTTACTTTTGATATTGTTGAAATGTCTGATTGTCTTTGCTAGGAGAGAGAAAATAAAGAAGAAATAAAAAAAAAATCCTTTGTTGAAATTTTAGGTGGATAAGGAAACTAACACTGAGGATCTGTTTCCTGAAGAAGTTGTTATTCTTCCAAAAGAGAGAACCAGCCGCAGGCCACGGGGTTCTGCTTTTGTTCGTAGTAGCACAATTGTTCGCTCCCAGACCTTCTCGCCAGGAGCACGAAGTCAATATGTTTGCAGAGTGAGTAGAGCTTGAAATGGAGGAGGGGGAGAGGTCTCCACACACAAGTATGTTACACATTTTTGATAATTTCTGTGTAAGACTTTTGCATTGGTGAGAAACATATATTACTTTTTAATACTAATTTTGAATTCAGCTTTAATTGAATTTAAACACTGCAGTGGGGCAGAGATTCCCTAACTCTTTTTAAGAGTTTATACCTGGATGGATTTAACTTGTTATTTAAAAATCTGATAAATTTGATATTAAGCTCTTTTCCCTGGCAACCTTAGGGCAGTTCAGTGCTGTCTAATGAGGTATATAAACAGTTTAGAAGCCATGTTTAATTTTCACATACATAAAAGTTTGGAAAAGGGGAAAGTTTGGAAAAGTTTGGAAAGGGACTGAGTACTTACTTAATTAAGAATGCTTAAGGWTTATTGCATAAATATTCATACGACTCTGATTGCTGTCACGAGTATCAGTCATAAGGTGCCTGTTACAGTGGGACACAGGATTCCTGGGTGCACTGGTGCAAATATTTGGGGACCAGCACAGCTGTTTTCAAGCTCATGTTTATTGTTTGCTGCATTCAGTGGCAAGACTTGTAAGMAGGTGGCTCATGGTACTGCAGATCAATACATGGGTATTGGTTTTGCAACATTGGTGAAATGCACATRGCTTTGATATGTACAWARCTCTTTCATAAGCTCTTGAAAGCTTTGTTTGGTAATTCAGGAATGATTTTTAAATTMTGTGTTTTAAACAAGGATCCWCTGGTTTTTGCTCTCTTATTTATTTTATATGTGGTTCATCTATGGACCCCTTCAAATTCTTCATTTTGATTTCTGGATTATGTATCAGTTGATAATTGCACAGTGTGAGTAAAAAGTCCTAACAAACCAAGGGTAGCACCAAAAGGAAAAGATGATTAAACACCTTCTCTTAGTCCATACTTACTTAAAATCTGATGCGGGGAAAAAGTTAGAGACTGTTGTTTGTACCCATAACAGTAAATGCTTTAGGATGAARTATTAGTGCTTTTAAGTCCTTCCTYCCCCCTTTCTTAGGCRACATTGTCTTGGACATTTGGTATAATGGTTAGTGAAACTTTCCTGTAAAATATTGATGGTTTTTAAGTTTTCTTGAATTATTGTAATACTATCTGAGCACTGTTGTATATAAATATTTTTGAATAACTAAAGCTGAAAAAAATCTTCTGTTAAAACAAGAYAGTTTCCATGTATTTTAAAAAATAAATCTCAAACGCGAAAGAAAAAAAAACAAACCAGATTTCTTAGTGAAGATGATCTTGTAAGCAACCTTTATTTTCATATTTTTTTTTCTAATCAGCTGTATCGCAGTGACAGTGACAGTTCCACCCTGCCAAGGAAGTCCCCTTTTGTCCGGAATACCTTGGAGAGGCGGACTCTACGATATAAGCAGGTATGCCTAGGAAAATGATCTTYAGTTTTCATTAAGCTGCTAGAACACTGGTACTTTTTATACTTAAGCTTTAGATATCTACAAGTACATTCTCATCCTTTTAGGAAAYGTACAAAACTTTTCCAATGTAATTGGGGGAAGGATGCATGTTTTGGGTTTGTTTKTGGCTCTTTAAGCTAAAAGGTAGACATAAAGTAGTGAAATACAGTTCTGAACAATTCTAAAGGAGGCAAAAAAGTGTGGCAGACAAAAATCAGTTTACGGGGACTGAATTTCTATTGWTTTAGATTTTGATAAATCTTTAAAATCTAGTTTATGGTGCAGGGTGCAGGTTCAAAGACATGTGAGAATGTGACATTAAGATATGAATCTCCCCTGCCATGCAGCCTAACAAGTAATAGTATTTGAAACCCAAGCATTCAGGAATGAATAGGGTTCAGCTCTCCTTTTGCCTGCCTGCCACCCCTTGTGCTGTCCAAGAAGTGGGCAGATGAGACATTAATGTTGTGGATTTAAATAACATGAAATGTAGTCTGGTCAGCAGAAGTTAATGCCTTGCTGCTGTAGGCAAGTAGAAGKCCATGCCTCCCATTTTGATTCAGAATGTACCTTTAAACCAATATTGAATAAAGCTCTTTAAGAGGAGTCTTGCTCAGTGCAGTATTTTCTGATGTCAAGATGTCATTATGAGTTTTTTGTATTGCAYCCCTTTTATTATCATCACAATCTGGAATTTTAGTCCATAAACTTCATTAGTTAAATATTTATAAGTTGAAAGGAAACAGTAAAAGAAAGTAATAGAAAGTATTAATTGAAAAGCTTTATGTATGGTACAGAAAATCCCTACAGCTATCTAGCCTTTTCTGGGGGATGTAAACAATCGCCAAAACTTAATGTGGAAGACTTTGTGTATGAAGTAAGAGCAGAAAATGTATGACCTATATAGCTAAAGACTGACCAGCTAAAGACAAACTATGTTGAGAGTAATATATTGTGCATTTCMTTTGAATCCTAATAACACAGCAGTCCTGCAGATCATCTTTGGCTGAACTTATGGCAAGGACATCTTTAGACCTGGAGCTGGATCTCCAGGCATCCAGAACTCGACAGAGACAGCTGAATGAGGAGATATGTGTTTTAAGAGAGTTGAGACAGCGTCTGGAAGATGCCCAGCTCAGAGGGCAGACAGATTTACCCCAYTGGGTCCTTCGGGATGAGAGATTCCGAAACTTGTTGAAGGAAGCAGAAAGACAGGTATGGTAATATGAAATAAGYACTCAGTTTGCTCAGAAACTTCTGATTTCAATATGTTATGATTTTGATAAGATGTCTAAGGAGCTGTTTGTACAGAATTTCCAACAGTGAATGTTTCTTCTATATTTTTGAACATAGAACAGTAAAAAATTATTATATTGATTATTATCMAACTGTGTATTTATTTGAGGACAATTTTTGGAGAATGGCACTATTTGCCAGTGGCACTTCCTGTTTTGTTTTGGAATTTTTTTTTTTTTTTGTTTCTATTTGCCAGTGGCACTTCCTGTTTTGTTTTGGAATTTTTTTTTTTTTNTTTTTTTTTTTTTGCTGTTCATTTGTTTTTGTTCAGGTATTTGTTATTGAAACATCAATAAATTTTCTTTCATCTGGTATTTGAAAGAAATTTTGCTGATTTGATATTTATTTTTTTACAAGTCTTTGGAATGTTCCCTAAGTATGTGATGTTTGTCCCCCATTTTTAGAGAAAGAAGGTGGAGACAAAGGTGGCAAAACTGCACAACAGATAAAATTGTCATTAGATTATCAGAGACAAAGACTGAGCCTGAATTTTTAGTAAGATCTTGTTTGACAGATCTGTGTGCAGTAAATTGTCAATTTAATACATGTCTTTTTGAAGACCATTAATTAAACAACTCAGTCTTTTGCATTTATAGTTCTTAGATGATCAGCTGTTTCAATGTGCTTTTGAGGTTTCACTGTGGTGAGCGAGAAAAAGAATCCRTTCTTTTAGTGTGGATGTTCTTGTGTTTTATTTATTCACATGCCCATTTTAAGCGTTATGTTCTTGTTTTCAGACCAGACAGACCAAATTTGAACATCATCAAGAGCAAGCAGCTGAAAAAATGCTAAAGAAAGCATCGAAAGAAATATACCAGTTGCGTGGGCAAAATCAGAAAGARCCTATTCAGGTGCAGACTTTTAGGTAAGTGGTAATGCATACTGAAATAGCATAGCAACACTTCATTAGACAGGTTAAAGCTTTCTGAAACATTTAGCTTAAATTTTGTGTGTCTTCTGATAGCCAGTAATGTATCTGGATTTGGACATGTGTTCCCTTTTGAATTCTTTGTTCTGCAAAGTGCCAAAGKAAGGTAAAATTGCAGTGTTACAATTCTAGTATACAGAAATAAATTTAAAAAAAAWTTCAAATGCAAACATAGCTCAGGTGATTCTTCTATCTTAGCCTAGTTGCTGTGAAGTCCAAATGATRTGTCAGTTCTTCAGTACAAGCCTGTGGGCATAAATACTCTGTTTAATATAATACRTAGAAATTACTAGTAACACACTCTMMTTAAAAATTACTCAGTAATATTAGAGCTTTCTTTCCAGAAGCTTTTTCTTTGGACTCTGTTTCCAGAGTTGCCATCTTTTTTCCCCCTTCTTTTTTGTAGACATTATTTGCAAAATATACAAGGGTGAACTTTGCATTGCAAAACTTGTCGTGTGAAGCCTTTTTTTGATTAACTATGACTGATATTCAGTGAGTTGTATAAAGCTTCACCTAGATTTTCAGAAATAGTAATTGTGTTCAGTGGAATGTTACCAGAAGTATATATTGAGGTTTAGTAGCTTTTGAAAGTTTGTTGTACTCAAATAAACTACCAGTTCAGTATATAAGTAACCARTACTAACCATTAATGAGAGTAAAGAAACCATGTTCTTGTGGGGAGGAGGGGAAACATAGGCATAATTTTATTTACTTCCTTTTTCTCTTGTTTTGGTCACAGAGAGAAGATAGCTTTCTTTACAAGACCAAGGATTAACATACCTCCTCTGCCAGCTGATGATGTATGACATGTTGCATTGTAAACATGAAGTATTTATCGCTTTTATTTTAATGAAGTTCTTAGATTAGACAAGTTTCTTTAAAAAAAAAATTGTGCAAAAGCTAATATACACGTTTTGTAAAAAATAAAAAAAGTAAAAAAAAGTAAACGTAAACAAAAACATATATATAAATATATATACATATATATTTTATAATAGCGACTGCAACAAGGCTTGGTTTTTCCTTGTTGTGAAACTGACATCTCTGAAGACAACTTATTTTATAAAAGATCGACTATCCTGTTAAGAGCGTGTACAGTTTTTATGCTGTTTTATTTGACTTAAAGGCTGGAAGACAGAAACAAAGTGAGTTCAGGCAAATTCACTGTAGTGTAATTTATTTATAGTGCCTTTTTTCCTTGAAGGAAAATACCTACTTTAAGATGTATTTTAAGACTGAAATTTTGTTCCTCAGTATTTGTCATACAGTAGAATGGAACCATTGAGCTGGTTTTGTTTCTGATACCTGAAATGAAAATACTATGTTCTAAAATTGTCACTTTTTTCAGCTTTATTATCTGTAGCTTATTATGTACATTGTATTCTTTAGCACTGTCTGTGTTATAGCAAAATATTATCACCTGCAGTGTGTTTAACACTAATTAGAAGTGATGTTAAACATTGCAGAACTCATTTGCATGTTCTTACTGTGCACTAATAGATTGTTTTCATTTCAGTTGTGTCTAAAGTATCTTTATATTCTTAACTAGATCCTCAGTTTAAACGGGGGAAGGAAAAGGGTGACAGGTCTTTGTTTTGCTGTTTAATGAAAAGGGAATTAAAGGAGCACTGTGAGCTAGCTTTGTGGAAAGCCTGCTAATTTGTACAGTTTGGAAGATTCTCATCTGATTCAGGAAAGCACATGTATTCTGACTGCAGAAAGCAGCTGCTTAAAGTAAGGGTGCTCAAACACATGTTCATCCTAAAGGATGTGCTTTGCGGTTACTGCGTGTGAGTTCTGTTGAACAGTGGCACTTTCCAGGAGGAAGGTGTATAATTCTGGAAGGTACAGCTCACTTGATTGCTAGCTGGACCAGCTAAAACCTGGTAAGAAATGATTTTACTTGTAACCATCCATTTTAATGAAAGACTGTCACCCTAAATTCCCGAGAATGCCAGTTTTGTGTCCTTGCATCCTGCAAGTATGTAAAAATACTTCTTTACTAAGCTACTATAATAGAGTTTCTCATATTTTTCTAATTATACATTACCTACAAAGAGAGGTGCCCAACACAAGACTGACTTTGCAAATTACTGGAATCTCCCAGAAGAAAGATCATGTTGTCTCTCAATTAAAGAACAAATTGGTTCCAGATTTTTTTATGTCAGGAAATCAAAACAACAAAGGCCAAAAATTAAACAGACMCATCCAAATATTTTTTAAGTAARTTTTCTTTGTGAGTTTCAAGAGCTTAGATTGTTACCTTGTCAAAGGCCAGGAAAACCCGGAAGTGAAATTGAAWTACTTTTACTTATCCATGCTGAGGCAAAAAGTAACAGGGAAAAAAGATTGTAACCATAAATGTTAGTTAACACAGACATTTAATTTTAAGGTAGTATTTCCTGTTTCCTAATATGGCCTATAGTCATTACAGGCATCAAGTGTTGTGATCATATAGCAATATATATGAAATTGAAGTGTATTTAGCATTTACTGTGCTATTCATCCTGAAGCCTGTTTTGCCAGTAAATTATGGTGGGTGTATACTGGGTTCCTTGGGCACAATTAGACATGTTCAGAAACTATGCAGATAAAAACCAAATCATGTGAKAAATTTGTAGTGTTTGGGTAAAAGTCTAGGGCCAGCAAGCTTTTCAGTGCTCATTACTTTRAAAGACCAGTTAGTCAGAATTTCTCTTCTCATTTTCAGGGGAGGCTGTCACTTAGTAGTGTTTATCCAAAGTTACCATGCAGTGACAGCAGAAGTGTTTGCTGTGTAGTAAGAACAGACAGCACCATGTTCCTRTAGGGCTGGTCAGGTACTGGAAGGGGTTGCCCAGAGAGGTGGAGCACTCTGTCCATAGAGTGGATGAGGACTTAGCTGGATATAGCCCAGAGCATCCTGGTCACATTAGGCCTGCTTTGAGCAGGGGTTGGGGTAGGGACCTTTTTACTGCCCTAAACTGTTCTGTGGTTATAACCAAGGAGCTGTGTCCAGTGGTCTCTCTATCAGAGGGTTTTTAAATGGTAACCGCTGTGAGATGTTGTCAGTGTATCTTGTGGGTCTGTGATTCTGACTGCTGTAATGAGTTCTGTCTTGATGTGGTAATGAGTTATCATATTCAGTATTCATCTCTCTTGTTTTTGTCACAGTTCTGTATGATTGTGTCATTTTTGTATTATTTGAAATTATTTCTTCTATAAAATAAAATAATTTGCCATAAATAGAAAAATGAGTTTTCTTATATGTCAGAGATTTTTTAAATTTTTTATATTTGTCACAATCCTGATGCTTTCATGAAAAACATCATATTTTGAATAACCCTGTCATTTAGTTTAATGTAATGCATTTTCAAATAAAGGTAAGASAGGAAATCTGGGAAACTGAAGACCTAGAGGGGTTATACTGAAGACCTGAAAGAGATGCAGGGTGTAAGGAATGGMAGGTATGTTCTTCCAAGTGCTTATMACTCAKGATAAGTTGACAGGTATAGCAGAAGCTTGTAATTGAATATTCCCAGAATTCTTGGGTAGYTCCACTTACAACACTTTGAACTGCCTTTTTTTCATAACAAACCTTTGTAAATTTGAATTAAAAGCAAGTTGACATTATTAGTTCTGTAATATATTATGACTAATTTTAAGGTGGAARTCACTCAAAAGAATACCGATTGACTTTTTTAGGCTGGAGTTTACYGCTGCTTTCACAAAGGAAACATTAAATCTGCATAATTACAGAAAGGCCATTTCTCAGTTTCCATCTGCAACCCTAAGTTGCAGGAGCACAGGCAAAATCATAGCAAGGACATGTGACTCCTGTCTCTCCGGTAYTTGCAAGGCGTCAAGGGTATGACAGAGTTGAGGTTATTTTTAAACAGTCTGCTAGAAATAGTCATTTGGAACAGCCACCGTCCCTGTCTTGCTGCYGTCAGGAGCAACAACAGAAGTATAATGGGTACGTTGGGTTGTGTTTTCTCTTGACAGAATGAAGTCTTGTTTGTATTTCTTGCTGCAGTTCTTTTAAGCACTTTGCAGGGCTTAAAGGTAAGTGTAGTTTAAAAAGAATAATTTTTTTTAGGAGTTAGATGAACTATGTGTTTCATTTTCAGTGGATGTAAAACCAAAGTTTGAGTTTTTAGGGAAGAGGACCCATCACAGCTTGTTTTGACAACAACCTCCTTTCTAACTATAGTGTTGCACATCTTTGAGAGGAAGAAACATTTATAGCGAGACTTGAGAAACTGCAGACTAACAAAAGCAAGAGCAGTCTTCTCTAAAACATCATGTGAAGAATTTTTTTTTCCTGAGATCACACAATTGACTGAGGACTGAAGAAAATACCAAGGAGTAAAGTTGATTTGGTTTTGGAATCTGTAAATGCCAGTTAAATCATTTCCTTGTACTTGGAAAACGTCCATATTCTTGGATTTAAAAGCTTCTTAGGAGCTGGTTCTGGTTCCTTATGATTTGTGAAAATCTCTTTCATTTAAGCATACATAATCAGTATCATTTTCAATAGAGAACCAGGTGTTCTGTTCTTTTAGTTTGTTTGCAGTGTGACCATCCAACTAAAAATGTACTTTTTGTAGGAGATTTAATGACATCAGCTACTAGTAGGCAAGATAAAAACAGGAAATTAATTTAGGAAAGCCTGTCCTGGAAAAAAAATGGGAGATTGAGACCCTTACAGTCATTTGTTAAGTGCASAACATTACTATTCTGTGTCTAGGCCACAGTGTTTGTGTTCAAGTGTGTGTCTTTGGCATAGAAGTTCCCAGGTGTAGATGTTTCACCAAGTAAATGCTGCTTCCTGTTTTCCTTATTTCCCTCTCATAAACTGATGGAAGGAAATTGCAGTTGTATTATCAAGAAAATTAATCAAGTGCTCAGTGTTTAGCTTCCTTCACAAATTCAATTGGCCTATTAATACTGATTTTAATGGGCACAAAGAGCAGACACTGGCAGGAAGCTGGGACTTGTATCACTTTTCCACATTCCACTGGCTCCATGGTTATGAAGGCCCGGGGCTGTTACTGGTCTATGAATAGTGGGGATTATGCTCTGCAGTGGTGTGTGTGAAGGGCACAATCAAACCTCTTCTCTAAAGGCCTGCTTCTTGCTCCCCAAAGGTGTGGGAGCTTCAGGTGAAGTGTTTGAATTTCACAATAAAATCCAGTGTGTGGCTTCTGCATGGCAAGTCACGATCAGAAATACATAGCACATCACACATTACTACTCGAACACACTGGGACAAAAAGGTCTTCAGAACAGCAGTCCTTTGACTTTGAAGTGTGTGGAAGTCACGTGTGTGCCTGCAGACACCTGTGGATGTTTCCATGGGTGTTTGTGCAAGACCTCCCTCTACCTGGCTGTTTCACCTGCTTGGGAGTACAGAGCCCCTGCCCGGATACCTGTAAGGATAAAAACAGACTGCACAATGTACAAATATGGGAAGGTGAGTAGTAAGGTGGTCAATGTCCTGAAATACAACACACTGCACACRTACAAACATGTACAGGGTCTTCAGAAAGAAGGCCTGTGTCTTCTTTCTGAAAGAAGAAGAAAGAAATTACCACTTCTGCCCTGTAGAATAGAGCCCTCGTGGCTTGYACAAAATCTGTGCAATTTGAAATTTGGAAATTCTTAGCTTCTTATACAAGTATTGTATTTGAAATCAGATATATGACTGAGTATGGTAAAATTCTTAAATACCCCTCTTGCCCCTCAAAAAATAAAAATGCTCRAAATTACAGTTCTGAGATGCTATACTCAGTTAACCAGAATGGTGAAAGTCAGGCTAATTGCCTCTTTTTAAAATATTTTTAGAAGTTCTAGCTTTTCAGTATTTGGGAAAGCTTAAGTTGAAGCTTAAGGAAAAGTAGGCTGGCAGATAGGAGAGGACCCTTCAAGCAATGGCAGTTGCAATGTAGAAAAGGCAGAAGGGCAACAAGGGGAAGGATGGATGGTGGGGCGAAGAAGAAGTTAAACTAACAAGGATGAAACCTTTAAGAAAAGCCTGCAGAATACGAGTATGACACAGATGTAGGGAAATCAGTCTGAATAAGCTTGTAATGCAGTTCCAGATGGAAAAATGCAAGGGATGGTGAAATTGCAGTTTGTGTCATTTTCAAGCTGCTGTGATTGYATATTATATAGGGCACCCTGGGCTGTCGAGTCAACAGGAATCCTTGCTGGCACGCACACAACCTACTTCCTATGATTTTACCTCGTGAAAAAYCTGCATGTTGGTGCTGTTGCAAAAAAATGCAGAGAACCCTTAGCTCAGGTTAGGGAGGCGGAAAAGCAGCGTGTGCTGCGATGGTGACGGAATGGGCAGGGCAGGATAAAGAGGCTTGCAGTTTAATCCTGCAGGATTGCGGGCTGGTGCGGCTCCCCGATCAGATATCCTATAGACGGAGGATGCAGTCACATGATTGCTGCTGCTTCCTCCCCATGACATCACTGCTGCTGCAGCCATACCACCCAAGGAAGGATGCTATTAAAATCATTGCGATTGGGCTAAATGATGTTGCATTGCAGGTAAGCAACATAATTCTTGGAAAAAAAGATCATTTGCCAGTTGCTCTTGTGCTGTAGTCCGGGAGCTGCAGCTCCGTGGGGCAGGATTTCTGCTGGGAAATAAAGCGGCACATTTTCTGTGCAAGCATAGGGTTTGCAGGTGCAGAGGCTGCCTGCTGGCTCTGTGCTGCTCTCCCGGCTGACATCTCCGGTGGAAATGCTGCCAGATGGAGCTTTATAGCTAAAGAAGGCCCTTTGTTCCCTGTATTTTCCRATGGCTCCTTCGGGTGGCTGCGGAAATCTGTATTTACGTGAGCAGCCATCATCTTTCAGTCGTGCAAAGAGAGCAGCAATGGTGTTTTGCTTGCAATCCCTGCTTTTTTTTCCGCCCTGGATGCTTAAAGGAAGTTGCTGTTGTGTCTAAGCTTATAAAGAAATGAGGATTAAGTTGTGTGAGAGGTTAAGAGGTGTATTTGGGGAAAGAGGCTTTGCCTCTCTTGTTAATTTTTGCTGATGTGGTTTCAAAGCACCTCGTCCGACAGGTTTCCTGCATAATTTGCAGGAAGAGGTCAGTAGTAAATTTGTAGTAAAAGGTCAGTTTTTCYTCGTCCAGTATAAATGAAGAATCCTTTTCCAAARGGAACATACGAGACGACARGTGGATTTTTGCTTCTTTGCAAAAYGCCTGTGACCAAAAGKCTAAAAATCCAYGGTAAACTCTGCTTTTRGACTTAATATTTGTGGAAGCAAAGTCCAGAGTCTGTTTCCCTGATGTGGATGTTTAATTGTGTGCTCTGTACAAATACATGAATATATATCTGTAAAAGAAAAAAATTAGGATTCTTCTATGGGGCTTTTTTCTGTATAGCTTTCAAAATAGATTTTCGGGTTTTAAAATTTTGAATATTTTTAAATGTTAYTCTAATACAAATGGTACAATGTGAGAAACTAAATTAATTTTTGACCTTATACTAGTCAGAAAAAAAAATATGGGTTTTTTTTTTAACAATTGTGATAAATAATTCTGTGCCTTTGCCAGATAACAGAGGATGACTCAGCTGCAGCTTCATCTGGCAGAGGGTCAGGTGACTCTTTTTACTCCTGGTCTACAGGAAGTTCTTTTTATTCTTCCAAATCCTCTTATTTGTTCAAATAAATTTCTCCCACTGTTGGAAAAATCTGAAAATTTGGCAGGCCTAGAGTCTGTGTGCTCACCCATACATTCAGGGGGCGATATTTTGGATCTCCCATGCTGAAGGGGATTGTACATCCCAATGAGAGGTGAATTCTGGTTTCCAATGATCAGGTATTCAGCTGTGTCAGGATCAGAAAATAAAGTGGGGGAGGAGTAGATAATGAATTATTGAAGTACAAAAGGACAGTGRTTGTTCCAAACTGAAGAGAAAAATAAATTTCAATTTTATTTTTCTCCAACAGGACCTCTCTTGTTTTTTCAAGACTGAGCCTCTGAAGTGATAGAAATCCAAACCTGTTGCTGCATGATGTGATGGGGGCGGGGGTGGATTGCATCCTGCCAGTGCCAATGCTGGGTTTCATCTCCTTGATTCCCTCTGGAGGCAAGGCTGGCTCAGTTCTCTCCAGCTCTGGCTGTGAGCCGAGCGAACCTTGGCCCTTTGCCCACCCRGGGCTGCCACGCTTGGGTTCTACAAGTGCTGTGGGTTCCTCCTACTCCAGATCGTGGTTTAGTGCCCCATGGAAGTACGTGCCAGGCTGTGGTTCTCCTGGCCCCTCAATCTGAGCCAGACATCTGGGCCACAAGGCAAGGCACCAGCCTTGTAGCTACGCTGGGGGCCCTTGGAAATTAAGGACATAATTGCTTTAAGAGTTTTTCAGTGTAAAAGGGGAACCCTGGAGACATTCCCAGCTGGAAGGGGCTCTCCTTGGTAGCACTGGGGTGCCACGTGAAGGCTCCAGCACTTGGCCTCATGAGTACTCGGCCCCTGTGCCCATCTTACAAAGGCTGTACCTTTTCAAAGGAAGTTACTGGTAGCTTTTAAAAAGGGACCACAGGAGAATGAGATGGTGAGCATCGACCATGGGTCAGAGAATTTCCCCTCTGCCTGAACCAAACAGGCTCCTCGGAGTGCTGTGACCTCCTGGGGCTGGGAGCTGCTCCATGTGAAGCTGTTTGCTGACCTGGAGGGGAAAGGGAGCAGGATCCTGACTTTAACCAGGTGCTGTAATGGGGGAAAGGGGATCCCTCCAGCCCTCAGTCTCCTCCACAGTCCAGAGCYGTCTTGCTCGTGTTGGTGGAGCCTCTCTCAGATCTGACCAGCTCCCAGCTCAGCACGGTGCTCAGCCCTCAAAAGCAGTGTGGTACCCAGAGGAACCAGTCCTTCTCCTGGTTGCTTTTGCCATCACGCTGCAGCTTGTGGGGTGCCCAGCAGGGRTGTGTGTTTTAATTTTTCCTCTTTGTGAAATGGGATCAGGTTGTAGAGAAGGAGTCCTAATTCATTTTTGGTATGTGTATACAAACACACCGGGTGTTGGTTTTTTTCAGCTTTCTTTATTTCTAACCTAGCAGAACCAAAAAAATCACACACAATTAATGTCAAAAGAGAGGCTGGCCGGGTTACAGTAGGCTGCTATTCCTAAAGCACTTTTAACATTTTTCTCTTAAGCATCACCCCAAGGAAAGGGTTTCCCAGTCCTGTAGAAGCAGGAGCTTCCTGTCCGTGGGGTGAAGTAATTTCTCTGTAGCTGTGCAGCAGCATCAACTGCTGTGCCCCTCAGCATCAAACACAGCAGTAAAAACCAAAAGTGCCCTGTGAACAGAACAACATTACCCTCCTGTGCGAAAATGACTCACAGCCCCTGTCAAATCAYGAGAAGTGACATGGTAGAACAGATTAATGGCTTTTCCAGTGTGGGTTTATCAGCTTTATTTCAAGCTGAAGGCTTGRAAAGGTTTTCAGCAAGAGGTACATTGAAATGCCTTTGAACATCCCATTTCGGGAGGGAACTGTTTGGGAGTAATTCTGTACCAGGACACTTCCCTTCTGACAGTGCAACTCTGTTCTCTCTGAATGCATTTGCTTTATTTTATTTTATTTCTTTTTTTCAGTTCCAAACTTGGTTTTGCCTCCTTAATCTTTATTTTTTTTTTAAATTGAAGAGACAAAGAGCAGCACTGGAACCCCAGATCTGGTGCTGCAAAGCTGAGCTGTGTGTAGCATGAGGAAGAAAACTCTGTAGAACCCCTGACTCTTCAGACGTGGCTTAGAGCTCTGTGGCAGTAAAAATAGTGGGTTCAGAAGGGAAATTCCCCCTCTTATTTGTGAGGCAGGGAAACCAGAAATAGAAACCATACATGCTCCTACACTGCTAGGACTGGTTTCCAGTGTGTCCAGGCTCCTGAAATGTAGTTTCTCACCCAGAAGCTGAAGGCYTCCAGAGTTTTACCTAATCAAATCTTGCTTCCTTCAAGAAGTAAAGGAGTGTGGTGTTGATACAGTCCATGGGGCTCATCTGCCTGAGCTTCTGGGCTGCTAACAGAGGGGCATCCTTTAATGAAATGTTTCAGCTCAGTTCAAAACTGCAGATGGATGTTTCAGAGGCAGTGATTCTTCCCTCCTGCTTTTTCCACAGCCTCAACATCTGCACTAACAAATAAATTTATTGGAGGGACTTTTAAGACTCACTGGAAACAGAGATGTGAGTTTAAATTTTTTTTATACAGAACCAATTTTGGCAAAAATTCCATTTGGAGCTTGCAGGGAAAGAGCTGGGATTTTTTTTTTCCAGTTTGCCTTTCTGATATAACTCAGCAGCTGAACTARTTTTGCTCAGACTTTCCAAGAAAACTTGTAGGGGAAACATGATATTTCATACTGAAAGAAATTGGTTTCTAAAGGGAGAGTCATTGTGGGACGGAGCATGGAGCAGGATGCCAGGGTATGATTTACCTCTCAGAAGAAGAGAATGCCTGTCAGGAGGAGGAAAGCAGGGAGTCTGGCTGTCATAGAAGGGTGGGAAGCCCTGTTGGTTGGTTATGAGCTCTGGGGTGCTCTGGTGTSCCCCATGTCACCCCCCTGTGCTCCTGGCCAGCCCTGTTCTCTCTGCTCACCCYGTGAGTGTGTGTGGTGGCTGAGGAGGGGCAGCTGAAGGCTGTGGTTTGGTCAAGGCAGTGCCTCAGTTTTCTGCCATTTATCCCCAATGATCCCTCCTGCCTTTCCCTTCTCTCCCAGACCCTCTCCCCTGTGATCTGCTGCTCTGTGTTTTKTGAGCTCTGCTATGGCTTTGTAATTTTTTTCCATAGGGGTTATTCAGGGTAAAGCTGAATATCAAAGATGTGACTGTGTTTAGCKTGACCACACGATCATAGCTGGAAACTCCATAATATGTGGTGGTGGGGCCATACAATAAAATGCTGCAATATTTTACAGTACTGCTGCTGATAGTGCAGMCTGCCTGTGCTAGTGGGGTGAGAGACTGAAGGTTTGCAGGGCTATTTACTTGTACCTGGAGGCCCTGCAATCAGTCCCTGAATTGTTGGAAAGGCATTTGCCAATTTTAATGTCTTGTTTCTCCTCTGTATTTTCTCAGTTTATAGGGAAAACTTCTTCCCATGTTATGTTTCCAAAAGAGGTCTATAAGTGGGTTCAGCGTTTTCTGCTTTTTCCAGGAGTCTGAACTTGGTAACTCTAATTTAAGGCCATTTTAACACCTTTTTATAAACTTTATCATTAGGACAGAAGTCAATAACTCAATTGGCTTGTTCAGTCTGAAGCTTCTAAATTTAATAATCTTAAATGGCCTGTAGATACTTTATTTAGAAAAGCACCCATTTAACTTGCAGGGGATTCAACCTGCTTTCTTTTGCTGAAGACTTCTTCCTTGTAAAATCACCACCCAACAGCCTCTCACTTCTTGTTGAGAAGGATGTTTAATCACTGTTTGTCTGTCTCCTGTATCCTGTGTAATATCACTTTGCCATTTCTAAATCATCTTCTGTGTGGCAGGTGGTGGAAGGGGAATTGCATCCACACCAGCTTGGCCTTCCTGGCTCTGGGCCAAGCAGATCTTGGCCTCTGACTCTTCCCCAAGATGTATTCCCCTAATCATCTCCCTGCCCTTTTCATTCATGTCTTTCATGGTGACCCTGTTAATAATCTTGCTCAGGGTCTCCTCAGCTGTCAGGCTCATTTTCTCTGGCCATGTGGCGTAACCATGCTCTGCTCTAGGAACTTTCTCYCTCAGCCTTATCCTCTTAGGGCTCTTTCTGAACAGACTCTTCCAACCCAAACCATTCTGTGATTCCGCTCACTGTGCTGGCAGCACTGATCTGTTTGCCTGGATTGAGGCCCTGGGAGGAGAGTGCTCTGCATCCATCTGTGTGGCTGGGTCTGAATTCTTGGGAGTGGGGATGGATGGATGCTGGCAGAGTACCCAGCTCTTGGGAGGAGGCGCCTTTGCTTCACAGATCACCTTGAGCAGATAAAGGCCATGGGGCTGGGGCACCATGCTTGGTCCTGGAACAGTCAGTTCAAGTATTAGGGGCACAGAGTGGCAAACCATCTTGCAAAGGGGTCTTGTGATGATTGCCAATAAATTGCATTGTTGTTAAATTGTTCATTGTTGTCTGCTACAGAAAATAAATCCCAAGGATTTTCACAGCCCCCATGCTGCTTCATTTTTTGCAGTAACTGCTGTCATGTCACACCACGTGAGCACAGCTCATCTGACCAACCATCCACGTCAGTGGTGGGCTCAGCTCTGCTGGAGTCATGATTGAAATGATCTTGAATCATTTCAAAAGCTTTGTGCCTGGAGTAGGATCTCCTCTGTTCTGAGCATTGAAAAGCCCCGAGACACACCGTGTTCTCTGCTGTGTTGGCTAACACGTGGCACATTTGTAAGAAATGCAACAGGTGATGCTTTGGACWTCCTCCAAATGTGAGTTGTGAAGCTTGCAACTGGCATTTAGGCTTCTGCTTTCTTCTCCCAGCCTCTTGCCAGGTACATTTACCCGTTATTCCACAGCTGAAGAGAGGAATTCTYTGCTGCCTGCATCCTGTCATATTTTACACAGCAACCCCCACTTCAAGGAAAACAGCAAAGCGTAGAGGTGAACGTTTGTCTGCCAGAAACGTTTGAAGTGTTGAAGTAATTCAGTAACTGAGATCTGTTGAAAGTAACCTGAAACTAGTTGGAATAGCATTAAAAATCATACTGCCTCCTCAGTGCAATGTATCCAATTAAAACAGAAAACAGGATGAGGAGAACATGGCATGGAACTAGCATGTCTAGCAGCAGTAGGCCAGGGCCAAGACTTTTCCTTTGATGGCTGTTCAGCTAGTTGTTTTCCATCAGTATCCTTTTCAGCCTCTTTGAACCATGGGATGTTTTGGTCTGTGCTTGCCATGTCAAATACATTTCAAATCTGATCAGTCAGTCAGCTTGCTACCTAGAGCATCAGTTCACTGTGGATTTACATTTGCTCGTGCTGTAACTGTGCTCTAAAGATGAGAGTTTGTCAGCATTTTCACTGGAAATGTGAATTATTGYTCTTCTATAAATGTTAGCTTCAAGCTGATGCCAGCCACATGATCAGTTTACTCACCATGACACTTGCTGGAAAAATGTGACCCTAAATATGATAATGCTACTACCTCTTTATTCTTTAGAAAATAATGAAAAATGAGTAACTGTGACRAGATCTCGTGTCTATGCGGTACCTGCTGAGCTTGTTGGCATGTCCTGCTCCATCAGCAGTTCCCTGTGTTCACACCCTGGCTTCTGTAGTTTGTTTGCATGAATCTCCTTTTTCCTTTACTTCTTAGGTGATTACTTTAAAATTATCTGGTTTCCAGCAATCATAAAGCTTCACAGGCTAATATTTGGACCCTTACTTCCAKCTTGCTCTCATGCTGCTCCTCTGAYATTTGTAGGRTAACTGACTCTGGCAYGGTTAGCTGGGAGATCAGGGACTGACCACCAGATTGATCTGGCCCAGGATTTCTGGAAAATGCCTCAGGTTTTGTGGAGCCAGGAGAGCCTCTGTCAGCAGGCACTATTGCCACTCTAGCGCTGTGACCTCTCTGGATTTGTGACTCAATCCCTGCCAGGACTTTGCTAYATCTACAGGGTCACAGTGGTCTGGCATGGATCTAAATCCAGGGAAGTCAGCTAACCAGAACCCTGTGAGTTCCAGAGATGTGTGGTTCAGTCAGGTTTCTTTGTTTTCTAGTTCAGTTTCTAGAAAGAGCCTGTTTTCAATTATTCTAGCAGRATATTGACTCAAACATTCAGTTGTAGATACAGTGAGCTAGTGAGTAAAAATGAATGCTCACTGTTGAGGCTCCCTTCTGTGCTGTAGGAAATAAAATGGCTGATGGAATTCAACATGGATAAAGGTAAAGCAAAGGGGAAAATGTCCCCAAGAGATGACAGAATGATGGGCTAAAACTGGCCAMTCTCAGAGAGTCACACTGCTCAGTGTTGGATGTCTGCCCAAGGAAAAGCTGGTGGAGTGCCAGAAATAATTAGGAAAAGAATACAGGGACTAAGCAGGAAACAGCCCTCACACAAATTATGTTGCATCTGCAGAAGTAGTGGAAAAGACAGCAAGGATGTCTGAGACATGGTACAACAAAGRGACAAAATACATATGTGATACAATTCCTCAGTAAAACTCAGCACCTTTCTGTGTTTGTAATAAGCTCKCTCAGAGCATCYAAATATCTCAAATGCTGAGGTCTGYGGAGCTGCATTTATAACTAATTCTKCATGTCATGGTATTGCAATGTTTTCTTCTGAATTGGTAGTGTTGCACTAATTAGATCAGATGAAAACCTCTGACATCTCTTTGTGATCAATAAACAGAAATTGTCACTTCTGGGAAGTAATTTGTCCCATTCTGATRTAAATTGTTCAATTCCTCTCATCAGCCATGAAAGGAGTCTGGGTTTTAGTGTCCAGAGTACAGTGCAGATTTCTCATGCTAGATGAGACAACCAACACCACGGATGTTTGTGCTCTTGTCATCATTGGAGTGTATTGCTGCGGTGCACCTGGCTGCAATTCAGGTTTGGATGAGATTCATTTGTGTGTATTAAAATATCTGTACCTCTCTGATTGGTGTAAAGCTCCASTTCTGCTGGCAGAGCCAAAATCTTCTGTGCAAGCTTCACTGGGACGACAGGTTAGCTCATCCTGAAATAAACCTTGAAACTTATGACACATATCGAAGTAAGGTGAGAGAAATAAATGGAAAATAAAGAGAAAGAAGGGGATAGTTACTATGCTTGGTGCTAGGATATAAGAAGGAAACTCTGTGGTACTCAGTTCAAAAGCGCTGTAGCTAGGTTTTATTTGCTAAAATTGTGTTTTGCATAATCTGATATCACATCTCTGCTTTCAAAAGCATAGAACCTGAAGTGAACTTTAGGGCTGACAATCATCCAGTTCACTGCAATTTCCATGTATGCTACCCTGAGTTCCAAGTTTGTTTGTTTTCTTAGTCTTCCATGGCCATGTGGTCTCTAGCACATTTTTTTTCCTCCTTGCACGTGTCATGCAGCACGTATTTTTGGGGTAGATTCAGACTGAAATTGTGATTATCCTACATACTTGTGGTCTGGCCTGGTRCTATCCATCACAATACTGTCATGTGCTGGGCACTGACAACATACTTAAAAAGCTATTTTTTATGTGATGTAACTGGCATGATGGGCAGTTTTCCTGTGGCATGAAGGAAAAAGTGCCAGTGCTTTCAGTGTAAGGGTTTCCAGAAGTTTGTTTATTGAGCAGGGGGTGCTGGCTTGTRCAGGCAGACAGCCTGAGCTGCATGTTCTTTACAGGCTCTTCTTTGCTGTATCCAAAGAATAAAGTGAAGTAATTGAGCTGCAAAATATCACAATGTTACAAAGTAATAATCTAATCCTTTCRCCTCATTTCAGCTTCCCTTTCCACTCTTACCAAACACTGAGCTCAAGGTCCTCTTGCAACTTCAGCTCCTGTTGTCAGCCCTGTGATCCCCCCTTCAGATTCCCATTTCACTCAGCAAATGTGGGAGCTTGGCCAAGTATTGCTGTTCTCAATTGTCACTCCTCCTAACTTCTGCTTTTTAAATCACCCCAGTCTTGTGGCAGCTAATTTGTGCTCTGCAGTTCTGCACAGGACACCTGCTCTGCACTGAGTTTCCTTCCCCAGGCTGTGATTCACTTGTTTGGTTCTCTTTCAGGCAAACGTGCCAAGGTGCTGGGAGATTACTCCATTTCCGCATTTAAAAGGGTTTCTATTAAATGCTGACCTGTCAGATAATGCTTTTCTGAGCTGCTTGTGCTCTGCACATTGTCTGTGTCATCCAAAAACTCTGCACKGTGGAGAGCACAGACTGACAAAGCTGAGTATGCGCACCTACTACATTGTTAAAGTCATCACTAAGGCAAAAAATTAAATGGTGAGGTTTCAGATAAAACAGTTGAAAATGGGGAGAGGGGAAGGAAGGAGACTCTAAATAAAGAGGGCTGAGCAGAGTATCATGGACAATCCACTAAAACCTTTTCTGCTGCATTTTGGCTGTTCCGATWACAGAATTGGAAAATTTCCTCACAGTTTCAAAGATCCAAATTCTTGTGAAATTCCCATTTCTAAATCTGGTGGAACCAAGTGGGTTGCAGTCACTGGTGTCRTGCTGGCCTCATCAGTGACCAGCAAAAGTTCTCCTGTGTCAGTCAAGGAGCTCCAGGCTCTGCAGGAACATTCTACACAACCCCTAAAGTCTGTATATGTCCCCATTCTTTTTATCGATTTTCTTTTTCTTTTTTTTTTTTTCCTGTAGCTCCATGATAACTTTTTTTTTAGATGCATCATTTCAGATTACAAACCCTACATATTCTCTGGAAGACTCAATTTCCCAGGCACCTATTTTAGAATGGATGGGATTAACCATCTTTAGAGCAACAACACTTTTTAAAGTGATGTAGAAGTGCACTCAGCTGCCTCCTCCTGCCTGGCTGCTGGAGCCCTTGTGTACCCAGCTGCCACTTTCTCTTGTGCAGATTCAACCAGCAGCTGAGCTGTATCCCAGAGGCACACACACAATAACTCTTCAATTGGTGTGGGGGGTGAGCTTTGTTCCTGGTCATGGTCTTCATATTAGCTCTGGCAGATTTGTGTCTCTTACATATTTTGATTCTCATTTCTCCACTTTTGCCTGTGTCRTTCCAATGTTCCTGATCAGACCACCTTGCTGGAATAGACGTTGTCATATTCCTACATGCCCTCATCCATTAAATGCCTCTGGTAACTGTTGATTGTAGTTTGGAGACAGGTATCTTCTATTTCCTCTTGTGCTTTAGTAGGATATGTGGTAGATATTTCCCATCCTTCTTTATTAGAAACAAATATGAAGAATTTGTGTGTGTGTCCCAGGACTGCTTTCATGATGTCTTCACTTCCTGGCTTGTGGAGGTATTTYGGAAAACTCGGTTCTGAAATGGCAGAGCTGCATGAATTTATTGACCAACTCCTTTTTTCCTCTACATGCAGATCCTAATATGGTCAATGCAGGAGACATGAATGGTTCAGGGAATCTGATGGACTTTCTGGATGAGCCTTTCCCAGATGTTGGCACTTAYGAAGATTTCCATACCATCGACTGGCTGCGGGAGAAGTCGCGTGACACYGACCGCCACCGAAAGGTAACGGTGTCAGGCTTTGATTGCGCCACAGCCCTTGGCTTACAGCTGTCCTGCAAGTGACAAAAACAAGCATTTTCCCAAAGTTACTGATTCCTGCCTTGTTACATGACTTGAGGAGAACTTCTAAATACATGGATGTGGGATGTCCTGAGTTTGTAAATWTGTAAGGACTTCTGCAACTTAATCAGCTGAGTATCTCTGAATAAATTTTTGGGACTGCAGGAAGTAGAGAGCAGAGAAATTGTATGCACCATCTAAGAGTTTAATTACTGTAAACATTGTACTCTAAAACTGTCAACCTGAATCAGCAACACATCTAGATATATATATATATATATATATATATACATATGTTTAATTTCAGATTACAAGCAAAAGTAAAGAATCCATATGGGAGTTCATCAAGAGTTTGCTGGATGCCTGGTCAGGATGGGTTGTGATGCTGCTCATAGGACTGCTGGCAGGTATGTATGTGTTGATGCTACAGCTGGGCCTGAAGCATTTCACCAAGGTTGCTGCAGTACCATCTGCTTCTCCTTGTGCTTCATTGTCTCTCCATTGAAGCTTTTTGTTTTTAAGAAAAAAAGACAGCTTTGCAGTCATGCAGTTATGATCCTTAATAAAAATACCTGCTTGCAAAGTCTTCTGAGTGCTGACCTAGAAAAAATGTTTTCSCCAGTAGAGGGATTTTTCTTTTGCTTTGGGAAATCTGCATTTGAGTGCTTCATAGTTGATGGGCTACTTTGACTTTCTGAATCTTTGCTTTGCAGAAGTCTGTTTCTTTTGTAGGATTTGTTTTTCTTGTCATCACTTACTTTAATTCTGCAAGTAGAAAATATGATGTGGGGAAAATGTTGGTTGTGGGCTCAGAGGGGAGCTTCATAAACTGCTGTTTCCACTGAGTTATCTTCTTTATGTATGTGTGAAGGCAAAATAYAGTTTCAGACTTGGTTTCAGATCTGCTTCCAGGCCAGGCAGACATCACATATTTAACAACCTGCTCAAACCCACATGGCAAATTCATTAATTTGTTCGATTTCTCCTGTCTTCTCCTCAGTTTAGCACATCTTCCAGCTTGGAAAGCTGCACTTCTCTGACCCAGCTGAGACAGCTGCCATTTTTTATGCTTTTTCAGTGATGTCAGGGTGCTCTTATGTCATGCTGCTTGGTAAAAGCACCATGTGAAGTTTCCCAGTTTCCAAGGAGTGATGGGAATTTCCTCCTCAGCATCTGTCAAGTTAATATGTTTGTTACAGTTGGTAGGAGCCTCAGAAGTACTGGAGAAGTTACTGAGAAAACATTTCTGAAGTGACATGTTTGGCAAATTACGTTATTTCATAGAGATGTAATTATTTCCASAAAAACTTTGTTGGGAGGGTGAGAWGGGAAGAGAGTCTGATAGACTGCTGCTGAGCCCTGCCTAAAAGTCAGGATTGRTCTCATCTGGGATGGAGAATTCTGCTGCAAATAAAATTAGAGCCCTTGAGGACTCTAATGACCTCAGTAATCCTCTCCCATACAAAGAACGTGGTGTACATGCTCACATTCCCATTTTAGCAAAAACATCCCAGAAGGTTTGATTCAGTTCTAGTTTGCAATGAAACCTTGTGCTGAAATCCTCAAGGTTGTCAAAAGCTGGAGTCAAAGCTCTGATAAGCCCTAACACTGATATGCCAGACTTGGGAATGGGGGTTTAGGGTAAACTGCAGCTGAGGTCTGGTAGCTTTTGCAGTCTTTTCAATGGCAAGGGTGCAGAGGAACACATTTTACATCAAATTAGACAGGTATCTTAACCAGATTTCGGGGAGGAGGAGGTGGTGATGCAGTCAGGAGGCACTTTGTGTTGTTTTCCTCTCTTCTTTAAATATTTCCTGCTCAGAGAGGAAGGGCAGCTGTGTGATCAGATGGGATTGCATGGACCAGCCTGGCTCCTCTGTGGTGTTGACCAGGAATAACCTGGCTCAGTGGATGGGCACTGGGTGAACTCTTGACCAGTTGTGTCCAGGCATTACTGGAGACAAGCAGAATGTGTGGGGGGAATGGGAGAGAAAGAGAGAAGTGGCAGGAACAGTTCCCAGGGTCCCATGGATCATCCTGCCCCTGCTGTCCCTGTGTGGGCATGGAGAGCAGCAAGATGGGACTCTTGGGAAGAGGGGCAGGGGCTCCCACAAGTTTCCAAGAGCACTTGGGTCATTTACCCAGGCCCAGGAGATTAAAGGGAGCTTAACTGATTTAGAAGCCTAAATCCCATCAATTTGGTAAACYTTATCTTTCAGATTTTGCAATTCTTCAAAGGCTGTGCTTCTGCTACCAAAATGAGCCAATGAGGCTGAAAACGGCAATTTTTATTCTCCAGTGCCTCTGCCACTGGGCCCTGTTCTCTTTGCAGTGTAGCTGCATTGGGAAGGTGAATCTTAGGGTTCTGACTTATTAGAAAAAATGGATTTTGACCAGATTAGGTTTCAGTTGATTTATGACTCAGCAGTGTTGGTCACCACAGAGCCACAAGCAAGCAAAATATAGCTGATGGGAGGAGCTGATGGAAGGAGGAAGGAGAGCACCATCCATTTGGCAGCATAAAATGTATATATCACGTCATACATATATGTATCTTGTAATTTTTGCAGTGTCATCAAACTTGCATCCTTTGTTAGTCCCAGAAAATTGTGAGAAAGGGACGTTTAGAGGGGGCTCTGCTCTGGGTTACAGGCAGCACCARTGCATATCAGAAATGTAACAGCAGCCATTGGGATCAGACATGGTTCCATGAGTGAGGGTTCTCACAGAAATTAGCCTGATTGGCTAACATTTACTCAGTGCTAAATGCCCACAGGACCTGGGACATCAGGCTGGAGGGAGATTATGGTGTGTGACACTGTCAGATGGCTGGAAAGGCACTGGGGAAYTTCTGGAAATGAGACTTTGGGAGCCAAAGCCTGCTAATTGCAGAGGGAAGGAACACTAACATCCACAAATATTGTTTGGTGTGAAGAGCAGACAAAAACTGTCCACACCATGATCTAGAAAAAGATACTGAACATTACCTGGGCCTGTCTCAGTTAGAGTTTCCATGTTTTCCTCATGCAAAGCAATGTATGGGGAAATGAGCCTAAAAATTTACATATGGATGCCAATTTTTTTAGGCATTTGTTTTTAAGGAAGTCTGAATTTTCACTGGGCCCATTCCACCTGCAGACCACTGGATATTCCTCAGCCTAACTATTGCTATGGCCAACTGAAAGCATTTGCTATTTATAGATCAGGAAGTGTTTTTGAAAGCAATGTGACAAAAAGTGCCATCATATTAGGGCTGAAATGCTCTGATGCTGAGGCTGGATATGCAACAATTCCCTTTGTAATTCTGTCCTGCACTGCTTGGTGATGCTGTTTTCTGACACAAATGCATGACAAAAATGATCTTTTGAAAGCAAATTTTTAGCATTCTCATTAGTGCACTGTAAAGGAAGAAATTTGCCGTCATCAACAAAAGGAAAAGGAGAGAGGTAGAAGGCTAATATCTAAAATCAAGTTCAGCRTTGTCTGGCTTTGAAGTATTTCATTATTTTCCCTTTCAGGCAGGGGGTTACAAAGAAGGGAGAAAAATTCAGCTCCTTTGATGGGAGAAGCAGGGAGATAAACTTATGTTCTGTTACAGTCTTGACAGCCAAAATAAGCAAAAGAAATTAAAAGTTTGACTTTGAGATGCTGAACTGTCTTGCACTTGCATTAATTTCACTTAAAGTTGCAAAAATTCAGAACTTGGCAAACTTCTAGCTCTGGTCACATAGGTGGTGAAGCATTCACTATTGCATTATTATCCTGGCCCTCCTTATGATTTTCTTCTTTTGAATGCATGTGAGGCTTTTCCCTCCTTATGTGGACCCCCAAGAATTTGGCAGAAGGGGTTAGATCAGCTGCATGATCAAACACATTGTSTTAGTGGTGCTGAGGTGCCTGTGAGTTTGTTATACTAGAAAACTGAATGTTTCAATATGGTTATTAACCTTCTTGGGGGAAAACCATTCAAAAGTCTGTCTTTGCACCTTTTCCTGAGTGGCATTTATATGCAGCTGCCTGTTAAGTGTGGTGTAAGTTTTGAAGATTACAGAAAATGTTAAAGATCCATGAAGAGGTRCAAGAGACACAGCATTTGGTGGYCATGTCCAAGGAATGAAGATTCCTYGTTTTCTGAAACTTCCAGAAAATTGGAGGAGAATTTAGAGCTCACTGCAAAACAGGAAGCTGTGCATGCCAGCAATGCAATGATTCATCATCATCCAGCAATATGGTTCATTGTTTCCATAGAAACTTGGGACAAATGGAAAAGAGTAAGATCTTCATGGAAGAAAATAGTTGGTGCAGACATCATCAGTCCCTTCTGCAACCTTTTTTTTTTTTTTTTTTTTTTTTTTTTTTTTTTTTTTTTTTTTTTTTTTTTTTTTTTTTTTTTTTTTTTTTTTTTTTTTGTCATCCTGTCTAGTATATCTGTATAATTCTTCAGATTATACAACAGAAATTGTTTGCTGCTACCCTGGTTGCCACTGCTGGTCAGTGCAGGGACAAGACTCCTTCTTAAGGGTGGGAGAAGAACCAGTGGGTTTTTTTCTGGTCTTTGGAGTAAGAAAAATGTTCCACATGCTTGAATTATTTGAAATGTRTTTCTGCCTCTCCCCCACTTCTTTTACAGAAATTAAAATCAGAAAACTTAGTTCCGGATCAAATAAACCAGCTCTTGTGTGCCCCAGCTGCTTGGGGTAAAGGGGAGAGCCCTTACTGCTGCTTCACTTAATTATATTCTCAGCAGGAGCCACAAACCTAAAAAAATTGGAAACATAAAACCAAACCAGTTTGCATTTTCTAGAGTATTTTTTTCCTCCAGTGTTTTAGTCCTACTGCAATGCAGTGGTAAATTCTGTTCTAATCCGTTAGTGGTTTCCCGATATTTTGTTAATGATTATTTTTAAAAATAATGATGACTTCTGCGTCCTATTTTATGTAAGAGGGATCTGGAAAACTTAATGACTCTTCTATCAGTTGGTGGTTTAGTTCTTTCAGAAAGTATGGACACAGGGACACAGTGCAGGGCTGTCTCTCTGTGTTCTGGCTGCTCCCAGGCTCCCATTCCTGCTGCTCTTGCCTTCCTGGGGTCCCCCCTGCTCTGAGGGTGCTGCTGCCGGGGCAGGTTCTTATTGCTGATGAACAAATGACCTAGAGAAACAGAAGTTTTCTATTTTTTTTGTGCCTGGCCAAAGCTAGTTTGCCTGTGTCTGTGCCTGGTGGCCACCGGGTGTCACTGTAGCTCTGTGCAATTACGGGGAACACTAAAACGAGAGTTGGTTTGGTACAGGGAGGATTTGAAAGATAATTTTATTCTGCATGTCCAGATTGCCAATGAATGTACACAAATAACAAAAGCCCCATTCTGTTAAGTTCATAAGTGAGAATTTGGCATACACCTTATCTCTTTAATGAAACCATCCTTCTGAAAGGTTTCTGTGTTGGGAGCAGTAAAGCTGTAGGAAAACATAGATAWCCTTCTCCTCCATTATCCCAGTGTGGTTTGAGATCTGTGGCCAAGTGTGTGTAGAGACCCTGCAAGGCATCTTCCCTATCTCARCCAGATGGGACAGGCTGCAGGCCTGACTTCTGTTGTCTCCCCTGTTTTGCCATTAATCAGTATSAAAATTATAATGTTTAAAATAAAAGCTTATGAAAGAGCATTGAAGGTCAGACAAACTCATTAGTGCCCCCAGTTCCTTGGTATATTTGTATTTACTGATGCAGAGAATAGTTTAGATTGGAAGGGTCCTTTAAAAATCATCCTCAACTGGATCAGGRTGCTCAGAGCCCCATCCAACCTGACCTTAATGTCTCCAGGGATGGAAAATCCACYTCTCYGGGCAGCCTATTCCAGTGCTTCACCACCCTCATTGTAAAAAACTTATCCCTCTCTTAGTTTAAAAGCATTATCCCTCACCCTACAGCAGCAGGCCTGATAAAAAGTCTGTCCCCACCTTTCTTACATAACCCCCYTTAGGTACTGGGAGGCTGCTATAAGGTCTCCTTATGTTGCACCTACTTACCCAAATCGTGGGTTTTATTCTTTTATTAAAGTTAGATATATTATGCTTTCAACTTGGTATTTTTTTTAATRCCTGCATTTCTTTTTCTGCATTTCTTTCCCCAGGTACATTAGCTGGAGTGATAGATTTGGCTGTGGATTGGATGACAGACCTGAAAGAGGGTGTCTGCCTGTCTGCCTTCTGGTACAGCCACGAGCAGTGCTGCTGGACGTCTAATGAAACAACATTTGATGACAGGGACAAATGTCCCCAGTGGCAGAAATGGTCTGAACTTCTTGTAAGCCAGTCTGAGGTATGGGAGGCCTGATTATGTTGGGGTCGCAGCAGGCCAGGCAATGCCCTTTTTTCATACTTGCTGATGTTCCCYCCAGAGAGTTTCTCTGAAAGAGGAAGGAATGAACTGAGCACACTGCAAAAAAAGACATTTCCACAAGCAGAATCTGCTTAACTTGAAGGAGGTCCTGTGGTTTCAGTGTGATGGAAACTGGAAAACTCTGAGATTGCACTCTTTTTATCAGCACTAAACTACAAGTGTTTCATAACATGCATAGCCTAAACAGCAGGGGATCTCAGCTGTCTTTTTGTTTTTCCTTTTAAACATAATTTTATGGGGGGGAAAAAAAAAGATCAGCACTGACAAATACATTTATGAGGATATTTTTGGGATTACAAATGGGGTTTTCTGTATTCTGATACAGAGAGCTGCATAAGAACTGCTTATTTATCCCTTGCAATCACTTTCTCTGTCAGACATCAAGACACTCAGCTAGCACCAAAAGCTGGGAAAGAATGGCCTTCCTGGGGGAGGCCAGAATGAAGGATTTGCAGGGGTGTTGGATAGGAAGGGAAAAAGCTAATCTGGACAGATATGCAACTTATATTGTAAGGTTTTTTTTTTCCCCCTTACACTTTTATTTCCTTTTTTTTTTCAAATGGTAATTTTAAATACAATGAATGCTGTGGAGGCAGTGGGGTGCTCACTGCTCCTGAATATTCTCACCACACAATCAGAGGTAAAAATCTCTCAGCACGGTTTCCAGTCACAGTGCCAAATTTCCCTTTGCCACTGGTTCACCCTGGGCTTCATCAGCAGATGTTTTGGGTGGCTGTGTCTTTGTGACAGTGGAGAAATATTACCCTGATGTAAAGCTGCAGGATGGGGATGATGTTATAATTCAAGRGAACAAAAATCTCCCAAAACGTGGGAAGGGAAAAGAGAGGAGACTGTTAAAATTATTAGGGGATTTGGAAATCCTGTGCATGTGTTTGACATGCTGTTGCTTTGGCTGGAATATATAAATGATGCATATCCTTGAGAAAATTTATTTCTTTCTCCTGCTACTCAAACCAGCAGTCATGGCTGTTGTGTGCTGTGGCTTTTAGAAGAGGTTGGCTTTAGCCAGGTGAGCACTGTGAAACTTCACTCACTTTGTGTTCAAATTGGGCTTCTCATCCCCTGTGCTGTGTACTGTCATAGTAGGACAAAAAAAAAGGTTCATATTGGCTTAATTTTAGTCTTTTYCCTAAAACAAATGGGCTTCTAAGATCTGTGGGCTCCTGATGGCCTGATGAAGGCTGTAAATATTATTAATATATCTGTCTGTTCCTGCTATGCTGAAATCCCAGGGAAAACCCAATAAAAATGTGAATTTGTAAAGTAAAAATTCAGTTTTGTTCAAAAGCCTTCTGATATGGGTACATTTTACATCATAGTTCCTGTAGTGGTAAAGGATTCTAGTAGGTATCAAAATACTTTGAACTTGGCTGAGTTTCACAATAATTTTTTTGGTTTTTTTTTTCTATGTTTCACTTTGTGCCACACATTTACATAACRGCCCTATAAGACACCAGTGCACATTGGAGCACAATTTAGGCAAAAACTATTTGGAACAGTTTCCCTAAAGGTACTCTGGTCTGATATGTCTTCTTTTTTTATGCACAACTGTGATTCTTTCTCATCATAGCCAACTAAATTTGACATTTTGAGGACTGAGATTTAGATCAGTTCTTCCTTGTGGTTTTGCTAATTTATGGCTGTGATCAACCCTGTACATATGTTTTCTCAGAGAATTGTGACATTTTCTATGGCATCTCTTGAAAAATGTTTCTATTCTAGTGCTGCTATAAAATGAACTCAAAGCAGAGGCTTGATATAAATTATTATGGAAAACATAATAGCCCATTAGAAACCTACCARGCTGTTTTATTCCCTAATTATTGTTTTGTAGGCCAATTATATCCTTCATCCTTCTGATCTTGAACTTTTTCCAAAGAGGAGGTGAAGAGGGTTTTTTAGTTGTGAGAAACTTTCAAAACCTCAMATTTACTGGCAGATCAAAAGGTCACTGATGACCTGGACTTTCCCTATTCTGCAGATCCACCTTGGTCCCAATTCCAGCTTGGGGAGCTGAGGACCCCATTTTTGATGGCTTACACAGGTCCAGGGTAGGGGAAAGGACCCCTTGTCTTTCATGGATCATAACACTGGATCCAGCAATGGGCTGGATTTGTAYCCCAGGGCTTCTGGATCTCCTGTCATGAAGCTGAGACCTGCAAGATGAGGAAGCCCCTCTGTACCTGGARCCCACTTCTCAGTTTTGCAGCCTTGAATTTGTCAGTCATGAGGACTCAGTATTCTGAGTTTATGATGGTTGTTTTCAATTGTGTTCCATTTGTATCTAAACTGGACTGACACCAGATCTGAAATACTGCTTGGTTGCAAACTAAACTAAAATACAAAATTTTACTCAGGTTCCCTACTTGCTTCATTACTGTTGCTTCCAGGGTGAATCATTCGAGCTGCCATGGGAAAGGTCTCAGCAGGATGAGCTCTGCTGGTGAGCTGCCTCGATCTCTGACTCCAGGGCACATGCTCAGAGCCTTAGTAATGGCATGTAATGGATGAGAAATGAACCATTTGCTATCCTGAGTTACTGCTACTTCACTTCCCAAAGGTTTTCATATTATTAATCATTAGAAACWGCCACAGTTGAACCTGCAGAATGCCAGATATCTGGAAAATGTAACAGTGAAAGATGTCCCAAGGGATAAGATTGAACTGGCCATACAGACTCTTGTGGGGTCCTGCCACAGCACTGTAGGTGTATGTGTGATTGCAGTAACGAGCTGACAGTTTTCTTATGTCTTCTGAGATGCAAAAGAAGAAGAAGAAGTAAAAAGAAACAAAGTTAATTTKACTCCAGTGAATTTAGAAGCAAAGCTACAGCTTTTGTTCAACTTAGTAGGGCCAAATTTTTGTAATGCTGTTGGCCTTCTTTGGAGGTATTCCAGGTTCACACTGACAGGGGGATTTTGCCCCGAGGCATGATATCCAGAGTTTTCTCTAGAGGAAGAGTAAATATTGTCATAGCTGTTTGTAATTGGAAGCACCAGGAGAAGACATTCATGAGACTGTCTTCAGCTGTAGCAACAAAGATCCACGGTCACTGCAGCGGATGTCAATCACTGCAAGTGTGGGATCCTGACTGCTTGGTCTCAGGGTGTTGGGGGATAACACTGTATTGCTTCAGCAATCTGCTGTCATCAGCAAGGACAGCTGCTAACTTCAGCAAGCACCAGAGTACCTTAAAAAATTGCCCTTCTTCCAGATACATCCATAAGGATAAGAGTTAGTGGTGTCCTTACTGCYTTTTCATTTGGACAGACCTGGAAAACGAACATCAACAGCAAAATCCGTGTTGTTAAAAGTTGATTCCTTGTAGATTTGAGAACAGGGAGACTTCTCAGCTCCAGGTTTTTTATGACTGGGAGCAGTCTTGGCCAGCTCTGTTAACTGATACAATTGATTAATGCCTGTTTTCCTAGTTGATTTATCATAATGTTGATATCCAGGCTGCTGTCCTGCAGAGCAGAGGCAGGGGCCCTGATGTTCTTGAGCAGCTGGGATTGCATCCGGTAGGAAGAGTTCACTTGGAGGTGAAGGATTCATACCCATTCATGCACTCAAGTTCATCTCAGTTTTTTATTCTGTAGTGTCATGTTGCTACAGGATATTGTTTGAAGGCTTTAGCTCCTTGTGTCAATTTGATGCTGCTGAGTAGATTCTCTTTTTCCATGTAGGTGGGTTTTTGAAATTAATGTAAAAAAATACTCATGTGAAGAGGTAGAGGTATTCCAAGGCAGATTTTAACGGAAGTTTTGACTTGACCATTGGAAAAAGATAGAAACTTGAAGGTAACTATTGACTATGCTTTCACTATGGCACTGCACAGTCAACCATTGCTAATGATCATTRGCATTCCCATTCTGTCAGAAAAGTAAAGCTATTCAGTTTGARGACAGGCTTATTCCTGACTGCAATGATTTAAAAATATTAGGGCAAAAATGACTGAGATGTGTGAGTGGGTTCTGCCAAGGTGTGGTGTTTTCAAGTTATTTTCAACTGTATCGTGGACAGCACCAGATAGAAAGAAAGGATTTATTTATGGTTTTACCCTTCCTATTTTGAACTGAACTGGCTACTCATACGAACCGGGATGTTATTTGAAAATATCAGCATCTGCATGGAGAACTGACCTTTGGGTACCAGCCCTCAGAAAAATAAGTATCAGGGTCTCATTCCTTGTCCCCACTATGGGATGAACACAGCAAATTCCTTCATTAGGTGCCTTTTCATTACCAATTGCTTTTGCCCTTATGGCATATTTGATGTTTTGCTAACTTTATGTGGGTTAGTTAAATTTTTTAGTGCTTGAGAGATGCTCAGTTTAAGGTTTTTGGGTCCCTTGCAAGCAGACTGTATGGACTAGGTAAGGTAATTATTAGCATGCTGCTTCCTTCCATAAATAAAAGAATTGTTGGATTTTGTAAAGTAATTTGTGCTTCCTGAGGAAAAGCAGCACTTAGCATGAAAATGAAAAATCAGGGTCCATGCCATCATGATCCCTTGTAGAAGTGTGAGATTTGCCAATCTGCATTTGTCTAACAATGTTTGTTACTGTTATTTTTCTAGGGTGCAAGTGCTTACATTCTAAACTATTTTCTGTACATTATGTGGGCTCTGTGTTTTGCTTTCCTGGCAGTCTCCCTGGTCAGAGTGTTTGCTCCTTATGCCTGTGGCTCTGGAATCCCAGAGGTGAGTTCCTCTTTGTGCATGAATATCCAAATACCAAACCAAAAAACAAAAAAAATTACTGCCTTTTCCCATTCCASAACTGTACTGTGAGATAGCATAGCAACAAGAAAATGGTCTTTCCATCTTGTCTGCCTTCATTCCTTTGTCTCTGCTTTTATGGTGATCATCTAAGTTTCTCACAGTTAAAAGTGTTCATATGTCACTGTGACAGGTTAATGCACGTACTTGCTCATTGCCAGAGCATGAATTAGAAATCAACATCTCCAAGAGACATGTACTCACTAGAAGATTATATAAAATTTTCCTAAGATGAAATTACTTGGGCCAGTTACAAATCCAGTTATTTTCTAGGCTAAATTCTAAACAAAAGCAAAACAAAAAAGAAGAGAAAGAGCTACAAAGCTAAGGTTTCCTAAGCTACTGAAGATGCCCATCATTTGGGATGCCTGAAAAATGTCTGGCACACATCTTTTGGAAATTRTGTTGCTGAAAACAATGTAATATACATTATGCCAGTATGACAACATTACAGCAGCCTTGACTTGATTTTCAGTATTTTACATATTGAGCTTCAGTCCATATTTAAGCTGTTAAATGAAGACCCTTGTAATTCAACCAGCACAGTTATTAAAAATCTTGGAAATCAGGGCAATCTTTTGTTAAAAGTGCTATGGAACCACTGGAATTATTATTTAGGAATCTGGCAGAGACAATCAACAGCCCAAAGCKTAGAAATCTTGGCATACTTTTGTTCTTGATCTCTAAGAGAAGCATCCAAATGTTTMAAAAAAACTCACCACAAACAATTTAAAATATTTGAATAAGTTCCATGTTTCAAAATAGTCATGTGTGTCTTTGTTATGTGTTTGATATATTTGTAGTTTTAAGAAGTTTTCATCGTTAACTGTAGAGCTGGTTTCCAAGTGGTAAATCCCTCGTGTGAGGTGATGCTCAGCTCCAGCCCATTTCCAGTCCTAGAGTCCAAACCCAAATCCCACCCTGCAGCCTGTGTGTCATGCATWTGTATTGTTCTCTTTCCTAACCACTCGCTTGCAAAATTAAGACAAAATGTGTAGAAATRTGATCTTTTGGACTTCCTTATATCGTAACACTTGCATGCTTTTATGGCACAGTGATTCCAAATATCTAGAAATTTTTGTGTGTGTTTTATCTGGAAAAAGTCTGTTGTTGTTTATTTGCTTTTTTTYCTTCTTTGTTGAAGTCAATTCCAGTTTAACTCTGATCTTGTAAGCCRAGGAGATATGTGAGAGTTTCATATTTCTATTGATCTCTGTGAGAGTCCTTAGTGCCTGTTATGGAGACCACCCATAAAAGCAGTAAAAGTGTGGTCTGCCTAACCCCTGCTCAGATTTTGCTGTGGGAAAGCTGCTCTACCTATGGTTTCTTTCTCTCCATCACTGTCTCTTTTCAAGCAGTCTGCAACTTTTTAAACTCTGCTGGAATTCTAGCTGCATTTGAAAGTTCAGAGTAGAAAAGGTTTCTTCATCTCTTCAACGTGTTCTTCCTGCTTTCCAGATAAAAACCATCTTGAGTGGGTTCATTATTAGGGGCTACCTGGGAAAATGGACACTTTTAATCAAAACAGTCACCCTGGTTCTGGTGGTGTCTTCAGGCCTCAGCCTTGGGAAGGARGGCCCCTTAGTCCACGTGGCCTGTTGCTGCGGAAACTTCTTCAGCAGCCTTTTCTCAAAGTACAGCAAGAATGAAGGAAAGAGAAGAGAGGTGAGGTTGGCTCACATAATTCTTAATTTCCCTCTCTGGATACTCAGGATTTCAAACTACTCATGGCTTGTGTATCAACATTTGCTTTGTAGGTCCTTTCGGCTGCAGCTGCTGCAGGGGTTTCTGTCGCCTTTGGGGCTCCAATCGGAGGTGTGCTTTTTAGTCTGGAAGAGGTGAGGCCTGGCTGTTCCTTTGGTTCGATAAACGTATTTTAATTTTATACCCTTCTCCAAGATAACTCATTATTTTTCAAATATTCATATGCTTATTTTCCCTTTTAAAACAAAAATAATCTATGATTTCTAGTAATAAGAAATAACCAGATATTTTAGCGTAATCTGAGTAGCAGAAAGGCACTGCATTTCTGGAAACAAATTAGATGACCAATATGGAAATATATCCCCGTGCTGAGGTTTCTCCAGCCTTCAGCTTGCTAATGCATGGACCAAGCTGTCAAGCATTTCTTATACTCTCTAGACAGCAACTTTGGATTTAAATTTGTTGATTTTAAACTAGTTGCTACTTCTTTTCTRAAATCTGAAAATGCTTTTTCTGATACCTTTGTGAACATGTTCTGGCTGTGGTAAGGACTAGTGCTTGCAGTAAAGTCAAACGAAACAGATGGTGATGGTAGTTACAGGAAACACCCTCTGTCACACTCAGTGAAATATTTATGGTCTCTGCTTGTTTTCAGGTCAGCTACTACTTTCCTCTGAAAACCCTCTGGAGGTCATTYTTTGCTGCTCTCGTGGCTGCCTTCACGCTGAGGTCCATCAATCCTTTTGGGAACAGCCGCCTGGTGCTGTTCTACGTGGAGTACCACACCCCCTGGTACATGGCCGAGCTCTTCCCCTTCATCCTGCTCGGCGTCTTTGGGGGCCTCTGGGGCACCCTCTTCATCCGCTGCAACATCGCCTGGTGCAGGAGGCGAAAAACCACCCGGCTTGGGAAATACCCGGTGCTGGARGTGATCGTGATCACGGCCATCACCGCCATCATYGCCTACCCCAACCCCTACACGCGCCGCAGCACCAGCGAGCTCATCTCCGAGCTCTTCAACGACTGCGGCGCCCTCGAGTCCTCGCAGCTCTGCGACTACATCAACGACCCCAACATGACCCGGCCCGTGGACGACATTCCCGACAGACCCGCCGGCCCCGGCGTCTACTCTGCCATGTGGCAGCTGGCCTTGGCTTTGGTCTTTAAAATTGTCATCACCATCTTCACTTTCGGCATGAAGGTAAATYGGAGATGTCTGAGATGGGATGCCATGGGCAGCCGTGCTCAGTCTGGCAGGGCTCTCCTGCCTCCCACTTGTCCCCAACCATGGGACTGTCACTGAGGTGCTGCTGGCTCACCTGCCTGCCAGCACTTGCCCTGCTCTTCCCCGTTCTGATCATCTGCAGTTTTATTAAGTGAAAAAGAAATCTGGATGGGAATTTAAACCCGCGGTTGCCAATAAGCAATTTCAAGATGATTCCCACTGCAGCTGTTTTTTAGATCTCTCATGGATATGGGCTATTTACAATGTTGTTTGTCTTGTTGGATTAATGTCTTAATGTGCCTCAAGGTGGCTGTGCTCAGGGAAGTAATAATTTTAAATTTACTGTTTTATCCATTTAAAACATCACAAAAAATATAAAAGTAGCTGAAAAGGTCTATTTTTTAATCCTTTTAAGCACTATAGCTTGGAAGAAAAAGGGGAATGAATGAGAATACTAACAGATGTGCCATTTGAATATTCTGGATTTGCAGCTTTTTCCCTTCAACAATTCCTTCTCCCCATAAATGAGGGATGAAAGGTCTAAGACCAATTTATCCAAGCTTTCAATATATACCAAGCTGTTTGTGGTGAGCTCTATATATCTGATTAATAGAACACATAAAAAACAGGTTCTGTCTGTCTACAGCTCCCATTACCTGAACATTTATTTCTTGATCTGATGGCTGCAGACAGTGAGAAGTTTTTCKTAGTTATACATTATATTTTATACCATGCTCAAAATGAAAGTATCTCATCTTTCTCTTAAACCCTACACTTGCACTGAGGATCCATTTTTAGCCCTTCACTCTAGAGATTGATTTATGGCTGGCAGCCCATTGTTATGCTTATTCATTAAAAGCTTTGGCTCTTTATGCGACATGTGATTCTTTATTTATCCTATATATTTAAAATCCATTAGAAGCAATTCACGGTTTCTACTAGTCTATAAAAGAGCAGACAAAACAGCTTTACCCACTAAATCTAGAAGACTCAGTGAAGCTGCATCAGGAAAGTTAACACTATATGGTGGAGTTGTAGCATCTGCTGCTGTCAGCCCTTCTGGGCCATGCTGATGAGGTGATCAGTTAAGTTCYCTAGGAAGCTCGAGGTGTATTTTTAGACTTAAAAAGATGTAATAGGCTTTCATCTGTGAAAACAACCAAAGCTCCATGCAAGCCCTTGTCACAGATCTGAATTGTCTTCTCCAGCAGGAAATATATCTCCAGCTTGCTGGTACACTTGACATCAAAGAGGAAATGAACTTAGCCAAGGCAGAGTGAATTTTCATTTTCTTTTTTCCCCATCCATTCTCATTTCAATACTGTTTTTAAATGATTTGTGACTTGTCTGTGTAGCAGACAACAAAGTAATGATTCATAGTGGTTCCTGGAAAACATATTGTAAACTGAGAATTAGCTGCCTCTGAGCAGTCAGCCTCCTTTCTCTGAATTTTTATTCTTCATTTGACATTAATTTAAAATCTGATCTGATTTAGCCTGAAAAAGTAGTAATAAAACCATAAAGTGCTTCATCTGATAGAGGGTGAAATCAAGATGTTACTGTCAGTTAAGCTTATTCTCAAGCCTATGACAGAACTATCACCAGCTCCTGATTTCCTGCTGAGAAAGCAGTGAAGGCAAAGCCAGGAAAATCTTGTCTTCAAAAGCAAACTATTATTCAGAAACATTCATCTCCCTAATGCAGTGGGATGCAGCAGGTAGGAATCAGAATTTCTTTTAAAACTGCACTAATATTGCACAAATGTTACTATAAACATGTAGCCACGTAACTCAGTCACTGCAGAAAAAGGTGTCAGACCATGGGGATCAGACCTGTGGGCTGCCATGAGGCTGTGGGATCTGACTATTAATAAAAATTGTTTGATACTGGTCACTTTTTCACGTGCTCATGTGTCTGTATTTCATTGCAGATCCCTTCAGGCCTTTTTATTCCTAGCATGGCTGTTGGAGCCATGGCTGGCAGGATGGTTGGGATCGGAGTKGAGCAGCTGGCATATCACCATCATGACTGGATCATCTTCAGGAACTGGTGCAGACCTGGGGCCGACTGTGTCACACCAGGACTTTATGCTATGGTGGGAGCAGCAGCTTGCTTGGGTATGGTCCCTGCTGGTCATTGGTTGGTGTGTGAGCAGCACTGATATTTGGGGGCACGCTTAGGAGGGCTTTGTGTTCATGTTAGGTGCTRTGTTGCCATTTCTGGGTGCAACAGGAGTTGAAATCAAGATGGGCTAAAGAACAGACAGCTTTCTCTACTGGTTGCTCCAGTGATCTGCCAGAAAGGCTTGCARATGCCTACTCCTTGTAATTTGCCAGAAAGCACAGAAAAGGAAAGAAAAATTGAAGTTAGGCTGCAGGTTTCCAAGTAGGAGTGTTTTTGCTTGCGTTTTTTCCATTTGATGTAATGAAACTCATTGTAACTGGATTAAAGCTACTTACTTGTTTAGACTGTGCTCTCCGTGCAGGGAAAAAAAATCGCAGTTCTAGCTAATTTTAAGCAACACAGAGGTAAAAATTCTGGRTCTTGTTTTGGCTGTGTTTCATGCTGTGGTCAACTGAGCTGTATTTTGGTTTTCATTTTCATCATAGGCCAATATTGGATTACACTCAATCAATAGGATTTATTGGATATAACAGCAATGATCTGTTAACTATTAAAGCAAGATCATTGAATAATACCTCACATATCAAATTTCTAGCCATAGAAGCAAAAAAAAAATTACAAGCGTACTATCTGAACATGTTTTTGCCTAGTCATATCTCTCCCTTTCTGTGCTTGCATATTCTATCTCCTTTTGTTGCTGTAGTWGATATCATCATCAGTAGATGAAAAAACAGTGAAGAGGCATAACACATGATTAATGTGATTGGGTAGGTTTGAAATGAAAGATACACTCAGGGAAGATGTGGAAAAGTTTCAGATTTGGTTGCTCATATTAGAAAAGCAGGATCATTTGTGGCATCAATACAGAGGAAGGAAGGGTGGGATTTGCTTGAAAATTTAATGTCTGTAATGTCAGCACCTGATCTTAACTGTCCTGATACCCTTCACAGTCAAAACAGGAAAACGAGGTATGGGAAAGGTCAGTCTTATCTGGCAATACACGTCTAAAACCAGGCAAACAAACAGATGAATTTGGCCTCAACAGGGCCTGGTTTTACCTAGAGATTGTGAAGGCAATCTGGATCATCCCTTTGGATGTGAACACCCACAGCAGTGTAGCCACGTTAAAAAAGCTAGGATGAATCATACCGTCCAAACAAGAAAAGCACTTCCTCCTTTTGATAAATGATCTTAATGTTCATAAAAGAAATAATACACAAAAATTTGACTCTGACATTGCTGTGGTCAGCGTAGAATCATAGAAGCATAGAATATACCAGTTGGAAGGCACCCATTAGGATCATCAARTCCAAATCCKGCCTGTGCACAGGACACCCCAAAAATCACACCATGGGTCTGAGAGCATTGTCCARATGCCTGTTGACCTCTGCCAGGGTSAGTGCTGTGACCACTTCCCTGGGGAGCCTGTTCAGTGCCCAGCCMCCCTCTGGGTGAAAAACCTTTTCCTGATATCCACTCTAWACCTCTCCTGACACAAMGTCAGGCCATTCCCTCAGGTCCTGWCACTGATCACCARAGTGAAGAGATCAGTGTCTGCCCYTMTGCTTCCCCTTGTGAGAAGYTGCAGACCACAATGAGRTTTCCCCTTAGTCCCCTCCAATTTGAACAAAGTGACCTCAGCCACTCCTCAAAAGGCTCCTCTTCAGACCCTTCACCATCTTCGTGGCCCTTCTTTAGATGGTTTCTAACAGCTTAATGGCTTTTTTAATATTGTGGTACCCAAAACTGCACACAGGAGTCAAGGTGAGGATGCAATTTCTTCCTCTTTTAAAAGGTCCAAATTAAGTTGCAGTGGTTTTTAATAGCATGGTGAGACATACAGTAGAATGTCACAGCTTGTACTTTAGCTGTTTTGTACYAAAACCTATCTTGCCTGAAGTGAGAGATATGGAGTAAGTATTAAATGATTCTTACTCTGGTATTTGCTCTCAGCTTTTCACAGTCAGAAGCTTAAGGCATTCCTCAGATGAAATTCATATCTGGATCACAGTGTTAAGTAATCAACAATCTAATATTTCTGTATGCTGCTAGATAAAAAGCATMTTTTAATGACCTGTTTCTGATTTTTCTCATTTAAAATGGGGCTGTATTTTGAGGCCAAAAAATAGCAGATTTATTACATTTACCTTTTGAACAGAGGCAAAGAAATGTTACCTAATAATTCAGAGATACATACACACTTGTCCTCAGCTATATGATTATTTTTATCCTTTAATGTAAACTGAAAGAGCRAGGAGCTTGTTTGTGAAATTAATACAGAAAGACTCAATTGAAAAATACAKCTACAATGGCTGCATGCCTGGATGGCCTCAAACCAAGTTGTACACAGTTCAAACTGTATTACTGTAGTGATATCAAAAGCAAGTATTTAGGCTTTTAACATAGCTCTTGCAGTGGCCCTAAGCTTTCTAAGGCAGGATTTTGTAACCATGTTGTGCCCCAAAGATAATGCTCAGCTTCTCTTCAGTATGATTGCAATTTGTAGGTTGGTGTGAAAGCACCTCTCCATGCTCCTGCCTGCCTCAGCCATGGTACTTCACTGATTCCTGGASTCATTTTAGAGGGCTAATGGCAGGGTTCAATTTTAGTTTCTCAAGTATCCATYAAAGTTGATTTTTTTGGCATCCTTTCTGGTTTTAAATCTCTGTCCTTTGGCATTCATTGTTTGCTTTTCAATGTTAGCAACTTYGGCATGAGCAAGTTCACTCAACCTTTTTTATGAAAGTTGCAGTAGATGAAAAATACCTTTCTTTGGTGAAATAAGCCCAAAAGTATAAGGGCAAAGTACTCAGCATAAATAATTATATGCTTTTTTGAGTGTAAGGCTCAAAAATATAAACGAGCTGCTTAACATGTATCCCAGCCCTGAGTGTTTTCCTCGTTGGCAGGTGGCGTTACTCGAATGACGGTCTCTCTGGTGGTCATTATGTTTGAGCTCACTGGAGGCCTGGAGTACATCGTGCCTCTTATGGCTGCGGCTGTCACAAGCAAGTGGGTGGCAGATGCCTTTGGAAAAGAAGGGATTTATGAAGCTCACATTCATCTGAACGGATACCCCTTCCTGGATGTGAAGGATGAGTTCACGCACCGAACKCTGGCGACGGACGTGATGAGACCGMGGCGAGGTGAAGCTCCTCTGTCAGTTCTGACTCAGGACAGCATGACCGTGGAGGATGTYGAGACCCTTATCAAAGAGACCGACTACAATGGCTTCCCAGTGGTGGTTTCAAAAGACTCGGAGAGACTGATTGGGTTTGCACAGAGACGAGAGCTGATCCTTGCAATAAGTAAGTAGAATATCAGTGTGTGAAAGTTTGATTTTGAAAGGAGTTTTTTATGATTAGCATAGGTTAGCAGTGTTAATCACCTTGAAAAATGGATAAACAAGAACCAAATGTAACTTTTTCTTCAGATCTGACTTTTACTAGTTACTAAAACCTGGAAGCTTTTCTATTGCATCATACCGCCTGGTAGAATTTTGTGGGCTTGACCCTTGTGGGTTTAATTTTGCTCTCCCTCAAAACAATAAAGTAAAATTCTTCYAGAGACAACAGAGATGGCCAGAATTTTTGTCAGAACCAGATCAAAAGCCAGCACAGTGCTCAGCTTCCTTCAGTGTCCATGGGCTGCCAGAAGCARCTGGGGCAGTCATGAGCTTTTGTCACCCTGTGATGAAATAACCTGTGTTTTCTGTTGCTTTGTCTCAGATTTTCCTCACATGCAGGGTTTTAGTGCTACAGGTGGAAAGCTTYTCAGTGGGAAATGTTTTTTGGTAAAAACGGTTGAATTTTGTCTGGCATCCAGTCCGAATCCAGATCATTAAAGATTTTGACTGTCAGGGCCTTTCCTGGTTGATCTGATGACAGAGTGGGGATCCAGGTATATTGGATGAAGGCAAGTGTTCCCACCTTTTCTCTACTCAGGGCATCCAGAACTGCAGAGTTCTGCAAGGCTGTCCCAGTTCTGGCTGTCCTGTGGTGTTGAGGGCCAGCTGGACAGTCAGGCAAGATGTCATCTGGGCATGGTTTCATTGTACTTTGTAAGGGTGTGGCATGTCTGCTATATCCAAATCTCCTTGAATTAGAATTATCTTCTCTGCCTGGCCTTGTTCCCTTCCTGTTATTCAGGCCCCTTTAAAAAGCTGTTGTCTTGGATGGAAACACACATATTTTTCAGACAAGAAAATTCATAAATGGAAAATTAGGGTTATTTTTGAAGGTCACTTTCCAGTTCAATTCCCACTGAGCTAAAACAAAAATTTGAAATAAGAGTGGTCCTTAAAGCACATGTTTTAGATGTGTTTAGCCTACCTTGGGTCTATCCTTTACACTGCCCCTGCCATGTCATGGCTTTAACACTTGGTGCCTTCCTAAGTTAATAGTCTTTTGCAACTCCTTTTGAAGAAGGTATGTCAGTGGGAAAATTGCATGGACTGAAGAGGCAGAACCCTCACTTTAAAACCAGAAAGATCAGAAACTGCTTGAAGYGAGTCAAAGAACTTTGAGGAACTGAGTAATTTGATTCAGGTCATAAATGGCASTGTGGCTGAATGGTCTTGCCAGAAGATGTGAGAAAATGTCCAGCTATGAACTGACAACAAAGAAATCAGTTAAAATTAAACTCAGTAAACATTTAGATCAAAATACTTTACTGTTCAAAAATTGTTTTTTTTTATATCTTTCAGAGGAAAAAGTAGTCTCCTGATCAGTTCTAATTAAAAGCATCTTTTATAGGAAACGAGGCAGAACTTAATTTAAAATAAAATTGCTATATGCATAGACAATATATGCATTCCTAAAACCCTCAGAAATCAGTAAATTTTGGTGACCTTTTTCACCTTGGGTTGAGTGTGAGTGCTGTCATTCTGTGCCAGCACTATGATAAATGGTTAATCTTTCCAGTGTGGTTTGTGTCCTTGTGGCTTAAAACCTGGATTTAGTTTCAAAAGACACGTATATGGTTCCAGTACAGGAACTTTTTGATTGCTAATTCTTTCTCTGAAGTTGCTTTGCCTGTGGTGCAGAAGTCACTCTTTCTCATCATTAGCACAGGAGTAGCTGATGTGTTCTGAACCTCCAGCTCAGCTTGCTTCATAGTTATGGTAATGGAGCCATGAAACAAGTCTCCTTAAGCCATAAAATTTCTAACTGAGGGATAAACATCTCACATGGTGAAGCATCTCCTACTCACCTGAACCTGGGGTTCACCTGCCCAGCCTGACAGAGATTCTGGAGCTTATCTCAGAATGAGCCCCATCTSTGCAGCACTTCAGCCAGGGAATGAGGTCTTACAAAAAGCAGAGTCAGGCCCACTGCAGTGTCTCTTCTTTCACCAGTATCTCTTCTTTCATGCCATTGTGCCCTGCAGAATGCCTCCTCAGTSTGGACTAGCTCTGGTACCTCTGCATAAGAACATTTTGCACTTCATAGAGACATGGTTTCAACCAAGAATTTCAGCTTCTTTCTCAGGCCCAATTAATTGTGCATCAGCAGTATGGTGCTCCAGGAATACTCTGGGGAAGAACTCCCATTCCTTCACACATCTGACTTCTTGGATGCTGAGTCTTGCATCAAATACCTGTTCCCACACAGCTGTCTGCCCCATGATTTACCCCTACATAATTTCTTTCTAACTGAGCAGATCCCTGAGCATGCTCTAGAAATGCAGCAAATACCTGTGAAGTGAATGGMAATGCCATTTCCCATTGCTCAGAGGCATCCTCAGGTGAATTGTGTCCTTCCACTGATCTGTGTTGAACAGGTAGGCAGGTGAGGTGGCACAGTCACCCTCTGGGGATAAGTGTCTCCATTTTAGATGACACCTACTTTACAGTCTTACAGAGGGGAATATTTGGCACTGTAAAGCATTTCTTGAATYTGGCCAGCTCCAGGGACACCATGCAGAAGGCAGAGCCTTGGACAATGGCCAGGTGGCCTGAATAATATGTTTTTCCCAATGTGGAGTTGAGAGATTAGCATAGTTGATACAGGCTGTGAAATGTGAACCCCTGAATATGAGAGGCYGTTTCACATTTGGGAGAATTAATTCATTCTCTAGCTATGACAAGAGCCTTCTGCATAGATTGCTCTGTAAAACCAGACATTGTCATCCATTTGCTTTGCTCTTTCTGTTAATCTGCATCTGTTTTTCTTGCCCACTGACTGCAAAAATGATCTGTTCTTCTGTTTTACCTTTACTCCCACTCCCCTATCCAGTGAAACTGCATACAAAATCCACCATTTCTCTGATGCCACTGAATTTACTCGATAKTACTACATCATTCAGATTTCTCCAGAGAGGTGTTTGACATGGAAGAGTGAAATCATGGCTTTGGCTAATCACTGTTGTTCAGGGTCATTGCTGCCTTGGGAGCAGCARTGTGGTAACCAAACTGCTTGGCCCTATTTCTTTGGGTGCAGCTTTTGGGAAGGAAATACCTAGCTGTCAAAGGTTTTTATCAAAGGGTGGGAGTTACMTTCAGTTTGATTAATGTTACCTCTTAGCACAGATCGTATATCAAAGAACTATGCAGGCATATTCACACTTGAAATTAGATGTATGAATTGAAACAAGCTGAGACAMAACTAGCATCATTCCTGGAAATTGCAATAGGACTTGTAATATSTGGGGTGAGAAGGTTGAGGATCATRTACTGTGCTGGTAWTAGGTTTGAGCCAGCACTGCTCCAGTTCCAGAAATATTACAAGACAATCATCGTTAAATGTAAAAAAAATTGCAGCTGGAACATGTTGGAAACCATCACTGTCTACACATTACAAGTCACAGGAGCAGGTTTCTGCACTCTGATTGATGGCAGCGAGTTCCAAAAATATTTACATATGCTTTGAGTATGAGTTGCTATACCTCTCAATAACAGAAGCAACCTATGTTAATTGAAGGTAATAATTCTAACTATTTCCAAGAATTTATTTAAAAAAAAAATTAGGGGAGTTAAACCCTCAGATCCAAACACATGATATGCTTATTCTGGGGAGAGAAAAGTTGTCTGTCATTTGGAAATCTGTCTCATATGAYGTTTATGCCCTGTAGCATTGAGCAGAGATGAGGTAAACACTATAAAGAAAATAAACTATTTCAWTGGTAAGTATTCCTCTTGGAGCACACTTTGGGTAAAAGGCCTATACTGATCGTGTAAACTCCAGATGTAGTGTGATATTCACTTCATAGTTTGCTCAAAGTATTATTGATAGCTTTTGAACTTTTAAAAGTGGTCACATATGTCCTGTTTACCCCTRTATTTTGTTCCTCCCTTTAGTATTTTCCAAGTAGGATGCTAGTTTTTATTTCCTTTTTGAAATCTAGATATGCAAACAATTTAAGGCATTAAGTGTAAACCCACAAAATTTACCCTGCATGCCAGAGAGGTGTGCTGGTCTAGAACAACACTCACACTTCTCCTGGATCCCTGGAATGTTAATTTGTCTTTCCCTTTGTATTCATAAATCCATTCACCACGTCCACATTTTCCCAACTCCGCTGAAAAGTTTTGCTCCAAGCCAGCTGGGATCTTACGCAGCTGTTGACGCCACTCCTTCAGGCATGTAATAAAGTTTCTGTTGTGATTCTCACAATGGAGGAAATTACATGCAGTCGTTTGCATTTGGCAGCAATTGGATTAGTGATGTTTGTGAATGCAATGAGCTGCATATTTATTCAGAAAAGCATTATTCCAACCAAGGAAAAGGATGTGTCTGAAAAAAYAGCACTTTGCTTTAAGGAAGCAATATCTCAAGGAAATTCAAGTTTACTCAGTAACCCAAATTTCTGGGACTTTAGTATGTTAAAGAAAAAGAAACTTTTGCTTTCCAAAGGAGGGGTTTTTTTTATCATTGTCAAGTTTAATTCACTGTCTACACCAATCTTTGTGTTGTACAGAGAATGCAAGACAGCGTCAGGATGGGGTGGTGAGCAATTCCATCGTGTACTTCACTGAAGACCCCCCAGAACTGCCACCCAACAGCCCCCACCCACTGAAACTGCGGCGTATTCTCAACCTGAGCCCCTTCACTGTCACTGACCACACACCAATGGAGACTGTGGTTGACATTTTCAGAAAACTTGGACTCCGGCAGTGCCTGGTCACTCGCAGTGGGTGAGTAGTTCGCAGTCAAGTGAATATTTTAATTTTTGTTTTATTCTGTGAATGGATGAATAAGGAAACCTTGCTCATGTCTCTCCAGGGCAGCAAAAGAAGTCAGACTCTGAACCAAAATAATGCTTACAGGCTGTTATATTTCATTCTGTTCTCCCAAATCCTTAGTATATTCTCATTTAGATAAGGTAAAAATAAATGGAAAATAAACTGTTCTGACTTCTGCTATCATTCAGTTCTCAACAGAGGCAGATTTGGCAAGCAGTGTTGTTTTCAAAGAATGTGCCTGYTTCTAGACATCCAGCTAGATTAGATGCTTGTGAAGACTGATGGTGTCACTGGAGGAAAAGGAATCTGTTCAGCTTTCTCCWTTGGATAATGTAAAGCTGTATAAACCAAAGGTCCTCAAAGAACAGCTGAAGGAAGGGGACAAACATGAGATCAGGAGAATAAAAAGCTGTGGACTAGAAATAACATCCCATAGCTCCAATGGAGTTTGAGATATCTGGGCATCATGGCTATCCCAGTTTCTAGTGACAGCAGGATAGTCAAACCAGAGCCATCACTTCCAAATGTGGAAGACTAAAATTTATTCTGTTGTTAGAAAGCCTTTTTTTTAATTCGAAAGTATTGCATATAAGTTGTTACTGTCCATGCAATATCCTCAGCATTAAGAAAATAAGAACCATTATTGGGACACAGGTTCTGATTTTAGGTGCCTGGATTCAGAAATTTAGATCTTGAGTTTTAGAATYTGCATGAAATGAAAGGTGGAAAAACTATTAACAATGACATAGTTTCAAAATTCAGTGCCTAATGGTCTTCAAGGACTGGAAGTAAAAGCCCTTGAATGCTGAGGGTTATAAAATGTTTGACTCTTGGGGCCAGACATCCCATAGACCTCATCTTTCTTGACAGATATAATTCATTTAGGTTCACATWGATGAGAAATTATCATTTAAATTTGAAGGAATTATGCTGTCAGAYAGTAAGAGTTTCAGAAATCCTGTGCTTTAGCTTTGTGTATTACCAAGAACTGATGCTTTGGTTTTGTGCTGTTGGTTCTCTGTAGCCTGAGCTTAAGGAAATTTATTATTTTGTTTGTACAAAGTGTTTGTTGCTGCAGCTCCTCTCAGTTATGTTACCAGCAAAATGAGATTACAAGCCAATGTATTTYACTTAATTATCATGGCTGGGGTAGTAGAAATACATGAGAATATTTGTATARAAAGATAATAATTGGAGAATGGATGAGATGGACAGTACTGTATGGAAGCACTCACAAAATATCCCTGCAGCTGAACAGGGAAAAARCCTGGATGATATATGAGATGATTGTTGACCTTTTATTTCCTTTTCTCCTATAGGAGGCTGCTGGGTATCATAACTAAAAAGGATGTATTAAGACATATGGCTCAAATGGCAAACCAGGACCCTGAATCTATCATGTTTAACTAGACTGGTAAAGAAGAAGAAAGTAACCCCAAAGGAATCCCTTCTAGATTAACACAAAGGCTGTGTTTGGTGTTTCATCTTGCTTAAAGAGAAAAATGTATGTGAGGAATGGCCTGATATCCTCTGACAGAGGGAGTGGATGCAGGACAGCACTTATTCCATGAGGAAGGCAGTTCAGAAGCTCTGAGCAGCTGCAGACATGAAGTGTTTCCCTAATGAGATTCCCAACAGCTGAGTTGGAGTGCTGGTGGGTGTCAGTGATGCAGTGCTTGGGGACAAAGAGCCAGGAGCRCCAGAGGGAGCCATCAAGGTCACAGTAACTCCTGAGGTGTGAGGAGCAGCAGACACTGTTTATGTACAAGCTGCTGAGAGACACGAAGGTTTGTGTTCCAAGCCACAGAGTGTAGATGAGTAATGTCAGTTGCTTTTGTTACTGGAATCATGGCTGTTTGTTTGCTACTGAATTATACCATTTTCATAACAGACAACAATTGTCATATTTTTAAACAAAAGATTTTGTCATCTTCATTTATTTTGTAAATGTTTAGTGAATCAAGACTGGAGTTAAGTCTTAAGAAAGGAGTAAGAGTATTCCTCAACTCAATTTAAAATGTAGTGCCCCTTGCTCCTTGCTTTAGTCTTTTGAATTTTATACTGCTTAGCATTTCTGTCAACCAGCTTCCCCTTATTAATGTTGAAATGGGATTTATTTGTAAGAATTTATTATCTCTCTATGCAATTTTGCATACAAGTACTGTAAAATTTGGTATTTTGTGGTTTGCTGTGGTAACTGGAAAAAACATAGAAGCCCATGAAATAGTTTTCAAAAGCACTAATAGGACAGTGTCATCCATCTCTCATCAGTGTTAGTGACAAGAGACTGAATCCCTCACCTGTCTTCCCTTGTGTACATCACTCTTTTTCACACACGTATGAAGCTCTGCATTGATTCTTGCTTCTCCACTTAGGTCCTTTTKGTAATTGCTCTTTCTTGGCATTTATCTGCACCTGTCAAGAAATTGCTGAAATTAATTTAATAGTCATAGACACTTATTCTGTAATAGATCTASTTTTTATGCACCTGTCAGTCATAGGACTGTGGAATCCCTCTCCACAACACTGTGTCTGGATAAGATCAGAGGGACTGAGAATGCAAATATCATAGGAAAGCTTTAAATATTTATCTGTTTGCACCAGGAATACAAGATTTAACTGACCTTGGTAGAGACCTCTAAGTCACTCAGGTAAAAATGCTAAATTTTCCTAAGCACTTGTTCTGGTCCTGTGCAAGATGCAGAGGGTCAATCCTTTAGTCAATGTTGCTACCAGTAACAGAATACCAAATAATACCAAATTGTACTCTCTGTAACACACAATTCAAACTGCCCAGTGTTTGCTTTATAGATGCAAACTTAAAGAATGGGGGAAGGTTACATCCTAATTTAGATGCCCTGAATCCCCTGCAGACCTCCTGCTCCCTTCATTTAGGCATCTAAGAGCTCTGTTATTTTTGTTCAGATTCACACAGATGGGCCTCATGGACTGAAATGAGAGGTGTCCTGTCATGCAGAACAGCCTGTTGYTTACTCCAGCCCAAACCCAGGCAATAACCAGTGAGCATGGTTATTGTGAGACAGCTCAGGTGCACCCTGAGTTAGATGTTCAAGTTGTATGTCACAAATTCCTCCTCTTATCTGCAGTGACCCTGCTTCCTTCTGGCATGTGTTCCACTGCATTCACACAGAATGTGGCTCGAATTGCTGAATTGAAAAGAAACGGAAGTAAAGGGATAATTTTAATCTGCTGAGTACCCCACTKAACAATGGTGTTTGCAAAAGACTGACATAAATATATGTAGCTTTGGCCAAAGCCCATAAATATTTYAGCTTATACTTTTTGTTAACTGAACAGCTGCAGTACAATGTATTATTAAAGGGACATTGTTAAAACTATGTAAACTATAGGAATGAGCAAYCCCTTTCTTCTGAAAATAGGAAATACAACATAATATGGTTTTTTCTTACGTTGTTCTGTGAAGCTTTCTGCAGCCAAAGCCATAAAAAACCAACCAAGTCAACATCAAAGCTCGTAAACCCTGTATTCCCTCATTTGAACRGAGATGCCATCATAAAATCTATTCATTCCCACAACTAAATCCAAGTGGGGCTTTATACAATGTCAATTTCTACCCATAACTTCTAGAATCTAGGGGATTTGGACTAAGCTAAATAGGCTGACTTTTGAGAGCAGTCTCATTCTTGGATTAAAACTGTATGACCATGTTCTACTTTCCATGTTTGTTAACAGGAACCAATGTAGTGTATCAACACTGAGAAACATYCATTTTCTGAGAAAAAGACATGGAGTTGTCTAACTGAAATTAATCTGGCTATGAATACAAATTYACCTGTTTGTTGGCTTGGATTATCAGGTTAAACACAGTCTGTGGTTATGCATAGGCATAAGCTTGTGTGGTTAATTACCATTACTACCCAGAGGCCTGATTTACTGAAACCAACAATCACCCCTGTGATAGCGTGTTACCTTGTCTTATTAGACTGCCTAGGAACAGCCCTCGGGCCTTAAAAACAGRATCCAAAACCCAACATGGTGATTTGTAACAAACAGCAACAAAAGGAATTGAGAGTTATGTAGTTGTTGTGAGCACAGTTTGACCCTGGACCATCACCCAAGTAAAAGGCAGGTAAATGGATGTACAGCTCACTTCTACCAAACACATTCCTTTCTGGATGGAAAGCTTTAAACACATAAGAGGTCAAGGGGAAAACCTTTGGACATGTAACCATGTCGTGCTGTTCCTTTTCCAGTGTCTGTTTAAAATATGTTAAACCCTTTAGAGCAGGGGCTGCTCTCTGGCTGTCCAGAAATGGCACACTCATGGCTAACCTCAGCTCTTGGTGTTGGCATCAAGGCTGAGGCTAATGCTACAATGACACAGAGGGCTTTGAAACAGGACAGACTTAGCTAATTAGAAAACTTCCTCCATGCTACAGCYTTCATTGCTCTTCACATTGGTATCTGAAAGGGAACGCCCTTAATATAGATTGATAACATGCTTTTCTCAAAAAAATGCAGTGATGTAATGATTTAATTTATTTCTCCATAACAAACCCATTATCAGTCACTGTTTTCCATCTGTGTTCCAAAATTTGTCTCAGAATAGACTGAATAGACTCCAAGAGGCATAGATCTCAGCCTTAACTATTTATTTGAATTTAATTAAGCTCAAGATAGTCACGTAGCRTTATCAATATGAGTTACATAAGTACTTTAGTATATACTGCTGACTTTATGCAACCTCAGTTCAGTCCTTGTGTTCAAGCAGCTGGCCTTCAAAAATGTCCAACTAAACTAAACGAGAATAAAAATCTTTGAATGATGCAGGTTCAGTATTTTACCTTTGTTTTGCATGAACTGTATYCAGTTGCATTCAGCCTCTGATGTGTACTTGAAGCAATCTGCACCAGAAAGTTCAATAATAAAGTACAGAACAYGGATGACATTAGACAGACCCTTTGGCTGTCCCAGTGATACTAATTATTAATTCTTATGCTTTGAAGAAGCAGAAAAAGAATGTTTCAGAATTACTGGAGGCTCACTGATTCTGTGTTGGAATGACACTATATTTATGACTATAGTTTTGCTTCAGTTCTGTTTGTTGGTTTGTTTTTTTTTAATCGTAGAAAACAGTGTATATGTTGCACCTTATAAAAAAAAATGTTTGGACTCTATTTTTTAAATAAAACTGACAGTGCTGAAAACATTTCTTGGACATCTTATTATAAGAGAAGTATTTAATGTAATGTCTCTGTATTATTTTTGTGTTTCCTTTTCTCACTTATAGGGATAACTCAAGCCTGATGAATGATCTAGGATATCTGATTCAGTTATGTGCTACTTAATAGTAAATAGGGAGTTAGTAAAGTGCATGTACTGAACTTAGAGAATCAGCCTTGACAGCTGGCTATTTTATTTTCAGAGAAAAGTGTTTTTTCTTTTGCCTCATAAATACAATAGAAAACTAAAAAGAGAAGAAAATAGATTTATCTAACCAGGTTGTTCTGTCTCCAATAATCATGAAACATCTTTAAAACTAGATGTTGCAAAGCCCCTATGATATTGTTTTTGTATATATTTTTCAGTTGCACTTTAATTCAGAGCTAAGATAAAAGTCTGAAAATGACAGGTTCAATCATCCCCATTTAATTGGATGAAGCATACTCTAAATCTCTTTCAGAGGCTTAATTCTAGGTAGGAGCAAAGAATATATGCTTGATCCTGATCAACATACTAACTAAAACTGATATACCATCAATATCCTGGTTCAAGTTAAATTGCTGATTTTGGAAGCTGGTGGTGGGGGTCCCATAGCCTTCAGCTCATTCCATGGATTGCTGTCCCCAAAATACACACCAGGAAGCCAGGAGCCATCAAGCACACAGCAACTTTAATAAGTAGCAATAGTTCCTGTAGTTTGTGTTTGGTCACGGGGGTCTGAACTTTAGACCTGCYTGTCATCACTTGTGATGGCGCAGCTGGGAAATGGAATAGAAAATGTTGAGGRGAATTCAGCGCCGCCCTGGTGCAGCTGTGCTCGGCATATCCCGGCCTGTTCTCTGTTCCTCCAAACCAAGGAGCCGAGTAAGGAAGTGTTTAACCAAGTTACCATCCCTGTACCTCCCTGCTCCTTTTGGGTCAGCTCTTCCTCCAAGTGTATTTCCTACAAGCTGTATTATTGCCTGGTGCYGTTCTGCTCCTCTGCTCCAAATGTGATCTGGTTCCAGCTCCTCTCTGCTGTGGTGGCCCACTGAGCACAATCTTAGCRACACAGTATCCCAAATAAGAAAGGTGCATGGTCTATCCCTGTATCTTTCCTGCAGTGTCAAGAGGGCCCCGTGGTTGTCCTTACATTTAGATTTTCTAGGAGCTTCAAAGAGAAGATATTATCAGTTATAAGATGCTCAAGTACTGGAGGACACTTGAGAGAGGCCAAGGTTCTCATGTGATGAGGAGAGCGCCACACAGGCGCTCTGTGCTGCCCCTGAACCAGCGGATGACATTGTGGGTACACATGCAACATGCTGGGGCTTTTAGTTTAAAGACAGCAGATTTAGGATATTAAGAAATTCTTTACCTTGAGGGTAGTGAGGCATTGGAACAGGTTTCCCGGAGATGTGTGGATGCCCCATCACTGGAAGTGTTCAAGGCCTGGTTAAATGGGACTTGGAGCAGTCTGGTCTAGGGGAAGTGTCCCTGCCACGCCAGGCGGGGTGGAACGAGATGGTCTTTAAGGTCCCTTCCAGCCCAAACCATTCTGTGATTCTGTGATTCTGTGATTCCATTCTGTGATTCTGTGATTCCATTCTGTGCTGCACCAAATGCTCGGGGTATTTAGCGATCCACTGCTCCAGGCTCTAAATCCAGCTGCAGTGTTTATTAACCAGCGTTGGGACAATGAGCAGGGATTGAACAGCTCCGGTGRGTTGGAGCCGCGGTCCCACTAGGTGGCAATCCTGTCCTCGGCATGGCAGCGCCACCAGCCCAGCGCCACCAGCCCTGCTCGGGGTGACAGAGGCCACCTCGGTGTCCTTTCTGCGCGCTGACTTCTGATTCTTGCAGGAATCAAAGTTCTACAATTGCTTGCTCTAAATGTATAATTTGCCTCATGAATTTGCTTCTATATCCCAATTAAAAGCTATTTTTTAAAAAAATGTATTTATTTATGTATTTATTAATTTTAGCTAGGTACATTCTGGCGGGAAAGGGAGAAAAAGGAAAGAAACCTTTTCCTTTGTTTCAAGTATTTGGCAGTGCTAAAGCACAACTGTCTGCTTTGGCTCCTTAAACCACATATCACATCTGTAAAAACATAGTGGCAAAAGGAGGAAAAAATAATCTGCAATGCTTTCCTGGTGGTTTCTGTGAGGCTTTCATGTAACCAATACATTTTCATCAATTATGCATTTAGGTCACAGGAAGAGTTGGTTGAAGGAATTCCTTTGCCGTTTCAAAGTCGCTGTCAGGAAGAAAATATAGCCAAGCTGATGGAGCTAGAAGAAACACAGTTTTGTTCGTCTGACCTGATATTTTTCTTCTCCACTTTCTTTACCATAATTCCTATTTGCATAAGTATGTCCGTCAGCAAAGCAATATCTGTTGCTTATTGGCAATGCACAGAGGGAATTAGGGAATGCACAGAGGCCCTTAGAGCATGGAAAAGTCTTATTTTGCAATGGCAATTCTGAAACATGTTATTGTTGATGTTGCTTACATAAAACAACGCTGGAGAATTGAGTAAAATGCCTTCCCTATAAAACATTTGGTCAGATCTGGAAAACAGCATACTCTCCTTGGTGGGCAGTATTACCATGTGTAACCTTTAGACTTCTGTGCAATTTACAACCCCAAGTTACATGCTTAAATATCCTTTTAAAAATATAATGAGAATTAAGTGCTGAGGAACAGGTTTTGCAGTAGCTACCACACAGAACAGGCAACAGCTGATGTTAGCTACTGAAAAATGCCAGAGAAGACCTTTAGATAATCACAGAAGTGTCAGAGTACTTTCTTTTTCTCTTGTGAAAAATGCCTGAGARCTTGTGGAAATGCATCCTACATGTGCTTAGAAAGTTGAGCAGGAAACAGAAAATCAAGGGTCATGGCTTTCCACTCCTACACCTGACACCATCCTGCAAACTCTGTCAAAATTAAAATGTAAAGGTAGAAGGGAGAAGAGAGAGAATGCTGCAACAGGAAGAAGAAATCGCTGCATTCCCACTCCTTTTCCCAGCTCTGCTTTATGTATTTTATTTGCTTTTCTCAAATGTACAATATATYACCAGGCTTGGGAACAGGGACAAGATGGAAGTCTCTCACTTTGGAAGTAAATGCCACAGCAGTTAGGGTGGAGATTTTCCCTGTGCATACTGTGGCCCAGCATCACGCATTCCTGTGGCCCAGCTTCAGCAGGGAAGGCAAAGACTGTTTTTCTCTCTGTTCTTTCCTAACCTGAAGATCAAGGCTGCAGACTGAGGAGACCTTAGAGCCAGGTGATGCTTTTCCAGGGCATCACTTGTTCCTTGGGTCATATTCCGAGTATGCCTCTTTAATCCAGAGCAATTTTTATTCATTTGTTTTCATTTTGGAAGCAAAGATCTGAGAACTACTTCAAAGGTTAAATTTAGCATATTTGTTCTATACATGCATAATCATTTCAGATATTTAAGTTGATTCTGAAAATAGTCTCCCCAGTAAGAAGAAAACCTCCTGTCCTAAAAGGAAAAAAAAAAAAGTTAATTTTTCCTATAATTAAGGCTACACATGCAAAAGTTAGCAGTTTTCCTATGTTTATGAAATAAATCTGTCCTTTGAGACAGGGCATTTGGAGACAGGCCTCTTTCATGCCTTCTCTTGGAGGTGTCCTACTTTCCACAAACACTGAGTATGCATTTCACAGCATGAGTGTGACTTAAGCATTGGAAAGGGCTGCCAAGGAAAGTGRTGGAGGCACCACCCCTGGAAGTGTTAAGAAATTACTGGATGTGGCACTTAGTTYTRTGGKTTAGTGGACATGGTGGTGGTGTTYAGTCAAAAGCTGGACTCCATGATCTTGSAGGTCTTTTCCAATCTTAATGATTTTGTGATTCTGGAGAAACCTCTAGGACTTCTATCTAAAGCCTCTGGTTCTGCTGCTTCCTGGATTTCTATAGTAAATTAATWGTCAGTACTGACCAGTAAGAATGAAAAAAAAAACAACCCAAAAGTTTCCCTGATACCATCTGCTAATCCTGGTATTCTTTTGAGAATGACCCCTAAATCACTGGGCTGCTGACTAGCAYTAAAAAGAAAAACTGGCATTTCCGAGAGTAAAAGCCTTCATTTCCTTTACTTTYCTTGCAAATACAATAAAGTGGATCATGCTGAAGGAAAGAAAATCTTTCTGTGACTTTTTTGTGAGGAAAAAGTGCTCCAAAATATTGCAGTCTCTCTCCACCCAAGAATGTAGTTTTATTGCTCAGGCAAAGGCATAAATCATTTCTACAGCCCCTCTTAACCCCTTGCAGGCACTTAGACTCAGATCTTACCATTTCTTCCAAGGCTGTACCTAACTAAATTGTGGGAATGAAGTCCTGTCCTTTGTTAGAGTAAATACTAAGCCATCCATTTACTTTGTGGGGCATAAGATTTACAGCCTGTTTATGAAAGATAAGAAAAATCAGGCTTTGAAATTCCCACTGACAAATTCTGCAGCAGTGGAAATATTAGCTTTTCTCTTCTACTTATTCACACTAGGAATTAATTCTGGTTTACTTTGCYCTAAACCCTGTTTACTTTCTGTTTTCCAGCATTGCTATCAGCTAGAAATTACCTTTCACCTTAGAAATGTATTTTTTTCTATTTCTATGCAATAGTATATATTAAAGTGTGTTAAGTGCTTTTAAGCCATAGACTGGCAGGTGCTATATAAATATTTGTCTTTGTTATGATTGCCTAAAGCAGAAGACTCAGAGGTATATGAAAGAAAAAAATAAAATAGCCCCAACTTCTACCCTTAGATTTTACATTTATTTCATAATCAGTTCAGAAAAAAAATCTCTCACAGAAAGAAAATATTTAAATTGCCTTGCAGCACAAAACAAGGATAATTTCATTCATGTTAAATTCCAAGATTTACACTCCCTGGTGTTTTCATTTTGAAATGACCTTCAAAACAGTTTACCCCAAAAAGTGTAACTGAAGGGTTTCATCAACAAAATACCCTTTTTTATTTTCTTCTTTGCAATCAGTCCATATTCTTTCTTGCTTTTGTTGAAGTGGTGTTTATTCAGACTATTTGAGCTGGTGGGATGGTGGAAATGGGAAGGATGTCTGTCTTTGGGAAAAAAGTCTGTGTGACATCCAGCAGAATGTGTGTTTGCTGGACTGTTCTTGTACTATTGTTCCRGGACCACAAAGGTTTACTTAAAAAACCAAAAGTTTTCAGAGAGGCCAGGTGCCTTATATTATATGCTTGAGTGTTCCTTCCTGACTGAGTTGCTTTTCCCATTAGAGTTTTCTGTCCCATTCCCATTTGAGGTTTSTTTCCTGTTCCTTTTCATTTCACCTTAGCTTTTCATGCAATGACATCCAAATAGAAGGAGACAGTCATTGCTATGGTTTTCTCTCTAAAACTGAACTTCCTGGCTTTTATGGCTCATAATCAATCCCATAATGTCCTGTGATTTCTACGAATGAGTGTCAAGAAGTAAAAGGGAGTTTATTTTGCCTGTATGCAGACAGGCCAACTTTCACACATTAGGTGCAGCAACTAATCACCCACAACATTTCCTAAAGTTTAYGGTGCTGGCAGACAGCTGTTTTTGTTCCAATATGATGTTTCTCTGCAGACTCCTGCTGCCAGCAGTGTCTCARCCACTTTACTCGTGCTCCACACACCGCACATCCTGGACTACAGCWTTTAAAGCTCCTTTCTGCTTTATACAAACAAAGGCAAACTAGTCTGCCAACAAATACTAAAGGAGACAGACGTATTGTTGCTGTAGCCATATGCTCTGTGAAAGGGAATTTTCAGTTACCAACACCTAGAGCTGAAAGAACAAAATGATAGTATGTAGGCATGCATCCCAGGTCCCTCAATAAGGATTTTAGCTTTATATTCTGTGTTGGTTTTTTTTTTCCCTTTTTCAATCTTAGCCCTTGAAGGGATGAAAATTCACTGAATCTATTGCTCATGATATAGGAATTTAAAAAATAGTTACCTATATTTTCTGAAAGTTAACCAATGTTACTGTAAATGCATTTGACCCACATATGTTACAAAAGTATAGAAGTTGGGCCTTGCCTAAGCAATTGATAACAATATTTAATAGGTTTTTAGCATTTGACTTGAATAATGTGTAGCTTAAGAGACTGAGGAAAGCATTCATTTGATCTCTGCAAAGCTTTGTCTATAATCTCCTCTCTGCAAACTTTTTCTGATGCTTCTTGTCTTCAAAGACTTGGAAAGTGTGTCCTTGAAGCTGAGAATATACCCCACTGACAGTCCAAGTGTCTGCCTTTAAACAGAACTGGTGTTGAAAATTGGCATCTTAGGCTATGGTGAGCATGAGGTTGAGCCTGCAAACACTGGTCAGCCTGAAGATAAAAACTATCTAGAAAAGAAATATGCAAAAACATTAACACATTCAGCAGGTCTCTGAGTGGCAGTCAATTACTAAATACAGRAGAAGAAACAAGTGGATTGAGGAAGGAGAAAAATTCCCTTTAATCAAACCATTAAACAATCATCAGCTAATGAGGTGTAAAAATCTGAACATTTGAAGTAGATTCACTTTCCTTCTCTCCCACTGATACAGATGCATTTGCAATCATGTATATTTGTTCACTACAGTCATGCTGGTTTTAACTTCCATCTAATGATTATTTATATGATAATAGTTTCTAGGAGCCCGGTCACAGACCAGAAGGCTGCTGTGCTAAATGTAAAACACTTGCAAAAAAATGTATTGAACCACAAAGATGATAGGAAATCCACCCAGTAAATTCAGTGCTGGTTTTGCAGTTGGTTTTACCATGCTTCACATTAATCTTCTACAAAAAAAAGACAGTAGCAAGCATAATTTGCTAAAAATCAGAACCCCTTGGTCTTAAACTATGCATGACTTGCCAGAGAATCTAAGTGCAAGTCACATTTTAAAATTCATTGAAAAGTTAAAGTATTTTGTTAGMAACCTTACAACCACAGGTTCAATAAGTAATGGGTGAAGGCATTACTTTATTTGTCTTTTATGTGAGCAATTGTGATGACATGAAAAAAWGAACAAGTCCCTAATGCAGGAATTTGAGTGAAATTCTGTGAGTCCTCCATTATACAAGAGCTTGATCTTGTCAGTTATAATGGCCTCGTGTTACATCTAAGGGACATAGATTTAAAGAAACTGAAATAAATGAATAAATAATGCTTCTTTTGGAAAGTACCTAATGCACAAAAGAAAACATCGTCCCAAAAGACACCAGAAAGCACTTTTCTCAAATGGGAAAGAGCTGCTTGACTCTTGCAGAGCTGTTTAAAGGACTGTCAGACCTTATTTAACCAGATGTCAAGGGATGTCCTTCCTCYAGGGAAGTTTAGATTGGMTATTAGGARATATCACAGAAGGRGTAACTAGGCATTGGAACAGTCTGCCTAGGGAAATTTTGGAATCAGTATCCCTGGAAATGTTCAAAAGCCATGTGGATGTAGCACCTGGGGCATGGTTTAGTGGTGARCTTGTCMGTGCTGGGTTAACAGCTGGACTCAAGGGCCTTAGRGGTCTTGTCCAACCCAAAGGATTCTGTTTCTTCAGGTGGTGTCTCCGATGACTCAAGGCACCGGCATAGCTTTTGCCATGCTCCTTTCCATGACATTGGAATTACTGTGACCAGACAATATCCTCTGCCTCAGTTGGAGAACAGCCTTTGGTCCCAGCATCACCCAGCACAATGTGGTGTTATGGYGCTGAAGGGTTTGATAATCAGGAAGGGAAGAGGATACATCATGGACATGTTGTGCTGCTGGGTCACAGGGCACGGTTTAACCACATTGTAGGTGCGAGGCTGGCTGAGTACAGCAGGCACTGGAAACCACCTTGGCATCAGCTAGATTCCTGTGAAATGCTTTAGATGTGTTCCTGCTGGGACCAGTACCTAGTGGCTTGTTTTAGGATTCAGGCTGCATTAGGCAGAGCATCACTCTGAACCCCAAAGAGGGGTATCCCCTCCAAGAAGCCCAGCAAGCGCAGCCTCAGCAGAACTCTGCTGGGTGTGATCTGTCTGTGCCCCACTCCTGTGCTTCCTTTTCAGCCAGCGGGCAGATTTCCCCCTGCCCAGAGGAAAGCAAACATCTCCAGTGCTGCTGCTTCTGAAATCTCAGGTTCCCTGCAGTTAGCTGTCTGCCTGAGGAAGGTCAGTGTGGCCAGTGCCTCAGCAGTGGAAACATGGGCTCAGAAATAAAGACAAGAGTGAAGCTGGGGCCCTCCCATGGGGCCACAGAGAAACATCCATCCTCTGGACTGGCACAAAGCAGGACAGGGAACCCTCGAGAGGCAGCTGTTTGGATCCTTCACGTCAGGCCCTGACCTGGGCATGCCTGCACTCCTGGGATCCTCTGGCCATCAGAAACACAGCAAGCCTCTCCTCTGAGCTATCTGCTGGATGCTGTGCTGTTTGCACTGGCTGCCTGGGGAGCCAGCATCCCCTGTCTGGAAACATAAAGGTCTTAAATTGCCTTAAGTAGATCGTGTGAGAGACTCCCTCCTCTGCTCCCCTGCCTCAGAGGGCTGGCAATTGGTGSTAACACACGCAGGTGAGAGGAGAACAAAGGAAATCTCCTTTATTTCTGGGAGAAGGAATAGAATGCTCTATTTTTCTTTTAAAGTACGCAGGATTACTGATTCATTTATTCACAGCACTTGGGTTTTAATCTGTCAGGGAATAATGACCCATTATTTTATACTTATGGGAAATGACACTTTCTAGTACCTGGTATTTGCAGCTGTCAAATTATATATGTCAGCATCTGTCACTCTCCAGCTTTACTTAACGAATGASTTTTGCATATCCCAATGAGCTTCTACTAGAATGGAGAAAAATATKAACACCTCTTCTGGCAACTGTACAGACTGACTGCTTTTTTGGCATATTCACTTCTCTTCCGTATAGTCTTACCACATACAGCCTAGGCTGCATTGTCTCAAAGGTTCTAACAGCCCTATTAAATACAGTAACACACATATTTCTGCTTGAATGGACAGTCTTCCTTTTCTGATTCAACTGACTTAATGAAAAATGAAAATGACAGCATTAAATCACAGAGAATCACAGAGTAGTGAGGGCTGGAAGGGAGCTCTGAAGATGATCTAGTCCAACTACCCTCAAAGCAAGGTCACCTAGAGCAGGTGCCACAGGAACATGTCCAGGCGGGTTTTAAATGTCTCCAAAGAGGGATATTCTATGTCCTGCCTGGGCAGCCTGTTCCAGTGATCGCTCACCTTCAATATAAAGAAGTTCTTCCTCACATTGGGGTGAAACCTCTGTGGTTTAGTTGATGGCCGTTGCTCCTTGTCCTCTCTGGGCACCACTGAAGAGTCTGGCATTCTCTTGGCATGCACCTATGAGAAATTTATATGCATTAATGAGATCTCTCAGTCTTTTCTCTTCCAGATTAAACAGGCCCAGCTCCCTTAATCTCCCCTCAAGGGAGTTGCTCCAGAGCTCTGTGAGTCTTTGCTGGGCTCTCTCCCATAGCTCCTGGACATTACTTGGAGTATCCAATTTATAGCTGATTCATACACAGAGGCAAGACCCTTCTTTGGTAGATATTCTTTACACAAGCTCACAGAAAGAACATTTTGCTCTTTTTTTGAAAAAGAAGCCTTAATATTTTTTCTGTATTGCATACTGATACCTACTTTATAAACAACTTATCTGCTGCAACATAGAACAGTTTACCAGACACCTACCAACACCAAGAGGGCAAGCACCATTAGCACACAGGAACAACTTTGCTTTTAAGGCCCACTGCATCACTGTGATTTAAGTAAAACAAAAAAGACAGAAGCCAGACAAGTCAAAGAGCAAGGAATAGGTGATGCTGCTCCAGGGAGGAAGTATGTTTTTGCTATATTAGAAGGCATGTTAGTTGGTTGTTTTTTTTGTTTTTTTGGTTTTTTTTTTGGTTTTTTTTTTGTTTTTTGGTTGTTTTTTGTTTGTTTGTTTGTTTGTTTGTTTGTTTTTCCATATAAGAGAAACTCCAATAGCAGCTCATGTTCTTACCTAATGAGCTTTCCAGGATTACCAGGCATTTTGGGTTCTTCATGCAATCCAATGGCAGGACCCTGGACCTGTCTTAGAGACACAAATCTACCCTCAGCTAGAAAATTTGAAAGGGAAAACATATGGGGCTTTGGTCTAGGCCCTTTGCTGCAGGATGGACCGTAAYCTGACACCTTGATTTTAGGGAAGGTGACTGTGGTGCATTGAAGAAACTGTATTTTTTAGTTTTGGGTTCTGTGCATTCTGACACGGTGCGTTAACATTTTTCCCTGCAAAATCTGTGAGGGAGAAGTGTCATTTCCTCGAGCGAGTCATGCAGAGGAAAATTCCTGCTGAGCTTTCATGTCCAGACACAGCTGCTCCTTGTATCAGATACAAAAACTAGATATTTCAGAGTCAGAGCCTCTACATTTTAAAGAGGATCAATCCTGTCTGCTGGAATTTGCCACCTCTGATGCATGGCCAAATCTCAGTCCTGTTGGCACTTCACAAGTCTGTGAGTCCATGTGTATTCCATGACTAAACACGTGGAARTGCTGGAGACCAGGCTGGATGGAGCCCTGAGCAGCCTGGTGTAGTGAARGGAGTTCCTGCCCATTCCAGGGRCAYTGGAACCAGGTGATCTTTAAGGGCCCTTCCAATCCAAACCATTCTGTGATTCYWTGAYTSAAACACTGAGTTAGCAACGAGTAGGACCGATCTGCCAGAAGCATATTCCCACCTTGCTTTCTGCTTAGACCTACTTTTCCACAGTTCAAGCAGATAAAAATGGATGCACCACAAAGGGGTGAAAGTTACTGAACCTTTCCTTACACCGAATGGAACTTCATATCAGCACAGTTGAGTCCTGAAGATTTCACGAAGTTTTCTGCTGATCAAAGTGGAGGATGCCACCCACAGGCAAGAGAAATCCCTACAGACAATTGAGACGTGAAGGGTGAGGCAGTGAAACTCATCATCCTGCATAAAGTTCTAGAAACAAAAGCTGGCTCYTAATTCCAGTTTACTCATACCCACAAACATCTGTGTCATTACACAATACATTTAATCACGGAAATCATCTAAGTTGTTCCCTTGGTCATACCATTTCAATAATTGAGCAGAAAATCAGGCCTGATATRTTTCTTTCCCCGTAGTATTACATATGAAACAATATATGTCTGTGAACTAATAGCCAAAATGGAAAGCCAAGATGAAGACAGAGCAATACTACAAAGGAAAATAAATCATTGATGTCATGAGTTCACTGAGTTCTGCTATTAAAAAAGGAAAATTATTTTCTGAAATTCTTCTTCTGTTGTTTCCCTGACCAAAGTTGATTATCAGATTCAAACCGGATATATGAAATTCCTTTATATCCTGAAAGTCAAATTTTCAGCAAAATTGCTATTCTTAAATAGCATGTCTTGKACTACTTAAGGTCTCCTAGACTTGTCTGATATGCCCTAATGACATTGATTCTGTTGTTGCAGAGACTGATTCACAAAATTTTTTTCATAAGCCCTTCATTTATGATTGTATTGACAAAAGAATAAAAAAAAAAAAGAAAAAAAAATGACCAGTGATTGGAACATATCTTGGCAATATTCCAGATGTTAGCCATGGGATTAATCATACTAAACAGATATCTGCTCTGTAGATGTCTTCTCTCTCTCAACTAATCATCTTTGGCTTCCTCAGTAGGGAAATGAATAGGGGCATGACAGCACAACCCATCTCATCCTAAAGGCAGCACCCAGAACATGTATCCAGTGAATCTCACCACACAGCTAATTCTCTCTGATAATGAAGGAAGAAACAGGGAGTAATGAGATGAGCTGTAATCATCAATGGGACAGAAATCTAAAGTAAACTCAGAGGAATTCTGTGATCAGAAAATACAAAGATTAATGTGAATCAGGTTGCCCTCAGGTTTATAGGATTTCAGCTCTGTACTTACATGGAAACCTGAGTGCTCACTGCTCCTTTTTATGGAACACTGTATGAAGCAGAGATTATTTGAGCAGTGTGTTCAACAGGGAATAACAAAGTTTACTAGATCAACAAAAATAATTAACAAGAAATCTCAATGACAAAGTTGAGTGTGTGGATAGTTGATCTCAGTTGGCAAAGRCTCAAATTAAAGCAGTGAAATCACTGATAGTAAAACCATGAAATCAGAGCCACTGACCTGAAGCACAGGCTAGACCTAGCATGACAATATTTTTACTCTTGTAAAATGCTTAAAGAYAGTCTTTCCTGTTTTAGCCATTTGGACATTAATTCACTATGTTTTAGTGTGCCTACAAAACCTTTTTCAATTGGGCAAATCACCAAAGTAAAATATAAACCGGTGGTGAACTAATGTAGTTTGTGTGGCATTAAAGAAAATGCATGATAAATTTTTGATTTTAAATACAATAAATCAGTCATTTAAATTTAATATAAGCCGCATAATTTAATTCTGCTTCATTAGCCTATATAAACACAATAAAATCTGTCAAATACAAACAAAGGGCCTCCTAGAGGTGATACTTTAATTGTAATAAAACTGTCATCTAGATTAAGAGGCCAGCTGAACAATTAATTTCTTCATAGAAGTTAACACTGTTCTAGAAAATGAGCTTTAGCTTTAATTTCTCCTGATGCCTTCATGCTCAGGAAACAAGAAATTTGCTTGCAGTAGAAGGCAGAAACAATCTGCTCCATAGCCCTAGCACACATCAGAAGAAAAAGATGGTGGGGGGAAGGTCTGGGTTATAGCATGAAGTTCTGCCTCTGCTGCTTCCCTTAGAGGATTACATTTAACATAAATGGGCCTTTAGATTAGAGGTGGGATTTATGGGAAGACCTTTTAAACCAGTCAAGCATCATCCAATAGGCTTTAGCCAGGTAGGAAGAGGGGTTTTCCTGATGACMCCCACATGGAACAGGGCACCACAAATGCACACCCAGAGTCCCCTGGCCTATTGCCTCCCACAGGAGCCCCTGTTCCCTCAGATGGGGGGAAAGGTACCACTCAGCAACACACACTTTCTAAAAAAATTGTCCCCGCATTTCCTTCCACTTGCCAGTGGGAAGAAGTATATTGGTTTTTGTTTTTCCCCCTCTTAAAATGTTAATAAAACTTGTGGCTTATTTTAGTGTGCTGAGAGGCAAAACACTCAGCTCTTTCACTGATTAGCTTTAATTGCTTCWCTAGATGTCTTTCAGCTGGTAACTGTGAAATATTCACAAGTGACAAAATCTAATTCCAGCTGGGACAGTCGACTGTCACAGTCTAATTTTGTAGGAATTACCTCCCCTTCCTCTCTCTTGTCCATATACATTGATGCTGCTCTTCCRTATTTTATTGCTTCCTCTGAGATCCTTTGTAGCCTACACAGCAAAAAAGCAGCAAAGGGCTCTTTCATCAGCCTGTTGTGAAAGCACTAACCTGCACTGAAGGGAAAAATCATCTTTCGCGTTAAAGAGTTATGGGAAATTGTTTACCTTATCCTTTGAATTTTAATCCCTAAAAGCATTTCTTGTCTAAAAATAGAGCTGCATACTTTCTAAGCCATTTAGCAGCCAGACAGAAAAGCCACCAATGTGCCTTTGACTCTGTTTTATTAATATCCCATTTAAAAAAGAAATATCTCTGCAGCTCTTCTGAGCGATAGAAACAATATAAAGATTTAACAGGGGACAAGATGCATTGTAATTTCTTCACCAAAGAAAAGAATCTGCCAGGGATTTTATGCCTGTATTTACGGTTCTTCAAAACTACTTTTCAAACTKTGTCAGTGCTTTGGATTTCTTCATCCCTGGGCTGAGTATCTCTGCTGTGTGCAGGGACCAACTTCCTGATCAATCTGTTCCTGGGCCTCATGACCCTCACAGCAAAGGATTTCTWCCTAATATCTAATCTTAAAWCTATCCTCTTCCAGTCTGAARCCATTCCCCCTTGTCCTGTCACTACATGGCCTTGTAAAAAGACCCTCTACAGCTTTCTTTYAGGCTCCCTTTGSGYRCTGAAKGWRCTACCGTAAGATTTCTCTGAAGCCTTCTTTTCTTCATGGTGAACAACATCAGATCTCTGAACCTGTCCCCATGAGAGAGGTGCAACAGCACTCTGATCATGAACTTCCTCTGACCCRCTCCAGCAGGTCCAACTGAACCAAAATATTTCCATGCCCCTTTAATTTTCATTGTTGCAGTTTTCTTGGCCCCCAGAGGACTCTTGAAGATTCAGAATTAAAAGGTCAGTATACTAAAATAAATATCTTGCCAGGTTACCAGATCTGTAGACATCACCTTCATTTAGTAGATGAGGGTAAACAGTTTGTGCAAATGAAAAAGCCATGAGATACAATTTTACACCAGAAGCTCTGGTGTGCCTTCTACACACCAGAGCTTCTCCAGCATCAGCCCTACCATGGTCCAAACCATTCCCAAATGTTCCTGTGTTCACAGATTCCAGGCTAAATCTGTAAGTTATCACAGATAATTTCAGCCTCCAGGGAAAACATAAAGGTTCTCTCTAAACTGGTCACATCCCAGCTCCAGCTGGGAATGGGGTGCAGGAGCACGCATTGTCCTGTGCCTCTTCCTCTGAGGTGGCTGCAAACATCTCTTCCCACAGCCTTGGGGCYTCTGTGCACAGAGAAGTGCAGCCAAGGCTAAGACACCCCTTTTTTTTGAGGCAGCTGAGTCCCTGAAACAGGTTTGGATCCCAAAAGCCTATGAAGTACTTTGACAAAGTCCACCCAGCATCTTTTCACACTGACATGACTGTATAGCTTTAGGAAGGGAGTTTGTTTTTAGCTGGCCACTTCAGACAGGATCCTGTGCAAACACGGTTTTGTGCAAATATATATCTAGCCTGTGCAAATATTGGGGGACTATGCATGCAAACAACCATGTCATTCAGTTCTCCTCAAAGTCAGAGGTCCCTGGGGCAAACACTGATAATTGCCTATGTGAGAGCATGATGTCATTTTTTCAGCTGAACTGAAAGACAATAGTGAGCTGCAGTAAAACTTACCTTCCAAAGGTTTGGTTTCAAAATGTATCACCGCAGAGACTGTCAGAATGCAATCAGTGTATGTGGGACTGGAAGCTGTTTCATACAACAGCATATAGAACAATAAAATCAGCTAATGTCTTTGGACTTCATGAGGATTCTATCAGCTGAAATCAGTTGGTTTAAGCAATTAATATAAAATTGGGATTGGAAAACAGTTTTCCCTTTCTTTGTGTTGCCTTTTGTTTTCCTGGAGTTTAAAATGACCCTGTTTGTGTGAGCCTTTCATTCAGCTGGAGAGTGATGGAATAATTTCTGCATCTTTTTATAGGAGGTAGAACTGTAAATAAAAGCACTTTTAAATTCATCATCAGGGATTTAAGTTTGTTGCATCAAGCTCTTTCTAAAATARCTGTGAGTCATTGATTCTCCTGTTGGCATATTAGAGTTTTTACCCATTGGGAATCTTTAAACACTCTCTCACGTAGTTTTTGCTTTAATGCTAGAATGAAACTGAGCAGTAGGGCAGCAACTGGCCATTTCCAACTGGTTGAAATTCAGCAAGTTTTCATTCATAGATCAATTAACACAACTGCAAGACACTTGAGGCACCTGTAAAATCAATAGTATACTGGACACTGTTAGGTGAAGTACCAACAACGATGCCTTTAAACACTGACACTGGGATTTACATCTTCTTTGGCTTTACAGTTGTATCAAGGTCTGTTAAATGTATAATAAAATTCATTCAGCTGCATGCAAACACATACAGTTCTGCTGTTCAGCAGAATCAAGGACATGGGGTTGATTCTGCAGGTCAGGAGAAATGTGCCTGGTTGTACCACACTGGCTATTACATATCTAACAAAGAAGAGATTTTTCCTATTGTAGGACCTCCAGATTGAARTTAAAAGAGTGACATCTAGATCAATATTAATGAATAGTCTCACCTCTTGGCAGTATAGAATCATATTTTTGGATATTAATGAATATAAGATATGATSTAAGAGTAGCTCCCACTAAAATAATTTGAATTTTTCTGTAAAGATTTCRCTGGATCAAGATTTCATCAATATATCAAATGTAAGTGCGAGCAACAGAATGGAGAAGGAAAGTATTTCCCTCTTCTTTGATCATTCGTGAGGTTATGGCTTTTTTCCATCCAAAAAGGAATTGGAGAATCACGTTTATTAAAAAATTTCCATTGTCTAGTACCTCAAAGTATTTTTCTTTGGGCAGGGAGGAAAGAAGAAAAAAGGGAAAAAGGAAGATTAATAAAATGGAAATAGCAGATTTGATTCTCTCTATAGATTCTTAAAAGACAAATTTTAATTTTGCATATGTTCAAAGAGATATTTCAGTTTCAGCTGACGTCTGTATGGTTCACAGGCTGCATGCAAAAACAAATTTAATGGCATAACTTTTGTTTATATAATGGGCGTACAAGAAGGAAATGTAGGTCAAAACCAACAAAACCTAGCTGAGATTTCTCCTGTTTTGTTTCACCCCCACCTTTTCATGGCATAGTGCACAGGAAAACTCCTGGACTCCAACCAATCCTCATCCATCATTTAGGAAATGCAGAAGCAGAAGTGCTGTGGGAAAATGCAGAGGTCTCCTTTTTTTACTTGTACTTGAATTTAACAGCTGGGATTTTCCTGCCAGATAAGCCAGTGTGAAAAAAATATGWAGGGGAAATCTGGGACAAAGTCACTGGAAAAAATAATTAAAGATCACAAATCTATTGAATACTGGGTATTCTTATATTAAAGGGCAATGCAGTTTTACAGCTTGAGACCTGGGGATTTCATTATTTCCTTAGAAGCCAATTATACCAATGTAAATTACTTTTTAATTAATTCATATATTTTTTTTCCATAGAAGGGTTAGAAAATTCTAAAAAAAATGTTAAAGGGTATATTTAGGGATTTCCAGTTTTTTCAAAAATTTTCTTCTTAATCCATAACTGGACACCACATACTATTTAAAACAAATGAATTGAAAGCAACTTGTGTGTTATGTGTTCTACAGTAGTCAAATGAATGTCAAAAAGAAAAAAAATGTGCTTGAAGAGAAAATACCTTTCTACTAAAGAAAATTAAGGTTCATATGTCATTGAAGTTTATTAAAGCTGGGCTCAATGCCATGTTYTGCCTTGATTCTTCAGATTCCAGTAAAAGACTGATTTTTTACCCCCCCCAACATTTAAACTCCCCTGCTATTCTTACAATCATGTGGAATGATAGCAGTTATATTAATAATAAATTGCTTGCATTTTTCTGAGCATGAGGTCTGTTGATCTGTAACACTAAGCATTTTCTTTCTCTTCTCTGTCATGCATTTTTGGCTATTTAAGGCATTGAGAATGTAACGTATTTTCTGTATGACAAATTTGCTATTCTTAAGGAAAACCACACTGGCTATGTTGGAGGTAGAATAAAAAGGCAGGGACCACTCTTCTGTGGCTTTACCTTCAACTTTTTCCGATCATTGCATACAAAGACAAAAAAATTTGCAGATAAAGCTATTTCTGTGAAAGACTGATATATTTCTCTTTGGGTACAGAAGAAAACAAAGCCCGCAGCAGAAGAATCAGCAGTGCTGCATAGGAAGAAGTTGTATGTGATTGTTGTATTAAATGAATGAAAGCACAGTTTATTTTTTTCCCCTTGTGAAGAGCTACCTTCCATAACCCTTTTACTCTTTAGCTTTATAACCACTCTTCTTGTCTTCCTCCTCCATGCCTTTTTTTTTTTTTTTTTTTTTTTTTTACCATTTGCTTTGAGTGCTTTGCTGGAGTCCTTGGAGGAGATAACTCTTTTGGGCTGACTCCCTGGGAGCTGCCTGTGGTCAGTGCAAGAGGGACAGAGGGATGCACAGCTACCATTCAAGAGGGCAGATTCAGCAGGTCCTAAAATATGTATCCAAGACAGATGGCTGAATTCTCCTCTGAAGGTTTCTGGCATTCTTTTAATCAGARAATGAAAGCTTAAGCCAGCCCATTTCGAGGCATATGAAGATGGTTCCCACTTGGAACAAGCAGTATGGGCATAAATAACCTGTCCCAAACTGGTGAAGTAATTCATCTGGGCTTTAGCCAGTCTGAGATACACAGATCTGGTTGTTATAGCAGTTGAGAAGAGCTTCAAAGCAGTTATTGCCCACTTAAATTTTTCAGTCAAATATGAAGGCTTACAAATTAATAATTGCCAGATGGCATGAGAGGAGCTGCTAATAAAATCCTTTTTTTCTTCTTCCTTCACCTCTGTGGTTTTAAGTAAAGCATGGGTAACCAGCTCTGACGGGGCATCTAACCTCTGAAGTGATTCAGYTACATCCATTTTTCAATAATATATCTAGCTGCAAGGAAGCCTGTGAGCTGATTTGGTGAGTCCCATATGCACAGTGACTGCTATTTTCTCACACAGACAAAATCCATCACCAGAGAATCATAGACTCATTGAGGTTGGAAAACACCTCTAAGATCATCAGGTCCAACTATTAAGCCAACCCCTCCATGTTCACCAATAAACCACGACCACAGGTGCCACATCCCACATCTTTTAAACTCTTCCAGGGATGGTGATTACACCAGCTCCTGGGCAGCYCATTCCAATACCTGACCACTCTTTCACTGAAGAAATTTTTCCTGATATCCAATCTAAACCTTCCCTGGCACAGTTTGAGCCTGTTTCATCTTGTCTTGTCAGCTGGGAGAAGAAACCAATCCCCACAACCTCCTWTCAGAGACTTGTAGAGAGAGATAACGTCCCYRTGAACCTCCTATTYTCCAGGCTAAACAACCACAGCTSCCACAGCCTCTCCTCATAAGACTCACTCTGCAGACCCTTCACCAGCTCTGCTGCCCTTGTCCAGACTCGCTCCTGCACCTCAGTGTCCTTCCTGAATGGAGGGACCCAGAAATGGAGATGGCACTCCAGGTGTGTCCTCTCCAGTGCTGACTACAGGGAGACAATCACTGACCTGCTCCTGCTGATTGCAGTGTTTCTGATACAGACCAGGACACCATTGGCCTTTTTGGCTACCTGGGCACAGCTGGCTCATGTTCAGCCAGCCCTTGATCAGCACCTCCAGGTCTTTTTCTGCTGGGCCCCTTTCCAGCCACTCTGCCCCSAGCCTGTAGCTCTGCATGGGGTTGCTGTGGCCCAAGTACAGGACCTGGCACTTCACCTGATTAAGACTCTAAAATTGATCTCAGCCCACTGATCCAGCCTGTCCAGATCCTTCTGCAGATCCTTCCTACTCTCCAGCACATTGACACTTCGTCTCACCCTGGTGTCATCTGCAAGCTGACTGAGAGTGCCTTCAATCCCCTCGTCCAAATCATTGATAAAGATATCAAATGGGACTTTTCCCAAAACTGAACCCTGGGGAACACCACTGATTGGTCTGTGGTGGGAGTCAAAGACTAATTGTGTGGAGAATTCAATGTTTTTTCAATATGTGCTGTCAGGCCTTAGTGMAGTCCAATATTTTTGGCCTCTGTCCCACTGTTGGGCAGGTAAGAAATTTCATGCCTTCCTGACATCAGTAATTGCTGAAGTGGCTGCCCTCTTCTTGTGCTCTTCTCTGCAGCCCCTTACATGTGCTGAGAAATGTGCCTGTGCACCAGGAAAGCGCTGCTGTTCACACAGCTTGGCCTCTGGCTGCTTTCTTCCAGTTAGTGAGTTGTAAATGTCTTCATTATCCGCACACACACACATWGAAACCGCAGTAAAGAAATTCCTTCAGAGGCCGAGCAAGACCCAGGGTGAAGGAGTGAGCTGCTTTGTCTCTGTTTCTCCAGAGCTGGAGGTATTTGAGCTCTGAGAGCTTGAGCTGGAGAAAGCTTCCTGGAGATGAACTTGTGATCTTGCACAGGCTGGGATTGCTGGCTAAAAGACAGCAGATGCCTCTGGCTGGAAATCGCTCTCCTAAAGGCTATTTCAGAATCTTAGGTTGTTGCAAACMTTCCATTTAAACTCCCTGCCTACAAAGTATCCCATATGAAAAGTCTAAGCCTTGCATTAGTAAAGCAGACCTGTGTATAGACTTGGTACTGAAAATTTCATCAGGAATCTGTTTTTTCTTGTGTATTTTTAATAGCTCATTGACAAAATAAAAGTGGGCATATCAGCCGAATTCCTTGGGCTTCTTTTTTTTGTTTTCCTTTTTATTGTACAACTCAGATGGCTCCAAGAAAATTAAAAGAAGACAGACAGAAAACTCCAAGAATTAACACTGCTGCAAATGCTAACACATTCCTCAATGAGCTGAACCATAAGACTCTTTTTCTAGGCTTGTGTATATTCTTTTCTAAAATGTATGTGTGAAAATGTGTATGCATTCCTTCCCTCTTTACCCAAGATACTCACAGCATTGTTGCTTACATTAAAAATTCTCTTTTTCTTCCTTTGACCATTTTTTGACAGAGTTCCCTGGAAATAAAGAAATAATAATTAAAAAAAAAAAAATAGGAGGGAAAGAATATTGGTAAGGGCTCCTGTTCTGTCATCTGGGGATTATTAGTTTACAAACCCTCAACCTTTGACCTGGCATTTTTGCTGAAGTCTGAGTGAAGAACAAGCTCCCTTTGAAGCTCTCCACATCATGTCCTGAGGAATGCAGGATCGCCAGYGCTCTGACTGTTGAAAGCCTGGATGAGTTATTGTAGCAGGTTTCACTGGCTCGGGATGGGGGCAGGGCTCTTTCCCCCTATGAACAATTAAGAAGGATCCATCTYATCTATTTTTTTTTCCTGTGTAAAAGCTGCCTATCTATTCTCAGCATTCATCAAGGAACCCTCCATGGAGACACACAGGCAGGAACCCAGAGAGAGCATTTCAGCTGACACGATAGGATGTGCCTGGAGGTGATTATTTCTCTCTGCTGAATGCAGAGGGAGACCATACAGATGATGTCTGATCAGACAAAATCAGCCAAGAAAAGACTCTCTGGTTTATAGACACAATTTGAAAGAAGGCCAAACCCTTATTTCCTCAGTGTTTGCAATACCTCTGTYACCCAGCACTGCCACACTCAGCAGTCCAGACAAAGGATTTGGSATTACTGTTCCAAAAGAAATATTTTCATATATATATTTGAGACAAGTTCAGTATAAACCACAAAAATATTATCTGGGTTTTTTTTTCCTTCTTGTTCCAATAAACAAAGGAGGCTGAGGGAATCTTATTTCTTRTAATTCACAAAACTTGGTGAAATCTTGGTACTCTAAACAGCATTGCCAAGTTTCACAATTTCTGACAGATTTCACAGGAATTCACACTACTTACAATTGTCTTGAAATCATCCAATATGCAGGACTCCTCTTTTTTTCAGAAAGAGAAAATAGTATTTTAGCCATTATGATCACAGAGAAAAGGTAAAATATTCATATAACTGAAGYGCACTTCAAAACATAATAAATGTTAGAATAACCTATGTTAATTACATTGATATGTTCTGTCTTTTCTATTCCRTTTTGTTCTGTTCAGCTTTACTCTATTTTACATATTTAAATTAAGACTCAGCCAGGAGGTAATGTGTACATGTTTTCAGAGCAAGGAATAAATTCATTAAAATAAGATCCAAATCACAAGCAGYGTGTAGAAAAGCAAACATGTATAAAGAAATAAATGTATTCTACAGGAAAKATGCAAGAGAAATAGCAGTTTCCCAGTTTCTTCAATGTGTATCCTAAATGCTACTTCAAGGACTTTTATTTGCCCAAAAATACATATATCAACAAGCATATTTTTCAGAGATATGAACTTCATTCCTATGAACTATTGAAGAGGGAAAAAAAGAAAGCAGGTAAAAAAGAATTAGACCTATTGTTTTGAATWGTATTATCTTTGATAACCATTTTACTACTGGAAAATTAAAAATACRTATTTGTTTTACCCAGGAGACATCCCCATCCAGACAGAAATTCCCTGTGTTGCACAAGACAACCTCACTGATGCACTGAGGCTGAAATGGAAACAGTGCAGCCAAACGTGGTAAAAGAGGGAAAAAGCTTAAAAGGCAGCATATTTGGGAATACTAACAGAAATRATGCAAACATGTCAATGAGAGCAGCTGAACACTTTTTAGCCAATGGGGAACAGGGAATAGTAGTAATGTCCCAGAAGGCAAAAAACCTGCTTATCTTCTAGGATTTATTTGGTATTAATATAGCTCTAATACGAAATATAAACAAAAAGTGAACAAAATGGCGACGTGTTATGCTTGTGCTTTTTGGGCAAATGTGCAGTTCTTGTCACAAAGGGGAAAAATAAAGGCAAGAGTTTCAAAGACAGAAGRTTGCTATAACATATTGATTTTTTCTTGACCTTGGCTCTGTGACACAGTAGGTAGAAAGACACATGAGAGGGTGAAACTTGTTGGCTGGGTTATGCTCTCTGCCATTATCACCATTGCTTTAAAAAGATAAATACCTGAAACATTYCTGTCTTTGTTTTACCATCAAATGAAGACCGATGATGGTTCTAAGACATGATACAGGTAATGGGGATGTGTTGGCTGGAAGTGATTCTGAAATTGAGATTCATCCTGCCTGACTTGAGATATCTGCCAGAAGGACGTTAGATCCTGGGTTGCTCACACATTCCTCTTTTCACAGTCACAGAAAAGAAAGGCACTCCCGGCATTTGGCTCTTGTGGCACTTTTAGAAACATACCTTTTGAAAGGAAATACCTATTTCCAGAGGCATTTTACCTGCCAAGACCTTGCTAGGTAAGACAGCAAGAAAACCAACTCAGATGCAAACATCTGTATCTGGTCAGATAACTCTGAGCATCCTGTTGACTGAATTTCTGCTGTAATGTGGAAAAAATGCATTGATGTCTGCCAAAAGATGAAAGGGTTTAGAAGGTAATTGGAATTTTCAAACATGCCTACCTCATTTAAGACTACTAAAATAAATTTATTAGAAAAAACTCATCTTTTTTGGTATGAGATACTTCAAAATTGTCTCAAATGTCTTCTTGCATTGTGGATATGGGCCATATCAATACAGTTTTTCTTTTCAAAACTCTACCTATTCTCCTACAGTTTTGTTTTTTGTTTTTTTTTTCGCTCCTGACATGTTGCTTGCTAACCTTAATTTGTGATTACTATCTCAGTTTAAAACCTGGAATCCCAATGGAGCAGACAAATGGTTGATGTAACTCATAGGTCAGCGTTGCATACATTGGATACGGTCTGTGATAATGGAATGTTTATTCTGACATATAGAATGCAGTTTAGCTGCTGTGCCTGCCCTGARCTATTGGACAGAGATCCTGGTGTCCTTATTTGTTTTATCATGCTTGTTACTGAACCATTCCTGTTCTACACTGAGACTTCTTGCAGGAGCAATGCACTTCCTTAAAATGTGRCTTCCATCATCAAAAAGTACTTTACCTGGTTCTAAAGTAAGTCCCAAGAGATTTAGGCTACTCTTTCTTCTCAGCTCAATGTAATTTTGTTCATATCTTCCCAATAAACTTTTTTTGTACTGTATCCTTTGCTTGATATGACTGTACTAAGAAAGAGATAAAAATTGATATGGACTGGTTAAAGCATAACACTAATTAATATTAAAGAGTTAAAAGCAATGTAAGAAAGAATTTAAATGAARGAGGCCAGGTGAAAAAGAACTACAGTGCATCATGCACAGAGAATGTGTTTATTGGAGTAGTCCCAGGTCCAGATCAAAGATATTGCAAGAGTGGCTGGAAATCATAAAGTGTTTTCAGTGYTGTAAATGTTTCAAAAATCCATACAGGGACATTTAGGGTGTTCTTTTTCAGTATCATATTAAAAGAAGAAAAAAAARSMAACAAAAAMMCCCMAMMMMRRMCMRRAAWTSKTWAAMCYYYKRWYMARGWTTYCYWWKKYCYWWKARGKWMYWRGRRRMMRKTKKTTYMARKWMSAAWTYYKRAKRRRARGRAAAAAAGGAAAAGRAMAAAAGYTGGAATAAATCCTGTCTGCTGAACAGCAGCCAAAAACTGCAGCAGGAGAATCAGTATCAGAACCATCAGTAATGTCACATGGATGCACAGCAGATCAAGGAAACAACTTTGAAGCAAGACCTTGTGTCTTTACTGTGACTTGGAGTTGCTGTTGGCAGAGAAAAGAAGCCCAAAGCAAGAAACTGGGCCTGCTGAAAAGGTCTAGAACAGGGCATGGGTAAGGCMTTACCAGCTGTGTTGACTTTGGCTGTGTGTGTATATGATAACCAGAAATTAATAAACCTGTCARAAGAAAGGATGTGGAAGACAAACTGAAAAAGTCTGGTGTTGAGGTTTTTGCTGGGCTGCCAAGGTCACTTCGGGCTACTAGAATCAAATGTTAGGGAAGGGGGACTTGTTTCTGAAACATTTCTGCTTTAGCAATGGGCAAAAACATGGGTGAACAACCCAGATGAAGGAAAATTGCRTGCTTTATCAAAGCATGAGAACCTGCACACACAGGAGATGGTCTCCATTCAGRTATACCCCATCCTGCTCCTTGGTACTTCCAGCACGGCCACAGCTTGGGCTGGGGCTGTAGGAATTTATTTTTGCAGCTGTCTTGTAAATCATCATGTTAAATGTCGCTGTCCCTAGAGAAACATCAGATACATCAGACAACCTGAACCTTTTTAAACCCAGCTACAATGTTTTTTACTATATTTTTGTAAGGTAGCTTTCCCAATTCCCATCTTCTCCTGTCTTTGCTCACTTGCTCCTCTTCTTGATACCAGAGCCAAAATATTTTGCTTGGGAATTTTATCAGTTTATGTACCAAAATCGCTTCTTTGCCAAAACAACTCTTTTGCACTTGGTGTCTACAGAAAGGCAGAGACTATTGTGACTGAAACAAGGTGAGTCAAGTCAAGGMTAGATAAATTATTSCTAGGCTTAATTAGATTGAAGGTAYTGTTCTGAGTTTGAAAACCATTAGCTGATGGCATTTCAGATTTTAAGTCATCTCACCTAAATGAAGAGAGATTTCCAGGGGCAGTTTGTCACTTCTAAAAATAAGTATTTAGTACAGGTAGAGCAGCTATGGGAGAGGAATACAGACTTGGATAGTGCCTCAATGGAATATAGAGGAAGCATAGTTAACAAGGTCAAACACTGAATTTTTTATTCAGTTGAAGTAGAGTGAAATGTATTATCCTTAAATGTCCAGCTACACCCTTCATGGATATTTTTCAACAGTTTCTTCCAGCCGCTCTCTGAAGCTGAGAAAAAYTCTGTTTGCTGGAGTATTTGGAAGCATTCCCTTGAAAAAATCCCAACTAACAGTTGAAAATGCAGTAAAGTCAACATCTTTGACCTGAAAGTCTTTGTATCTGATGAGTATTTGAAAACTAATAAAGGTATGGATTCTCAGTAGTTCAGACTGGACTTCTATCTGGTCTACAATCAAAAGTTGTGTTGTTCAGACCAGGGCACCCTCTTTGCACATTTGGTATTGATATGACTAAATAGGCTGGCATTATTTATTTTGCAGGAAGTTTAGGAAAAAAAYCCAAAAATTTTAATGAAAGAACTGCAGTTTCTGGCCAGCACTAGCAGCATGAGCTCTATCACCCGTTATCATAAAGCTCCTCTGCCCAGTTGTCCCCTGGCTCATTTTGGGATTTGGCCTCATGACCATTTTCTGCTAACACAGGTCAGTTGTCTGATACCACTCTTGTCTTGCATCTCTTGCATCATTACTTCAGTTATGAGGARCCTGTGCACATCTAAACTGCTTTGAGCTGCCACCAGTCACCTTTGGATTGTCTTCACAACCCTGTGGAGATAAACACACACACATGACACTATCTGCACCAGCCTGAGCCAGTGAGAACTGAGCTCAGTCACTATGCAAACATCTCAGCAGAGACYACAGAGGTCTGGCAGACTGTTCAGCCACCCAGGAGAAGCCAAGCCCCTGTCTGACGAATGAAATCCTCACACTCAGGAAGAAGGCTTAAAATGTAATTTTTTAATCCTCAGAATTGTGTTGCTCAGCTTTGTTGATTTCAGTTAGGGGTTGTTAGCAGTTAGGGGTAGAATGAGTTTAGAGGTAGCTGTACCAAAACTCCACAAGAAAAAAAAAAAAAACCACTCACATGAAATTCATAGAAAACTAATGTCAGCAAATCTTACAGTAATGTTGGTCCCATGAAGATAACCTAAGACTCTCCAGTCAAAATTAGTGTGATGGAAAACATCCAAGCAATACTGTATTTATGCCCTTTGGGAGTTCATCTATCACCTCTGCATCTCCTAGCCTTTAAAAAATATAAAAGAAGTTATACATCGTTTACTTTACTGGTTTTGTGATTCTGCTAGTAATTAACAATATCTTTTTAAAAGAAAATCTTATTTGGATATTGATGTATTAATTACCATGTAGAACTCCAGTTGATTCAGCTGTAAGTCTCTAAAAAAGAGCCATTTGGAAAGTAATGTCAATGAAAGGTACTTTTACCCTTTATTTTTCATATGCCTTCTTTGCTTTCTAGTCGGCAAACGTTGGCTGAAACAAACCTTATAGGYTGGTCAATGAAAAGTCTCTCCAGATTCAAACAGTGCTTTTTAATGGAGCTCATGCAAAAATTTGGTGYTCAGAAGTACTTTTTTTTCTCCAAGTGCTTGGTCTGTTTCCAAGAGGCCTGTGGCAAGGGAACARCATTAGGACCTGCATTTACATGTTTTATTGTGCAGTGTTTATACAGACCATTAGGCTTGGCGAGAAATAAATTTTTTTAATGTGAGAACACATTCCTTGAGTCTGAGCCTCTCCATTAGTAAAACCAGAGCATCTTCACAAGTACTGTACCTTTGAGTGAGATTCCTCTCTCCCGACTCTGGACAGTGACTGAAGACATTCCCACYTGAGGATATTGAATTGTCTCAAGCTTCATTTACAGTCAGCAGAGAAATCATCTAGGGCRTGATTCATCTGGCTTATTTGAGATTTCACAAAATGATGAATTGCACTTAGATGAACATCATTCTTCCTATTGACTGCAAAGGGAGCCTAGAATGTTTACCTGAGGGGTAATAACCCCGTGCTACGCCTGTATCATAAAAAGAGAGAAAAAGTTTACTCGTTGAAATAACCCCTTACAATATAAATGTTGGTACTGGTACTCCAGGCCTCATAACTAAAAATTCTGACTGTGATCTTTATATCTTGAGCTTTCTATTTCTGCTGCTTCTTTGTAACTTGTTTACTGGGTCACTTGTAAGAGATTATTAGTTGTAGTCCTTCCTCTTCTGACAACTGTTGGCCCAATTGTCCAAAACTGTAGGATCAGATTCATGACCTTTCTYGACCTCTCATTAGGATTAGAGCTGGGCTTCAGTTTATCAGCAACAGCCTGAAACAATTTTAATCAGTGTTGACCCCCACAGCCAAGCAAGCAACCCTATTAAAATTAATGAGATGGCAATTCTGTGAGAGCAGGCAAGCCTGACTGATGGGGAAGATACCTGATGGCAGCAGAGTCTCTTGGCAAATCAGACACACTCAGGTGTCTTGTCAACTTTGCACTCACTTTATTTTCCCACGAGCCACCAGAAACAGACACTTCTGCTTCATTCCACCTAGCACTCACTTCCTCAGGGTGAACAACTGCCCAGAGCAATTCTGTCCTATTGCTCTCAAAGGATCATACAGGGATTATGCAGCTATGCCACAGCCATGTAATTCTGATAATCTGAAAGAACAATTTGTAGGACAGTGATACACAGAGAAAATGCTACAATAGGTGGAATTTTCCTTATTCAAAATTCCTTATTTGAAAAAAAATATCAACAACCTTTCTAAGCTGTGTATTTTTAAAAGCAGAATGATGATTGGTTATGTCTGTTGAAAGTTCATATTTAAAATAGTATATCTGGTACTGAAGAATGTTTGTAAAAATCCTGATGCAGCAAAGATGTCTCTGGAGTACTGCATTTGATCCCYCTATGTTCTTCTACCACTCATTTGGTCAAGGTTGTTTTTCTTCAAAGTACAAAACAGCAAGGGATTTCTTTTCTCTTGAGAAGTAAGAAAATGAAAGCTCATGGAAATTAAATCTGATAAAGAAGAAAAATTAGAGTGAATATTAGTCAGATTCTCATAGATAATGCTCTGAAGCTCTCTTTAAAAATAAATTGGAAGGATTTGTTTTTTCATGTGAAGGGAAGTTTTGTCATCACATAGTTGTGTTTTGCAACCATTTGGAAATGTTAGAGAATGGTCTGCAGACCTCAGGCATGTAAAACCCATGTTTTCTTGCTCTGCCATGTCTTCAGTGGCTCAGTATTCCATCTCATGTTGTGTGCCACCAGAAAAAAAAAGGTAATTTTCGAAGAAGTATCTGAAATATTTGAGTTAATTATTTATTGGAGTGAGGTGGGTTAGCTCCACTGAAACTTGTAGAAAATSCCTCACATGTTAGTCCTGTGAGCCTTAATTCTGAGCCTTTAATATCTAAAAGCCCAGCACAAACGGATGTTGGGAATTCATGTTTTYATTCTGATGATAAGGGCCAGCAATGGGAGAATTCCTCTGGTTAGCATCAGGGACAAAGCTGCTGATCTCTGGTTTTCTTCAGCTCTAATCCTTTAGCTGATCAGGAAGGCTATTTCAGAGATCATTAGGGAAGAATACACAGAAAGGGGATGGAGGCTCTGTGCTGTGCAGCTTTCAAATCCTGAGGGAACAACCGGGTAGGCTGCAGGGGACCTTTCAAAGGGTGCAATTTACAGCATAATTTTCAGAGCTTTCATGCAGGGGACTGACTCCATGGCAAACTAGTGGAGAGCTGGAGAAGTAGCTCAGAGCAAAAGCATTTTATGTTTCTTATCAAACACTTCAAGGTTATYGCAAAGAGTCTCACACATTTGTGCTGCAGGGCTCCATTAAGTGAGATTCTTTCTCCAACAACCCACACTGMCTACAAGTTTCTCTCAACAGCTTTTTGTCTGACATTCTAGGTAATTGCACATGACCTATAACTGCAGAGTGCTTTTTTATCTTTTTTTTTAATATAGTTTTAATTCAGTGAACAAGAGTGTTTGCCTTAGGTTTTTGAGATTCAGCATCTTATTTGCAGAGGCTGACATTAATATTTAAATACTCTGTGGTTTGGGTTACCTTTGTTTTTTGTGCACAGGCAACCTAAAAAGAGAGAAGGAGGCAGAAATGCATCTGTGGGATTGTTTTCAATTTTTAAATAAGATGGAACATATTTAGACACCAGTACTTTCTGCAATTTTCTTAAAAAGAAACTTTCTTAAATATTGTGTCAGGTTTTGTATTATTTCTGCAAACCGTAATAAAAAAAAAAACCAAGAACTCTGTTGGATGCCATGACCTTGCAAACTCCCTTATAACCATTACACAGGCTGTTCCACCACCAGAGAAAAACYTCAGTTTTTCAGGCTAAATACTCAAGAAGGCTCCAGAGAGTGTCACATTAAAAATGYTGCAGCTCCAGTTGTTAATGATCCATGGAGTGAGCTGGAGAAACCAAACTCAACTTTGCAGAAAGAACAGGAAGGTAGAAGTCACTCCTGAATGTAACAGCCTTGGAAATTCCTCACCAGCAGGCTGTAAAGAAGCAGTTGTGTTTCTGCAGTCAGGAAAGATAACAGGGCAGCTACAGATAAACATGGAGGACTCAGGCAATACTGTACAGCACCTTGTAAGAGTTGCACCTGGAGAACAACAGGACTGGTTCTGGAGGGATAAAGCACAGAAAGGAGGGTAGGCAAAGGGTCACTAAAGGCAATTTGCTCTAGGTTTTATATAATCTCCTTCTTTACMTCTTCCAAATCTGGGGTATTGAATTTGCTTCATTCAGACAATGTGATATAGTCTCCTCATCCCCCACACACTCTTCCTTCCCTTCAAAATTAAGTGAGAAAATAAAAAGGGAGCAGCTAATACCCTGATCACTGGGGATGGGAAAGAGGCTTCTTCTCCATTGACCTCGGCTTTGTATCAGACCTTTTTCCAGCCATCACAAGACTGAGGTATTGACATGGCCTACAAGCACAAGTTCTCTGCTGCTGGAGACTGAGCCAAGCTGTTTTGTGAAAGAAAGTCTCCAAACTGCACTGGTGACTGCTATAATTAAGATGGGCATGGATGTGGAGAACTTGTAGCACTGTGAATGGGACAAAGGACTGTGAATGGCTACCAAGTCCCATAGCAGCAGCAAGTGTCTCCTATATCCCTTTTTTATCATTCAATAAAGCCATCACTCAGATRTAAATAAGGAACACTGCTATGAGGGGTCAAAAGGGAAAGTAGGATGACAAGAGCAAAGAGCAGACAAAATATACTTGTATACTTGCTAGACCTGAGCTGGAAGTCTGTGAGACATTTCATGCTTAGTTATGTTTTTCAACAAAATCTTGCAATGTATCTTTTAACCTACAGGACTCACGACACAGCTGGCATTGGGAGAAGATATATATATTTTTGACAAGGCATGCTCAAAGAGCTCTGGGAGCCAACAAGTTCCTTTCTGACAGCACCAAAAATTTTTAGGACTGCAGSTCCTCAGTATTTGCTTTGACAAAGAGAGAGCAGCAGAGTCCCATGGTCACCCCACAAGTGCATTTCAGAGCCAGGGCAAGACAGCTGAGATTCTGTCAACATTTGTTGCGCTGCTGTTACAGGAGATTGCAGTGGTAATAACAATCAGAGTTAATAGGGATTTGTCTGAAATAAACTGTGTATAATTTCTGTCAGGGTTCAGTGTGAGACTTGGACCACTTGGGTTACAGGAAAAGAAAGAACAGAATGGTTTAAAATCTTAATATCAGCTTGGCTGCTTGGTTCTGCTTGGTTCTGTATGTGAGTGGATACAACCACGAGGGAAGRAGAGCTTGCTAATCAACACCACTGCTAGTAATTGTTTATAGAGGAAAACCAGAATATTGGTGTTGATTTTTGTGATTAACTCTTAGTCTTTTCTTGAAATCACCAGTGTCCTGGAGATTTACCATCCTTGGAACCTGGGATAATTAACTCCAATCTTTTAGAATGAGATTAGGAGTGGAGGGAATGCATAAAAATAGTCTCTGCTGATCTGTAATGTCATGAAGTCTTACTGCCTTTCAGTGTCTTAGGAAAAAATGTGTAAATTACTAAAAGTAGATTTCTTAGGGTTTTGTGGTTTTTTTTTCCCTTGTTTTTCACTTTTAAGTGTACCAACTGAAATCATACCATATTTTTCAATGAATTTCATTTCTGCTTTATGGTTACGATTTTGGCAGCAATGCAGTTATTTGTATTGCAGTCTCAGCCTCAAAGAGAATTTAAATTTTTTAGATCAAAACTCAAACTAGACATTTGACATTAGTTATCTGTACAGATGCCTTCATCTGACAAGGGAAAGACTCAGTATTACTGTTTCTCTGCCATCTAAATGGACCTGATCATAAAAGGATAACAAGATGCCCACTCTGAGATGAGACCTTATGATACTTTCACCTGAAACTGGCATCTATTCCCTTTGGCCAGTATATTGTCTTTTATTGAASTCCTGATTTAAAATCAAACTCCAAAAGCTTTCTTTTCATATTATTGAACTCTTCATTTGCTTTTGTTTCCTTAGAATTTAGCTTTTTAAAGATATTTGGTCTTTCTCTGATTTTGTCACCTACTATCATTCATCAGAGAAAACATTTTCTCCATGAAACAACAGGGAGACAGATTTTGTCTTCTTCCTTTCCCAACATACCCTAAAATGGACCATAAGTTCTGGCCTGCTGCCTCTTGTACAGCACTTGCAACTGACATGTCCCACACCCTGGAAAATCYCAAAGCTGTAAAAGTTTGAGAAGGCATTGATTCTGAGGATCACTTTTTACTGTCAGGCAGGTAATAGCATTAGAAAAGGAAAGAGTGCTTGCAAAGACTCTGAGCTTATTATCTGGGTAAAGCTGTGTGAAAGGCTTTTTTAATTTATTTATTTATTTATTTACTTTTTTAAATAAGCAGCACATCCAAATGTTTGATTTTATTTGTTTCTTTGGATGGAGGGAGATGTGCAGAGATTTCTGCCCAGCAGGTTTTTCCTCTGAGGGCCATTTTCAAGTGACTGCTGTGTGTGAACATGACAGAGACACCTTCAACCAGCCAACGTGGTGGGACAGCTTCCCGAGGAACGGAGRGAGTGCTTCATGCCTGCACTCACATTGTATTCAAAACTCTTAATCAAAGCAGAATTTCTCTTGATTAAAAACAAGTGTTATGGAATCATAGGCAGTTACAATTTAAACTCTGCTGTTTGAGGSCCAGAGCTAGAATGAAGTAAGAAAATACAGTGAAAAAAAAGTTTTTGCAGTCTTATATTCTTTCTTTTATTGTTCAGCTTTTCGATTTTAAATAAGACATTGCTTTCTTAAAGAAAAAGGATTTTAGCACATGGTGACAGGATTTGTTCTGAGTGTACAGAGCCTTTTATGAAAGATTTAGGTGCATTTTTCAGAAGGCTGAAGAAAACATGAGGTTTAAAAGCAAATTGAGCAGGAGGAATGAATCAAAGTTATTCAGTCTCCTTCAGTTTTCTATGTCAAGTCATTAGTTAAATTCACTTTTTTACTTTTGAAACCAAAGTTCCCTACAGTTTAAGACAAGTTATTTTTCTTCAAGAACAATTTAGAGCCATATTCAGCACAATTCAGAGACAGAGAAACAGATTTTTAATGTCAATGAACTCTCATTTTGAAAAGATATCTTCAAAGTGATCTGCTTTGAAACAATGGGTATTTAATAGTAATGACTGTTGATCACAGAATATATTTTATATATTTACACAGCTGTACAGCACATTGCATAAGTGACCATATCACTGTGGGATTGGTAGGAATTATAGTCCCTAGGTTGTTARGTGAGGCAACTGAATTGTAGAGATGGCAAGTGACTCATTCAATATGATATACTACACAAAAAAGAGTTTGCCAAAGAATTTTGTAATGTTCTAAATGTGGAGCATCGGCTGTGTTAAAGTTAAGTAACATTTAAGTTTTCCTAAGAAAGAGTTAAGAAAATGGTCCCACTATCCATTAAAAAAATATACAGTGTATACAAATTATTAAATCATCATGAAAACACCTAGAAAACTAATGGCACAATAGAACAGTAAAAACAGAAGAAGGAATGATTCATGTGGCATGAAATGCACAATGATGTAAAATCCCATCTACGACTTCTGTAGGAGGTCATGAGATCCACCAGAGAAGTTCAATCCATGAAACACCSTCTGCCAAATAGACGTCTTTGGTCTGAGTATATTTTTTGAGTGAAGTATTGCAATTTTCCTGATTCTTCTAGTCAGCCACAAAAAACTTCCTGTGCCCACAATGTTYATAACTATCTATTTTGAGAATCAGTTCATAGCCATAATTGAAACGGTAGTGCAGTGAATTCTAGGAAATCATGTTCTTTGAAATAACATTGTACATATGAGTATCTAMAATGATAAAATGGAAAAACTACCAAACTATCATTACATTCAATAAATTAATGTTAAAAGTGTAACAAAAATAGTTGACCTTAAGGAACATAGGCAATGTTATAAGCACAAGAAAAAGTACAAACTGAATGTCCCCAACACATTAATATTTTACAGATGTTGACACTCTGTATTCGATGACTAGACAAATGCTAATTCCAGCACAAGTGGCCAACCAATAAGAGAATACAGAAGCTATCCTATCAGACCCAGCCAAACCATAGATGCAGCGCTGACAAGAACATATTTGCTCAGGGAGAATAAAAAAGCCTCAGAGGAAGAGGCAGGAGTTATGTCTCCCTTGTGGTAGGCACTGTATACCCTTGTAATAAAGAAGACKGTCTGCAGCTCAGCAGTCTTATGTTTCATGCAGCTTGGCTGTACACAGTGAAAAATAGGTTACTTCAGCCTTGTGAGGTTCCAGTTTTGTACCATTCTTAGAGATTTTAGGAAAAAAGAATGTTCATTTAGCTGCTCATTTTAAGAGTGCTGAAAAGCAAAAGAAAAACTACGTAGTTTAATTTTTAAGTTTTGAAGACAGTTCATATGGATATCTTCTCAAACAGAATACCTATCTGTAAGGGTAAAAAAATCACTGAAATGCAGAGAGTTAACATTATGTGAGGAGGGCCACAGTCTAATTTTATCACACCTCCACTTCTCCAAGATCCAAATCTTAAGAGCAAACAAGTTATTTACTTCACACAATACTTAATAAGAAATGTGAAACTTATTGCCACAGGATATTGTAGAAACTGGAGTCAATTATGACCAGAAAGGTGCTGAATGAATCAATAAAAGATAATTTGTAATCATGAACCCAGGGTAGGTCAAGATGGAAGGAAGGTGTGTAATGGTTCAGGCCACTTGTGAGAAGATGGTTTTAGATGTGTGCCATATGCATGGCTCAGACTATGCTGAAGTGTGCATTCTTGTTTAACCACTGGAGAGTCTTAAGTGACTTCTCAAGATTGTTCAAGTGCCTGAAGGTAAACTGTGCAAACCCTCTGGGATAGAATTCGTTACCACAGAAGATCAATGTTTTTAATCGGTTCTATGCCCGTGTTGCCGAATGGAGATACAACAATTTAAAGGCTTTGATAAGAAAAATGCTTTAAAAGATTGTTTCACCTTCCACATCCCTTAATCTCTAATAAGAAGGAGGTAGCCTTGATATGAAGGTAGCCCTGGCCTTTTATCACAAAGTGCATATGCTAGTGTTTTAATTATGCAGCCCACTAAACAGCCTCCCTCCCCCTGTAAAAATAAAACTCTTTAAAAATTGTGTTCATGGTAAACAAATCTACATTCAGACTGATATTTTTTTTGCATACAATGACAATTTCAAAAGTAGCTGCATTGCCCCCTTCGTTAAGACACTAACCTTCGTATCCGTTGTAGGAAAATGCATTTGTAACAATTTGCTTTCTGTAATAATTACTGATTTAGGCAAAGCCTAATATTGCYATGTGTTTCAGTTTAAAATATTCTTACTTTCCTTTTTTGTTTTTATAATATATTAAGAATATTTTATTCTTCCTGTGAGTGGTCAGAGTTTACAACTAGATTTGAAGAACATTCCCACTTTTTTGAGAAGCACCTGGTTTTTCATTTAAAGAGCTCAAATTGTAGTCCAGATTAATCAAAATATAGATTTGGACATCCAGATGTAGGACATGGTAAACCACTGTGGTTTTTAAGTACACAGGAAATCCTTCTGCAAATGTTTAGTRCATATGGTACTTTTGAAGTTTAATTTAATTTTCTTTCTTCTCTTTCCCTCTCCCCCAAACTTTCTCCCATGCTTTTTGTTTGCTTTTATATGCCCCTTGAATGTCAATGCCATGGACTTTTGAAGTCCATTCGATGCATAGGTGCAGAATTCTGCACCAGATGATGTACTTTATCCAAGATATACACAGAAGCAGTAGACATGGCTCAGGTCAGCTTCTTTTCAGAATCTCTGTAGAGCAGTGGGACCCAGCAGTGCCCAAAACAAGATTGTGTGCCTACATTCAGCAGCTGAGCCCTGCTGTAAGTGTTGGTAACACAGTGCAGTGCACATCTACCTCTGAGCCAGGTGTCGGACTTCACTTTACAGTCCATGGGCAGGACTGGGCAGRACCCCTTCCACTCTCAAGCTGGCATCTAAAATGCTGAGTCATGCCCAGAAGATGTGCTTCTCTCAGCAAACCATGAATAATGTAAACTCCAAAAGCTGGGTAACATGAGTTKCMCCTTAATGTCYACAYAAACTGGTACATTCTGTGAAATTAYTGGCCAAGTGAGGTTTTACTTGCTATGAAAGAGAAAAATGGTCCTGCATTACATTGTTTTTATTTAGAATTTTATATGATTAATTTTGGTAATTCAATTCCTTTACTTTCCCTTAATCATGGGAAATTGAAGGTTTTCTCCTTTTGCACTTCCACTTTCATTTGGCATTTTTCAGGAGTGAGGAAGAAGCTCATTCTGATTTGTGAATTATGTAAGTATTCAGAATTATTTAACTGCTCAGACTCTCACCACCAATATTAAATTAATATTTTCTCACTATTGAATTTTTCTGTATGTTAATATGTTTATGTGCCATGATGCAAATAGAATGCTACGTGGTCTTTACTGGGGAGTATTTACTGCAGTTCCCGTGGTAAAAGTACTTTTACAAACACTATGGTTGCAAATGTTTCACAGATTATTAWGGGATTTTTATGAGATCATAGACTAACTGATTATATAAAAGAAGCTTTAATATACTGCAGGCTTCAGCGCAGCTATATGAAATATGACACAAACTTTATGTACTGTATATGAAACATATGCCTTTTCCACATAAGAATTCGCTTTTGTGATAAACACCTGTTGCTAGGCTATTTGAAATATGGCTATTGATAGGATCTGAATCCTTTTACCCTCAGGTGTGACTCTGGGACGTGCCATTTTAGTGAATATGGGAGCAGCACTGCACTGGCTGGCAAAGTGAAATTCCAAGACCAGAGGTGAAACTGAAGGTAATATGGTCACTGGAAACTATAAACTATCCWAACTTGCATCATACATGATCTTAAATTTACAGAAATCTTCTCTTTATCAAGAGTTTTATATTCTTCTAAAATCTCATTATAACCTTGCAATAACCTTAATCTTTGGTGCAGGTATGAAATGCATGATAAGGCTTACTACTTAGATTTATTGGTCATCACACGACATTCATAAAGGACAAATTTAGAACTACTCATTTAAAAAAACGTTTCTTTTTATTATGAGGTTAATATAAGAAGATATTGAAGCCTATTAAGAATGCTGTAAAAAGAATGAATTGGGTTATACTAATTTGGACAAATTTGATCAGGAAATCAGCAATGTTGCAGTGATCTCCCTTCAGGAGCAAAGGGATGAAAAGCTCAGATGGTTTGAAGGTGGTTGCATGGTTTACCAGAAAAAAACTGGAGAGGATCAGACTGAGTGACACAGGAAGCCTTTACTCCTGCGAGAGACGGAAATGTTAATGGCTCAACAATCAGGCATTTGCAAAAGCAGCAGAGTGCTTTGCTGGTGATGTGCMCACCAACAGCCCAGGCAGAAGGTGTGAGCACCAGAGGATGCCCACAACAAACCAACCTTTAGCTACAAGATGGATTTTGAGCCAGATAAAGGAAGARGCTGATAACAAGCAGATCCTGTGAGGTGGGATAGTGCTTTTTATCACGGCAATGTTCCCCTTACACAAGTGGTTCAGTTGTAAAACTGCCCCTTGCCCTGGGGAAGACACTAGGATATTTACACCTAAGACTGGAGATATCACTTCCCATGGGGTGTAACTTTCTCAGCTACATTGGTGTGAGASGAAGATGTCTTAGAAGGTGTCAGAACCYACCAAAGGCTSCCCAAGCACWCTCAGACWCATTTCAGGGGCCTTCYGCCAGRGGAATGTGCATGATCCCCACWCAGTGTTGAACYTCCCGGGGGAGGTAMCTGGGCATTCCCACATAAATCRAARTGTAAATTAACCCACTGAACTTGGTGTTTTGTGGGTTTCCCCCAACCCAGATGGATCAAGAAAGTGACTATCACTTTGACCAATGTAACATTGTAACAATTAAGTCTTGTCCCTGGATGCATGGGCGGTGATTTTTCTACTCTTATCCTTTCTTTTTCCCTCTTTTTCTCTTTCTTCTCCTAACTTCTTCTTGAAATATATTGTAAGATAGACTAAAAATTCCCAGTCAATGCCTTAGTAAGTGCATTGTTGTGACTGGATAAGTTAAAGTTTTCAAAGTTTAAGTTTGCTCAGTTAAATTTCGTGAAGTGCCTTGCTTTGTCTAGATAGTGTTTTAAAAGTTGCTAAGTATCTTATTTTACCTTGATGTTCTAAGATTTGTAAGTAGAAGTTTGTTATCAAACCTCCTGAGAATTTYATTTGTCCCATACATCACCTGGAGTGAATCAACCTTTAAATCTGCCCAGCAGACTGGCCATAACAACAACTCACTCGAACCTCCACATTTCCTGCCATTGAATGACTTTTTAAACTCCTTAAAGGAGGACTTTTGCATTTTCCTTTCTCGCTTTCTATTTTTGTTTAAACAGGGAAAATATATTTAAAGGTTGAAGGTGGGTTTCTCTGGTCTGTCTTTGCTTGATTCCTTGCCTTGCTTTCTTTGGTGTCCTTTTCTTTAGGCCAATATTTGTCTATTTCTCATTAACTTTCTCAATTTCATTAAGTAGCTTTTCCTTTTAATTCTCTGTGTTGCTCATTCTTTCAAAGCATTATGTATCTGGAGGAGATGAAATATAATCCAACTTCAGTGAGGCACTGCAGATTTAAAGAGGAGTTTGCAAAATCAGGAGTCACATTCATAAAGAAAATCCCAGACAAGATATCTTTATTAAAACCAAGCTTCAGGTTTTTCCGTTTTAATCCAGGAGAGAGGAGGATTTCTGATAAAAATCAGAAGTCAATGACTACGACTATTTTATTTTTGTATGGTCAAAAGTAAAYGAAAGTCTTCCAGAGACAAACTCAAACATTACCCATCAGTGTAGCTTCTCAGCCTCAAGTGTTATGAAGTCAAGTAGAGACTCCAAAACAGCACCTCCTGTGACAAAATCTTGTTCTTGCTGAGTGGGTAAAAATAGAGGATGGGGGATCTGAATGGTCTGAACAAGTCTGTTCCAGATTCTTTTTCCCCTTTACCATTATTTGCTGTTGAAATGGTGCAAACTGGGAWAAAGCTTCTTAATGCAGTGTGATAGACACCAATTTGGAAGACTTTTTTTTTGATCATTCTCCACAATCAAGGAACAGCAGAACCTTTTCTAATGTAGACTAAAGGCAAGAGGCCAGCTGCAATAAAAWCAGGGTCCAGGCTGGCTCTGAAAAGAACCAGCTGAACCATCGTGCACTACTCAAATCTTGGATACCGCCCTTTTCATACTTATGAGTTGTGCTGATTCTCTGATCACAGCAGAGATCTGACCTATAATGATGCAGAGTTTCCACACAAAATGTGTGATGATCAGACCTAATTGAACAAACTGCTGAGCAAAATCTTTTGCTCATGACACATATTCAAGAATAGTGAAAAGGGGTCCTTTAGGTATCTGGGAGCAATTCAAAGGAAAATAATAAGAAACCTATGTGCTAGACTTAGGAAGCAAAAATTGAAAGTTACTGTATGAAAATGGAAACAAAAACCTTCATATCTGGCAGATTTCACTTGGGTTTTTTTTTTGTTGTTGTTTGTTTTCTTATTTTGGTTTTTTTTTTGTTTATATTTCTTTTCGAGTATTTTTGTGGGTTTTTTTTTGTTTGTTCTTTGAGTTTTTTGTTTGCTTGTTTGTGGCTTTTTGGTTTTAGGAAAACTAACTAAACATTTTTAAAAGAAGATATTCTAAGCAATATTTGAAATAAATCATGCATAAAAAATAATTGCACACATGCTTAGAAATCCAACACAATAGGTCCTGTTCAGACAAAAACCCTCCCACCAATAAAATAGGCAAATTCTTGCCTGAATAAAGTGTGTTGGACTGACCACTCCTGACTGCCACACAACGGGATCCATATCAAGATTGAGGCATCAAAAAAGAAATAGTATTAGAAACACACATGCAATTGCCCATGGGTAGATGTTTAAGCATTATTTTAGATGTTGTAGGGCCTTCTGCTTCTCCAGAAGTTTTCCCATGGCATCTGTGTGATGCCTGCCTTTCCTTTATGGCTCTGACACATGCCCTGGCATGTGTCAGTTGACATGGAGCACCTACCTTCAGGCTGAGCTTAGCGACAGGATTTTTTTCTATAGCTCAAACACAGACACCTCCATTTCCAGGTCTTAATACCAGGCTGAATGCTCAGCCTCCATGTCGTCCAGTACATCACTGGAAAAGAGCCATGGTGACATCACCTGTGGTGTTCTAACAAAACAATAAATCAAACAAAGAGCAGAAATGTTACTTAGCAGTAAAGATTGATAATAATTCATCTGGAGGAATTACACCATGTACTCAGCACTGGKGAGGCCACACTTTGAGTTCTGTGTCCAGTTCTGGGTCCCTCACTACAAGAAAAACATTGAGGGGCTGGAGCGGGTGTGGAGAAGGACAATGGGGTTGGTGGAGGGCCTGAAACACAAGTTCTATGAGGAGCCCTTGAGGGAGSTGGGGGGKTYMRSCYKGRRAAAAGGAKGCTCAAGGGGGACCTTATCACTCTATAACAACCTGAGAGGAGATCAGAGCAGGATGGGTGTCAGCCTCTTCTCGAAGGCAACTAGAGACAGGACAAGAASAAATAGMCTCAGGCTGTGCCAGGGCAGGTTTAGATYAGATATTAGGAAAAATTTCTTCACTGAAAGTSTGGTTAATCACTGGAACTGCGCAGAGGAGTGGYTGAGTCAYCATCCCTAGAAGAGTTCAGAAGAAACAACTGGATGTGGCACTTAGTGCTTTGGTTTAGTTRACAGTCGTGTTTGGTCAAAAATTTGGCTTGATTMTCTTAGAGGCCTTTTCCAACCCCAATGATTCTATGATTCTATTCTATGATTTTATAATTGTATAAGGAAAACATTCTTTGAAAGTATAAAATAGATGAACTGAAGACCAGGAGACTTCATCTCATTTTTTTCTGTTTGGTATTTCATAGCTGCTATTTGGATATGCAGACAATTCTGAAGACCAGGTGGCACTTGTGATRAAATTTCACATAGCACTAAGTCCCTAGTTATTCATAAAAGGTCRTAGAAGAAAAAAGGTAGGTTGATTGAAGGAAAGTAACAGAGATATTCAYGTAAGAAAGTGTGCAGGACAGACGTATGAATAGTATTAGAAAAATTCACAATGTGTCCCCATGGTGAAATGAGCAGCAGGTGCAGGGTTGCTGCAAGGGAAATTAAACAGGCCGTTTGAAAGGGCAGACCAGATAGCATAGCCCTGGGACACATTCATTACAGCAGAGGAGATGGGAACGTTCCCTTAGCACACCCAATTACACTCTGCTGACTTGAAAACARCTGATTTTATTGTGAAAAATAAAATCGTAAGTGACCAAAGAGCCAAAAGAGCTCTTGAAAATTTCTGAGGACAGGTTTTTTATGGGAGCACCAGAGAAGTTTGGAGCTATTAAACCAGGGCTTCAGGGAAGGCATTACTCTGAGCTTGAAAGACAGGAGCAGTGGAGAGTTCTGGTTCAACAAAACTCCCAAAACCCAGAGGAAAGTTTTTTTTTCTTCATAGAAAGAAGTCATTGGAAAGGAATAAGATTTGAGCAACACTGGTACCTCTACAGAATGAATACTTCAGTATAGGTGTTTCTTGAATGTTTCCAACACATTAATCCTATAAGGTGGCAATTGTAATCTTATTCTAAGGAGGGCCAAATACTGCTCCCCAATAGATAAATTCAGAACAAATTCACTGATCTCAGTGGAGCTAGTGTGGATTATACAATCGTGTCATGAAATGAAAGTACACTTTGGCTCTTTCTCAGCAAAGCRAGGGAAATGTCAACTTTATAAATGAAACCAGCCGCATAGCAACAGCCTGGTTTCCCTTATCCAACACAGACTCTGCTTCTAATTTCCATTTGTATTAAGGAAGTTTTATTTGGGTCATTAAGCATTTTTGTATCAGCACATCTGCCTTTGACTATAGAAACCAGTGATACGGCTTCCAAAAGTAGCAGTGAAGGAAGAAAAAGGAAGATCCAGGAGAACAGCTTTAGAACATTGTAAAATGAGTTAGTTATAACTAATTATTTTAATCCATATATTAAAYGGCTGAAAATACAAGATGAGTTGCAAGATTTTATAAATACATCAAAGACTTCTGGTTACATCAAAAGGCATTCACATTCTTTATCTATTATKCTTAGGGCTTAAGGTTTTCTATTCAAACCAGTTGTCATTTTTTCCTTTGAAGAGCAGATGCTCTGAAAGAGCATTGATACTTCAAAAGAATGTACCTTGTACATGAAGTAACACTTAGTAAAAATTTTGTCTTATGTTTCTCTCTCCATATCTTGCAGAAGAGAAAAATGAAACTTGCTAATACTTTTTGTCAAAAACTCCATCATCATTATGCTAAAAAGAAAATTTCTCATATTTTGCCCCCATTCAGTGCACTTATACTTGTTTGACCAATAGGAAAGGTCTGGGTTCACACTAAGTTGGACAGAGGAACAGCATCATTACCTTTGCACTGGTTTGTGTTGCTAAGCCTCACACTGTATTTCAGGAACTTCACTGATGTGAACTCACACTGCACTTTTAGTTCTGGAATGATCAATACRTTGAAGAAGGTCTGAATTGCTCACCAGAAGCTGAAATCAAATCAGTGTTTTTGAAAGATTTCCTACAAGATTTTGGCAAACTTTGAGTCATTTGCTCAAATGCTTCATAAGTTAAACAAAACAGACAATTACATCTTAGAAATGTTACAAGGTAAGGGAAAATGTRATGCTTTTCTTCATCTGAGAATACTAAAATGGTTGTACATTTTGGAATATAGCATTGTCAAGGAACATAACTAAASAGTGGGAGACAACAAAATGGTAGAGAAAGTGATATGACTGTAAGTGCAGAGCAAACCAAATCAAAACTTGCCAAAAGGGAATCTTGCTAAAGAGAGGTTGCTACAAAGATGATGGATCTAAGTACTCTTGATTGAAGTTGAAAGAGAGGGCAATGCCCAGACTGGAAGTTTGGTTTGGATGTTTGAAAATTCTGGAAGGCAGGATGTATGAAAAATGTAGGAGGTCAGTACAGTGCTGGAACAGGTGCATGGAGACATTGTGGTAAATCCCTCTCCAGAGGGGTGTGACAATGCCGGTCTGATGATGAGCAGCAGCCCAGCTTTTGGAGAGAGGTGGCTCCAGAGGCTTCCTCCGAGCAGTGTTTCTACAATTGCTTTGCTGACTGAAGGACAGCATCTGCTTAGAATTATCTTGTGTTTTCTTGGAATCAATCTTGCATAAAATATGGCAATACTTTGTTCCCGTTGAACATGAAAGGGCAGGTCAGGTGTGCAGGGGTGTGTTTGTAATCAACACAAACCTGTCACTTTATCGGCATTTTGTTCCAAATTTGCATAGTAGAAAGTTTCCAGTCTGCATATCCCAGTGTCCTGGACACCTATGGAGAGGTTTCAAAAGGATTTTCAATTCCAGGGATTGTTTCTTTAAGCACAGATGGGAGCTGGTCTTCTCAGTGTTAACGGTTTCCCTAGCCACCCATAACAGTGAATTCCATACCTACTGTATTCATTATTCCAGAGAAATTGCTAATCCTAATGGGGAAATGGTCATTAAAAGGAAGCATAGCTATTTCATATTTGTATATAAGCTTTTTTCATGCCACTCCAGTTTCTTATTTGAGTAGGCAGCTACCAGCTTCAACACTCTGCGGTAGAGTTACCTCATTTTTCACAGGTCTAGACTAGAGCAGTCTGAATGATATTCAAAACATACATAACCTGCAATATATCCAATAACTAAAAAAATAAATTATTGWCAGGATTACTGTGTACACCTAGTGTAAGCTAAATACTTCACTGAGTTAATTTCTTCTCTTAGATGATACACACATTCAGAAAAGCATGCAGTCTTGATTTTAAAATTGCTGCTGCTGTAGAAACTCACATTATTCTAAATAACTGTCCCAGAGTTCACCTATTCTAGTGAACTCACCTCTATTTTGCATTGTACTTGCAATTTGGTTTTATTTCCTTTCAAGCTTCATTTCAGTGTGTTTTGTTATATCAAAGGTTGTCTCTGTGTAAATAATGTCTAAACATTGCCGCTTCAGTTGGTTTTCAAAGAATTTGTAAAAGCACACGTAAACAATCTGATATTGTGTCTTATGTGCTTGAAATTATACAAATGCTTTAAACACTGAATAGAAAATACAGTTCAGGTTTCTCTTCCCTCTATTATTGCMAGTAAATGAAGATCAAACAAACTCGACTGAGAAATGAAATCCACGACAAAAAGTACAGTACATGTATAAAACCTCATTCCCATGAGTTTAAAATGACAGTAACASTGCTGGCTCATTGTTAATTTATATCAAAGGCAATATTTATATCAAAGGCATCTAGTGCAATTCAGTCTGGAGATCAGAGTTTTGTCTGAACTATTTAACTCTACAAGTTTAAAAAGGGAGGATCCCAGAGGTACTTCTCTTCTGAGTGATGAGCAGCAGTTTGACCCTGTGACTCYTCATATCAAGTTTAAAGCAGATTGTGTCCCCAGGTCCCCACCTCTCACTTTCCCACTCCCACTTGTTAAGAATAGCATGTGTAAATAGTAAGAAAACAAATGAGTAAAGGACTTGGTTTGTTTGTGTTCCCATTAATGTATGAAAARAGCTATGGTTGATCTTTATGAATGTATTAACCAAGGAAATCCCATGGTGGAGAAAAGTGTTATTTGGGTTAAAGAACTTAGATAACCCAGCTGYAAGGAAGCTTATGGTGATAATTAGAAGACTTTTAGACATTATTACAGTGAAAATTCATAATAACTTTCTACTTGGAGGCATTAAGGAAAAAAAATCCAATTAGCTGAAAAATAGGGCTTGATCAATTATAAACCTATGGGGTTACATGATGTGACTGCCAGCAATGACAGGGGACTGAACTTGTTGAAACCTCTCTGCTGCTTTAATTCTTAATGGAATATTTCAACCCCTCGCAGTTGTTCTGCCTGTGACAGAGGAGACACCTTGTGTATTCATGGCATTGGAAGGAAATCAGAGTGGCAATTTCACAAGACATTTCAGTTCATTGCATCATGTTCCCCTCTGATTCAAGACCGCCAAAGCAGTAACTTTACCTTTCTTTTTTTGCAGCAAAGTGTGCACTTYTCCAGCACTGGAGTATCTCTAGAGTTGTGCTCAATCAGTTGGTGCAAATGTGTAGGTACATTTCTATTCTGCCTCATCTCTTCTGCTGTTAAAATGATCTTCTTGGGTCCCTGCCAACTCARAATATTAAATGATTCTGTAATTCTGAAATAATGACATTGCTCAAGACTTGCATAGGTTTCTTTCAATGATGATTTCCCCTACATTTTCCTGAGGAAAATAGAAGTTCTGTCTCCCTTATTCTATTGCCATGGGCACATATTCCACTTTGCCATGCTCAGAGTATGACATTCCATTACCTGCAAGTCTTACCTTAGACAATATGGATGGCTACCCATCATCTGCACCTTTACCAGCTCCTCTGAACCTCAAGGATCCCAGCCAAACCTGTGACCATGTGTTKTCATTATATTGTCCTCCACAGGACTTATCAAACCTGTTAAAGACAACMCCAAAGACAGCCCCCAGCTGATTCTGTGCTTGCAGAGAAGGTCACAGCAGGTATGGCACTGACATTTTTAGGTACTTTGAGATACTTCAGAGCAGACAAGGCTTTCTGACCTGACAAAACTTTTGGCAAAGGACAGAGACACAAAATAYTTTGTGCCTCTTTTAAGCTCACACRTGTGAAAATGACAACCTKYRGCACATTTAATAGTTTATATTTACTCTCTCTCTTCTGCCTTATCATATGGCGTCATACCCATCTATCTTCATGAAAATAAGCCCATGCTCTAAAGAAGAGGCTGARAAAAGGTTTTATCCTTCATACTTTTCTTCATTTGAGGACACTTTGCAATTCAGGAATTTTGAAATAGGACAGAATAAGAATTTTGTCTTATTATATCTCAGTGTGTTTTAGATTGGGATGGATACAATTACCCTGGAAAATGCTTTGGGCATGGKATCATTCAAATCTGCTTTAAACAGGATCAGATAACTAGGTAGGAAAAAATTACCTGCATTCTGTAAAGCCTTGTCTGTAATCACTTATCATATTTTATCCCATGAAATAATGAGGTAGATCCCCACAATGGAAGACCAGATGCATAAAATAAAGCAGCAATTTCTCTTTAGATGTTTGTGCCTTATTTTACTGTGAGCTGCCTGTTTTTTTTTTCTGTTAGCCAACTCTAATTACCTTCTCCAAGACTGCAGAATCCATTCATTTTAAGGGGACATAAGCCACCCTAGAGTCATGAAGTTGAAGAGGTTACYGAATTTAATCAGCTTGTTTACATTATTAATCCTTTTAATTTTTAGCAGCCTACATTYTCTCTGTCATTCTCCCAGGGCATTATGGCAGCAGTAAAGCTTTTCCAGATGAAGCTGCCAAGCATGAGTTTTCMAAAGTTCTCCCTTCACAGGTCAGGATGAATTCCACTATGGTCTTATGGAGGAGATTCCAGATTAAAAGAGGAACCACTTCAAGCTGTAAAATCTGTACTGGAAGAAAAGGCTGAAGTTGCTRTGGAATTAGGATATCTCCTTGTTTTTTGTTTCTTTTTGTTGTCTGCATGGGACATATCCCAGGCACTTTCCTCCTGGTGTTTAAAGCTCCACTCTTACGGAGGCCCCCACCTCCCAAGAAGGCTCTCCACAGAGTCCACGTGCCTTTCTTATCTCTGCTGCCACAGCTCTCATGGACAAGCAGTGACTKTGGCTGCCATGCAAAATTTACCCTGGAGTCAAAGGGCCCAGGAGATGTGGTTATTCTTTTTACTCCATACATAACATAACCAACTGCCATGGCAGAGAAGTTTTTGGAGGGACAGGCACAAGAGAGAACACACTCACAAGTGTGACGCGTAGGCAGCTCATGGGAAAGAATAAAGAGCCCCTTTTTGGCTCCTTAAAGTGTAACAAGAAACTAARCAAAATAAAACATGAGAGTGTTAGAGAAAGTCAGAAGAATTATACTCCAAAAGCAGAATTGCAGCGATTTGGGACCACGACTGGGCTAACRTCAAAACTGCGACTGTTTGTGGAGTAACGACCATCTGAGGAGCAGCCTTCCAGGGCTTCGAGCTGTAAAAGCTGCAGATGTCAGGAGTATCTTAAAGGCAAATAGCCTTAAGAATGAAGTGTTTGGAGAAATCCTGTTGAGACATACCACGCTGAAGATAAATCAATGCAACCATTCCTGGAAAGCCTGGCTGACAAATTTCCCTATCGCATAGTTTGTGGGGATAGCATAAAATGTTTCCTGCCTTACTGATGCAAACATTCCGGGCAATTTCAGTAAGACCCAGACTAAATCTTGGAATGAAGAAAATAGGAATGAGCCAAGAGTTTCCTGGTGATTATTAAAATTCCCTGGAGTCAGAAGGAAAATTATAGCTATATTAAGGTAGCCTACAATGTGAGAGATAATGCTTGATACAGACTTTTTAGGGGAATTTCAAAATTGATAGGTTTCTGATTAGATCCACTCACTGCAGAGTGTGGTTGTTACAATACTGTAGCAATTTTGGTTGGATAGGTTTTCCTCCATATTAYGAAAACAGCTTTCTAGAAGACAAAAATGACCCATAAATGAATATGGCATAGATTAACTGAAAAATGTTGTGTCTCAGTCTCCYTTACATGATACTGATATGGTCAGASTCTTATTTAAAAACTGTTTTAGGTCTTCAGCAGAGTGATACAGTTGCTTATCACAGACAATAAATACATATGCTGAGAAGGAGTTTATGTTCAGCCACAAAACTACTGAACTTCTCATGACAGCATTGTTCTCCAGCAAAGTTTTTGTCCCTTCCAACCAGTGGTGAACCAAATCAGTGCCAAAACAAAGGGGCCAGCTGCCATTTATCCCTTTTAGGAAATATGACTATTCATGCATATTGGAAGCATGTTTTTAATACTGAAAATGCAATTCYTTCAGGTCAGAGACAGCTCTGTTTACAAAGTTATCTATCGTAGCAACGTGGTGTTTTTGAGATGCAAGTTRCCAGCAGTTCCTGGCAGTGARSTGGATGTGGGATGAGAGCTGAGGGRAATTCCAGGAAAAGCTGGGCTCTGAAAAGGCAGCATGGAAAGAGAGCATGTGGTGATGGGGAACTGTGACCCCAGACACTGGAAGCCACACAGGGAGACACTCCCCASCACTTGCAGTCACATCCTCTCCAAGGAGACCAGAAATTCTTGTTATGAACTTCCTTTAGGGCTTCAGTAAGCACTGGGACTTTTCTTCTTCTCTACAGAAGCAGAAAATGTCTCAGGAGCCCTTGGGAATGCTTGTTGACTGTCTAAGCACAGACACAGGATTATACAGTTGTGGGTATGGGGTCCTTGTGTGGATCAGTTTTATTTTACTGGTTATCTATAAAGTTGTGTCRTGCTGGTTGCTCACCCTAAGCCACACAGTAAGAATTAAAATAGTAAAAACTGTAGCATTCAGAACTCAATTTCCAGAGGTAAGTATTTTGGACCAGTCGAAACATTACTTTTTTCCTAAGAATTGAGGAAGAAAAGAGACAACAGTTTCCCCCATGTTTTTCCACAGTTTTCTGTTCTTCTGCTGCAACAATTAACAAAGAACATCCTACCATGGGAAGATAGCCATGGTCCTAACCCAACTCATCCAATTGCAAGAGACCTGAGATGTTTCTTTCTGTAACCCTGCAAGCAAAGCCTTTTTTATGGGAGGAATGTGACTGGTACTCTTATCCCAGACCTTTTCTCTGTTATCTACAAGTGGTTCASGTAGTTTAATCTTCTAGTTTTCCCATTCCAGTATCTATAATAGTCTTTGGGCTTTTCCATAGAATTCCTAACCTGGTAACCAGTGATTAGTGTGTACCCCACTGGCATGTGTCTATACATCTAAGGCACCATCAAGCAAGGAAATAAGAGCAAAAACCAAAATTAATCAGGGAAATGAAAAAGGTTTGGAATTTACCATAACTTAAAAAAAAATGGTAAGAATTTGAATTTTCAACTGTCAGATTACTAAATTTGACTCCTAGGAAAAAAAAAAAAAAAAAAAAGAATCTAACCCTCCAAATGGTTTCAGCCCAAGTAGAAAAAGAAAATTTTGGCTCACAACTTCTAAAGGATCATTCAGCCTAATCCAATCTTTAGGAGTAACTAAAATTGTGATGCCAAATTTCTTCTTCTATCCCAAATTGTTTTGTTATGCCAAAAATGTGTCTGGAAGAATTATACTGCCTGAGGTTAAAATGTTTTCCCTGATTTACAATGTTTGGTTAAAAATGTATTTAGGCCAATGACAAGCAAAGCAGGGTGTAATTTAACTTGAAAAGAAGTTGCTATAATGCAGAAAATCTCACTGAGAAATTTCAGATTTATAAAAGATAAAGGGAAATGCTGACAAACCAGAACTATCACAATGCCAGAGAGTAAAATGGTCTTAAATAATGTGCATATTTTGTGAGGTATTCTTTTTATAATTGACAGTGGAAACGTGTATACTTTGCACATTCTAATCATGGCAATTGCTGCGAGATCAGCAAARGTTTATATATAACTTCATCTGCATAAAGCAACTGCAGCAAGCTACATCCCATCTAATTTTAATGAATTTACAGATCAAGCCCGGTATTCAAACACCTGTATTTAGGTGCCTATGCCAGTCTCTGGATCTGAGTAAGGTGTTAGTGTGTTAAACCCAATATCTGTAATTTTCATCAGCTGAAAAGCTCTTTAGGTCCAGGGAAGGGTAAAGTTCAGCTACCTGAACAGACTTTTTGAGATAGTAAATATTTCCTCTACTCACACATTTTCAATTATTCTACACAGCTTCAGATGCTGCTGCAGAAAATCACAGGCTCAMTCTGCCAGTCTCCAGGGTGACAGCCCTGGGGCATCTCATTTGGCGTTGACAGTCTGAATCTGGGTAACTGAGTCTCACCTTTTGTTTACTGTGGTTAGTAGAGGATCCAGTTTTGTGAACAAGGGTGGCCTTAAAACAGGCTGTTTTGAGGACTGAGGATGTCAGGAGAATGCACTCAGGTACTGCAAATGTGGGTCAGGCCTTAGGGGATAGCCATGYTGTGCTGGCCAGGCAGCCAGCAGACAGGCAAAGTATCTTACCTAGGTCATTTTAAAAGGCACTGGGTGCTAAGCTGGGGCAACTGAATGGAGCTGTCAATTTTCATTAACTCTAACAGGAGCACAAGAGTCTGGGTCTGGAACTGATTTTTTGTCTGCATCTTGTGTTTAAGCTGATTATCTCAACTCCCTCCATGGTCAGCCAAGAGAGATGCTTCCAGGGTCACTTGCCTTAGATGTTTATTTCAACGTGGAACAAATCTTTCTGCAGAAAATCCTCATCCAATCTGTGTTCTTTAGAGGGGGAGCCTATGGGAAAGGCTGCAGGAAAACAACAAAGGGAAGATGAGAAAAAATGCCAACTGCATTGTGTATTATTTTTTTCAGAACATCTCTGTATTAGCTAAGACAGGTGTGAGTTAAAGTCTACTGAGTTCACTGGAAAATCTTTAAATTTTAATGAGAACAATTGTAGGTCCAAGGATAATTTAAGTGATTGAATTCAAAAGTTTTGCACAAGAATACACCAGGATATTTTGCTTTTATAGCCCACCTGTTTTATGCGAAATACTTGGTGGGCTTGTATTTGCAGCACAGTGAATTTCTGGGCAATTTCTACAGAACCACATTTTGGTAGTGAATAATTTTGTCTATTATATTCTTATAAGGCTGCCTAGAGATTAAATTGGCCAGTTTTGTTCCTCTACAGTTGTTCACTGTAATTTTCAGAAAATTACAGGGATGTATAAACCTTGTGTATGAGCAGGTCAGTTCAGAATTGAACCTCTGGTTATTGTTGCTGCCTAGCTATAGTAACTTATTTAAAAGTAAGACTGGTTCTACCCTTAAAAGAAATTTCAGGACAGGATCTGTGTTTCTACCTTCTGAAAACTGTAGGTTGGTCTGGGGGTGGTGTTGCTATTTGTTTTCCGGCTTTTTTAAACAGAGAAATCCAGATAATTTTGTGTCTGCTTCTGGACCATACTCTGATTACAAGTCTTCATAAGAAGTAAAAAACAGCAGAAAATTGAAGGGGTTCACTTTGCTTCATGTATTTTTTTAATACAGAAAAAAAAAACAACAAAAGAAAAAACTGCTTGCTGTAGAAAAATACCATCTCTGCCTCTCTTTCTAAGACATAGGTCTAAAAAATTTTATTCCAGCCCTCTGTTATTTGAGTAGCTGGACAGTTTAGACTGAGTATCATCTCTTAGCTAAAACATGTATTTTCTAGGTGTCAGAAAGCTAATAAAAGAAAATCAGGGTATACCRCTGTACTCAATTAAATTAAATTGCTGCACTAACTAATTTTCCTCTCTAGATTAGATTGGTATGGATTTTTCCATAAAGATACTGAATATCATCTGTATTTTAGTACTAGTCTAGACTTATCCTGACTCAGCTGTGAAGTATTTTGTTGTCAGGAAGACCTCACACTATTTGATGAAATATCTTCACAAAACACAGCTCTGTTGTCAGGAAGACCTCACACTATTTGATGAAATATCTTCACAAAACACAGCTCTTCAAGTGATTTCTAACCATGTTATGGTCACACTAGGTAAGAAGCACACATGGTTTAGGGTTACATAAATTTTAAATCCTGTTTATCAGAAAGGGGCATGATATTATATTAGTTCATAGGGTAACAGCTTTCACTGGATTTTAATAAGTTCAGTGCTACAATTTACTGTGAAATTGAAATAGTTTCATGCCAGGGGCATAATCAGTATGAGAATAAGATTGGGATTTGATAAAATATGAGTTTGAGGGAATAAACTGTACAGGGAGTTAWCAGCAGGGTCTGGCTGAAAACCGTATTTTTAACTTTTAGGGAAAGAAGAATACTTAATTTCGATTCAGAGCAGATTCGCGTTTCAGCTCAAACTTCGGGCCGCAACTCTCCTTTTGATCCATTTGAATACGACAAAGGCCCTCATTGGGGTGAGACAGCAGTGGAAAATAAACCCTTCATTATGATTTCCTTTCCCACAGTGATCGGGCAGTAASAGGAGCCTTTGCAGGCTGTCCCTGTGCCAGGACAGGGCGGGTGTGTCCGTGCCCGTGCCCGGCTCTGGTGTGTTCATCACACCGGGGGCACACTGCTCCTGAAAGGGAAGGTACCGATTGATCATCAGCACATTTCACAGCTCAGCAGGACCCTGACATTGAACGGGCATCTAAAACCCGGTGTGGGCAAACCCACAGCTGTGCCCCTGTGCTGTCACATCCCCTCTCCTCCTGGGGTTCCTGTATCGGTTCGGTTCTGGAATCTCACAGCGCGGTGTTTGGGGTKRAAACAGGARCTGAACTTGTTGGMGCGGYCATTTGCAAGGAGACGGGGAGAGACACATAAACGACCTCGTASACTTGGTTGTACRTGCTATCTCATCTGCTTTATTAACTGAAGCCGGGGTTTTTATACCCTTGGYTCGTAATGGCGGCGGCAGTTAGACRTAACRCTTTTTGTAACAGGAATAACGGWAACTTAACGTACAGARGCTCTTACTAACGCTATAAATTTCCTTATAAGGTAGCTCTGCYGTTGCAGGGGGCTCRCGCTGACTACCCTCGCCATAGAGTTATATTGTGGCTTCTCACGGCCTCGYGGGCACTCGAGATAGACCCGACTGGAACTGTTACAGCGCCTGCCGGCTGTCGGCCAACGGTGGCCAACGGCACCGAATGTTCCAGAKCCTTCACGGACCTTCTCTGCCCTTACCAGGCCTAGGCCYCATARTGGCTTACCACATGAACTGAATCGTGCCATGCTGAGGGGAACAGCCTCAGTGTGCCAGCTTGTAAGGCTGCTGTGCCCGACCTCAGCGCTCCCCCAGAAAGGCTGATTTCATTCCTCGCACAAAAATCAATTTGTTTGAAACTCATGCTTTTGAAAACATTGCCCTTTTGTAGCTCTCTGCTTTTTGCAAAACACCTGTGACTGTAGACCCCAAGCATTGTGTTTCTGCTGCTGAATGCTGGATTTCCAGTACCTGAAAGAGAAACGCCCACCTCCATAGCTRATACACCTGGATTATTATTTCAGTTTCATCACTCTGCTTTTCACTTGCCAATGCATACACACGAAGACTTAGGGGAACTTCTTCAGGATGCTAATGGGGAACTCTCCAGTTTGACGGTGCTAGCAGGGTGCAAGGCTAGAGCAGAAAASGGGGAAATTAGTCTTTCACCCTGGGAAAGCGCTGCCTACTGATATAAGGAGCCATCTAATCTCAGTAGCCTTTTTAAACAGTTTACACGAAAAGAAAAAAAAAAAAAAACCAAACCCAAAAACCAACAAACAGAGGGAAGAAAGGGATTTCTGTTGCAAATTGACAGGAATGGTTGTATTGAGTTTCTGCTGATAAAATCTCTCCACAGCAAAGAGTTAGAGGGAACAAAAGAGGCTTTATGACTTTAGAGGGAGAGAAATGAGGACATAATGATGAGGCTGAACATGCAAGCAAACTTCTCTAAACTTCCCTGAGTATTTGGGGATTTATAATTTATGTTTGTGGACAAGCAACACATCTATCTGTTTCCCTTTTTACCCAGTTATTTTGGTGGGTTTTTTTTTTTCTTTTATTTTTTCCTTTTTTTTTTTTTTTTTTTTTTTTTTTTTTTTTTTTTTTTTTTTTTTTTTTTTTTTGTTTTTCTTTTCCTGTACATGACTTTGCTATTTATGAGTGACCAAAAGAGAGATCATACTCTGCAGTCAGAGATGACAGCAACTCACTAGGCAGTTTTAAATGTGAATTCAATAATTACTGAAAGCAGACTGAATTCTAGGTGACTGTGCCAGCAGTTTGTTAGCAAGTGCAGCTTAGTTTAACATAGACCATACAAATAACATTTACATATAATGTTTGTCCAATGTTAGTCTTTACTGCAATAGCAGTAAGCAAAACAGAAAGCATTTGAGAAATCCCTGAAATAAAGAATAATATATTTAATACCAAAAGACTGCAGAGAAGAGAGAGAAACTTCTAGATGACCTTTTGGACATGAGATTAGTATTCAACAGGAGAYGGCAAAACCCCGAAGTTTAAAAAAAATTAAGTCTAAAATTCCTTTCATTATTCTGGAGCCATTCAGGTTGGAGATACCTTAAAATTATTGATGTCAGTCCATTGACACTTATACTAGGTCAAAAAAGTAGTAAATGTAGTTTGATAAACTGAATAAAGGATAATACACAAAATTGGAGAAACTAATTCTTGAGTATTCTTTCCTAAAGCAAAGAGAATGCCAAAGAAATTATGAGGAGGAGACTTAAAACATTCAATAAAGAACATAATGACCCTGTATATGTAAATTATGTGTTCTGCCCTCAGGGACATACAGGACCCACGATTCCAGCAATATTAGCTGCAGATATTCTCTTTATTATCTTTTCCTGATTTCACCTGCCCAGTTTCCTGAATGGAAATTAATATAGTTTATGGAAAGTTTTTAGGGTTTGGTTGTTTTTTATGGKGTCTGTTTYGTTTRTTTGGGTTTTGTTTTCAAGTTTAGAACAGCTGCACATGGACTGGAGCATGAGCTGCTACCATCAATTCCCACTTTGTATTATGACATCTATTGGCCTGTATCTAAAAGCTTAATATAGCAAAGCTGGTGCCTTGCTGATTAGTGAAGACATTGAATGAAATAAATGCATAAAACCTGCTAAAACTGGTAAAAGGTAACTACCCAGAATAATTCTAAAGGTTTGAATGCCATCTTGGTCTYTTACCCTCAGTCAACCAYTTAACATCCTTAAATATGCAATTTMAGTRAGTGCTTGTTCATCCTTTAATGATAATAGCTCCAAGTTTAACCAGTCAAATTGCTTTTAAAAGGGAAGTTTTACATTCTTTAGAGCTCCAAGGATTGGTGTGAGAACTTCAAAAGCTAATTTTACACTTTCAAGGAAATTCCCAATATACAAGAATCTCCCTTGTATACCAGATGTATTTCACTCATCATAAATGTTTCTCTAGGCTGCTGCCCTGCAAAACCAAACTGCTCCATTGCATCTCAGAGTTTGCTGCTGCCCAGTTGTGTTTGGGGTTCTGWACATGACAAAACCTGATCAATAACCTGTTTAGAAATGCTCCTTTGGAGAATAAATTTCCTCAGGTTTAGTTAGGCACGTTAAGGCCTTATCTAAAATGAAACATTTGTAACATAAATAATTTTCATAATAACTGCAGGGGTTAGAAAGTAATTATTATGTTTAAAGATAAAACCCATGCCTATTGACTYGGGATTTTGGTAAGTTCTGTAAGAGTTTCCTATTGCTATTTCAACTAAAAAGATACTGGCTGCCAGTGGGGATGCTTTTCTTCTAAATAGGATAATGCACAAACCCAAAATTCTTCTCATAGATTTTGTTCCAAATGGAATGAACCATTGCTAAGGAACTCTTCCCAGCTGGTGCTTCTTATGATTAACAAACTTTATCCAGGTGTAACAAACTTTATCGAGGTGTCAGTTTTAGCACATCTCACTACTGCTGACTGCCCATCGGAGTCTAACTTCTGTATGGAGTTATTTTAATTATTTCTGGGTCAAAGCCAAGCAGAAGTCTTGCCTATAAACATATCTATTTCCTGAAGATAAATAAAATATCCTCTAATGACATAGTACTTCTGAGTGCTAATGATTTTCAGAGAACTATTGGCTTTCTGGCCATAAATTGAGTAACAACTTGTCTGTATTACTTTGCAATAAACCAGTGGGAGTTTATACTCTTTCCAAGGCTCTTTGTGTTTTTCACACCTGTGTATTAATGTTTCTTTATTAATTGTCATCTTTCCAATAGCCATTTTCYTTTTATTTCTGCATGTCACGAATATCTTGTTGCGAGGAGTTTCAAATCTAGTTTGAAGCTACACTGTAATTTATAGAAAAGTGCTAAATTTTGATGAATTAATCATTATTTATTGTAATAATTAACTCAGACAAGTGAAAGAGAGAATCCTCAAATGCAGGAAACATGATAAATAGGTGGTATAGCATACAAGAGGTACTAATTCAAACCCTCTGAAACAATGTAATGCAGATGTGAAATGAAGCAGAGACAATGTATAGTAAGGAACAGATGGAATTGATGCATCTCAGAACAAATCATCATTGGAAACATTTGGAAATTATCAGGAAAAACAAACAAACAAAGAGGTTGCCTTAAATCCTAGAGTTTGCTAATCACAAGCTATTTCTTAAAAGAAGCAGGAAAACAGAGATATTGTGAACCAAAAATGGTAGACTGAGTCCAGATCATCAATAAAGATATTAAACAGAAAAAGCTGTAGCACCTCTTGACTCTGTACATGGGTTTCTCTGAATAGCTCCTCTGGAGCTCTTGACCCATTCACTGAGAAGGTATTCCAGCTCTTCACGTTTCAGATTATGTTCTTAAAGCAAGCATCTCACATATATGTAACACTTCAAAAAGCATTCTAATTTAGGTCACTGCTGCTATTGGCCCTACATCATCTCTGGTTCTGAKACAAGGATTTTCTGAATAATCCTGGAATGTACACAAAACTTGCTGTGTTTTGTTTTTTTTGGTTTTTTGGGTTTTTTTTTTTTTCCAATTGTCTGTCATATTATTTTGAAATTCTGTGTGTTTTTAGGATGCCTAGATGAAAGGTACTAAGGGAATACATCCAACAGCAAGACATTTTACATGAGTGAAGAAAGGTGGCTTTGAGTAACAATGATTTTTAAAAATGAGGAAAATGTAGTTCTCATTTGTATACTCAAGGCAAATAAAACAAATTAGGTGTCATTTATTCCTTCATTTCTTTACCAAATATATAGTTCCCAYATGTGAGATTTGTCAGTCTATGAGAATAGCCAAAATAGCCCTAATTACCTTGGGTTTAGCTTGAATTTAAATGYTCYAATGCACCTATTTTTATAGAAATAKCATCTCTTCAGGGTTAGCTTATTATTTTTCTGACTTGACATTATTTTTTGTATGTGTAGCTTTTTAGACCATATACTTCAGATTTCTTTTTCTAATTTAGCTTTAGTAAAGTTGTAAGTGTTACTCCATAAAACTTTCCTGGAGGAAAAAGAAGTCTAAAGAAAATATTTTCAGAAGAAATATGAAAAACTTGAGATAAGTACTGCAGTCTGGGCCAGACATTGCTCTCTTTATCAAAATTTTTTGTGATGGTCTGTACTTTGATGTGCTTTTATTTATACTCTAGTGTTTTGCTYATCTTCTTAAAATCTTTATTGGTCATAACGAGAAAGGAGACTGGGATTAGGAAGTTTTACAGATGTATTTTAAGAACTTTCCTAAGAAATTGTTCTTCAAGAAACTGCTCCAGGGGGACTTTGGAGATACATTTATTTCCAGATAATTCCTGTTTGTTCCTGTTCTTATTGAGTATTCCCAGCAAGGAAGGAATACAAAACTAATTTGTTGGAGTTCAGTGAAAGACACTTGCATATTCTGACAAAGGAAACTGTTCTAGAAATTATTTGTAATCATAGTGTAAGCAGGGAAAGTCCTCCTGGAATTCACTGTAATGGATGTGTCCAGCACTGAGGTGCTGGGTATACCTGCATCAGTGAAACACTCAGATGATAACAAAAAAAAGGGAAGAGTTTTTTTACTGTTTTGCTTCAAAATCTGTATTAATAGATTAATTCACTGTAATTTTCTATTATGTTTTGATATAACATATATGATTAACATAATTTCTTTTGAGATTTTGGAGAGGGAAGGGAAATACTGGCCAAAATACAGGGAAGAAAATGCAACTTTAGTGCCCATAATGGTCTGCAAATTACTTAATTGTGTGAGGTACAGGCACTCACATTCAGAGAAACTTTTTCTGTGGTTACTMCATTCACAGCCAGTGTCAGAAGTTTTTCTCTGTTCCTTTATTTTTCTCCAGATTGCAGCTAGTAATGCTTGAMGAAATGCTTCAAAATTAGAGAATAAACCCATTATCATTACCTCTACTTTCAACTGTCAATCAAACATCCCACACAATTCTCCCTAATCTTCTTCCTGCTCCCAGAGAAAGTATTTAGCTTGTTAAAATAGATTTTTTTTTTCCCTGCAACATTGTTAAAAAATATGTCTGATTCCATTTCTTCAGCTTGTAATGACCGTGATTTCAATCGCACATTACGTTGAAGCCTTTACTTCCAAATGAAGATTCATGGTGCTATTTTCCAGCTTTGCATTGGAAAAAACAAACTTATTCCAAACTAGATAAGACCATAATACAACAGAATTTTTCCCCCAGATTTCATCTTCCATCCTTGTCCATAAAGTATTTTTTTCAWATAGGGAATCCTATCTTTGTTTCTTTTGATTCCCAATTGTATAAATATAAAAAAAGCAAAACATTTCTTGAAGCAGTAGAGCAGAATACTTATTTTTAATGCTTTTTCCTTGATTCTGAATGTCAGAATTATTGCCTGTTCATTGAGCAGTGAAATGCATAAAAAGTAAGACGTATCACAGCCTGGTAGCAAGACACATTTCTCTACTGCTTCGTGATGACGACTGCTTATCACAAATACCTGCAACGAGAGGTGTTTGCCTCTGAGTAACAGAGGAGTGAGGGAGCTGGGACACTCTGGTGCTCACTGAGGTTCAAATCCAGCAGACCACTTGTTCCCAGATTTTTAGGAAAGTGGATGTACAGGTCGAGGTTAGAGTCTGTGCCTGTGTAAGAATAACGCTCTTAGAACTTCATGTTTTCTCTTATTCTTTGCTGGAATGATTATTGGAGGGGAACAACTCTGAGTTGAAAGCTGAGCTCTTTTCTTAGAGAGCTGAGCCTGTGCAGACCAGCACATTATTGACTTTTAAGAACTCACTATGTCTATTACCATGAGAAAAATTTCCTTTCTATGTCTCAGGTCTCACCATTGCAAAGAAAACCCAAGTYATGCAATACTAAAAAATGAACATACCGTTTTCCTGATATTCACCATTATACCTAATTAAATACAGCATTACA